>NC_063046.1:865670-1210670 GCF_018812025.1 Megalobrama amblycephala
AAATGTCTGCGTGTGATTATAAAGAGATATATAATTTTCTGGCAGTGCATAGTAATGTTTATTTTAAAAATGCATAGTAGTTATGTTTCTGTAGTTAGTTTTGATCTGAGGATGGCTGATTTTATGGTCAATTAATTTGATTAAACCGAGAATCAAATGAAATTGTCCATTAAACATTTGGCTGATCACATCAAAAAAATAAAATAAAATAAAAATAAAAATTGTGAAAAGTGTTGCTTAAAAACTAACAGCAGGTAATTGTGGAACTTGTGTTATCCCATTTATGATCCCAGAGATAATGTGCATTTCAGCAAACTTTAGAGTTTACAAACCAATGTAGTGAATTTACATGTTTATAAAAGTGCACAATGCTGGGTTCTGATCTAAATCTATAAAAACATGTAGGAACATACAGATCCATAACTGACATGGAATAAATTATAGCTCAAGTTTGAAATTTACAGAATAGGGTTATGTAAAATAGTACGTTCATTACTACTCATTAAGTAGCATCGGTAGCTTTATGTACGAGTCCTTCACTTGAGCAGAAGTGCATGGAGACATTCAGACCTGTCTGAATCAGTAATGTTGGGATGTGTAGTTATGGTCAATCAAACCCCGGGACCAGAAGTGACACAGTAACCAGGACTAAAGCGGTCAACACACTGATCTTGCTGCTGACTTCTGCTGATGAAACTGCTGCGTTACAAAGAAAACAGAACAGACAGAATTTATCATTCAGTTACCCTTCAGAATTGTGCCTAAAGCTCATCTAGTAGACAGAGTAGGGTTGTAACAGGGCAAGTTTGAACTGTTTTGAATGTTAACACATTAGCATTCTCTCTCGGTGTCTGCATTCCTTCAAAGATTTAAAGTCCTTTTTATTGGGAATACAGTAGTGGCCAAAAGTGTTGACCGGATAGGATATTTGTTTTTAATGAACCTTACAAGTTGGATTAAGCCATCAAAATAAGAGGAAAATATACATATAGTTAAGGTATTTATCTGACAAAAAGAAGGCAAACTACAGCTACAGGTTTTATTTTACTATGCTAAAAATGCATATATAAAACCAAAAATCTCACAGGTAAAAGCATACATTGACCACAATAAAATCAGTTATTAATATTTTGTTATATTTTGTTTTTGCATGTGTTCATAATTTCTTTGTATGACAGCCTGGCCAAAAATTACATCCACACAATTTGGCATATTTCATTGCATTATCACAAATTTAAAAAAAACTGACTCCAACCACAAGTATGAAATATACTTTCAAAATGAATTTTTAATAATATTTGAATAAAGGGTGAAGATGTCAATTCTCCTAGACCGGACATCACTTGTGGCCACTGTAGATTTTTATTCTTGTCTGATAACCAAACTGTGCCTCTTATTGGAGATTATTGAATTATTAAATAATATTTAAAAAAATGGGGAATTTGCTATTAATGAACACCTTAAAGTTACTTAAATTTGGACAGTAAATTGCGTGTAATAGCGGCAGGCAGTTTGAGTTCAAATTTTGAACTTAATTTATGAGTTTAAACAAAAAAAAAAGTGCCATTTTGATTTAAAATTTAGTTCCCCGAGGCCCGGGGAATGGAGACTTCATCCGGATGTGGTGAAGCTCTTTTGGGAGAACTACGGCGAAGCCCAAGTGGATCTGTTTGCGTCTCGAGAGATGACTCACTGTCCACTGTGGTTCTCAATGACAAACCCAGCACCTCTTGTGCTGGATGCTATGGTACAGCCGTGGCTGAGGCTACCGCTGTACGCGTTTCCCCCGATTGCTCTGCTCCCAGGAGTTCTGGAGAGAGTTCGTCGGGACGGGGCCCGTCTCTTACTAGTAGCCCCGTACTGGCCGGCCCGAGTATGGTTCTCGGACCTGGTCTCTCTCCTCGACGGGTCTCCGATGGAGATTCCGATCAGGGAGGACCTTCTCTCTCAGGCGGGCGGTCTAATACTGCACCCCCGCCCGGAGTTATGGAAGCTGTGGGTGTGGCCTCTGAGGGGGCATGTCTCATAGATTCCGGTCTCTCAACTGAGGTTGTTGAGACCATACTCCAGTCAAGAGCTCCGTCCACAAGGAAACTAGACGCCTTGAAGTGGAGATTATTCACTTCTTGGTGTGAAAATCATCAGTGGGATCCAGTTAACTGCCCGGTTAGCGCGGTGCTGGAGTTCCTACAGGAACTCCATTACACGCTCATTACACGTTTCCTTCGTGGCACCTTGAGGCTTAGACCTGCAGTACGCACGAGAGTTCCGACATGGGATTTGGCCATTGTTTTACAGGGCCTATCTATGGCCCCCTTCGAGCCCATCAAAGAGGTGGCAGAGAAATTTCTAACACTAAAGACAATGTTGTTTCTTATCATCTCGTCTCTCAAGAGAATTGGGGACATTCAAGCCCTGTCGGTTGCTCCATCGTGCTTGGAATTTGCGCCTGGCAATGTGAAGGCATTTCTACATCCTAGACCTGGATATGTTCCTAAGGTTCTCACTAATACTGCGAGGCCTATAGTACTGCAGGCCTTCTGTCCTCCTCCATTTACGTCATCGGACCAGGAAAAGCTTAATCTGCTATGTCCAGTACGGGCATTAGATACGTATGTCCACAGAGCTGCCATGTGGAGAAAAGCTGAACAGCTATTTGTGTGTTTTGGTGCACCTAGGGAGGGTCTACCAGCATCTAAGCAGAGAATGAGCAAGTGGGTGGTTGAGGCTATCTCACTTGCTTATGAGTCGGTTGGACAGCCTTCACCATTGGCTGTCCGGGCTCACTCAACCAGAGTATGGCTGCCTCTAAGGCTTTTATTTCAGGGGTTTCCCTTAATGACATTTGTGATGCGGCAGGCTGGTCCTCACCACACACTTTTGTTAAGTTCTATGAACTAGACCTCGGCACCACTCCAGGGGCTCAAGTGAACTGTGCGCCTCGGCCTCACACGATCGGTCACTTGTTCCTATGGCGACGTTGGTATGGCGTTCCCATAGCGATTTACACAGCGTGAGTTCCCTTGAAAGGGAACGTCTCGGTTATGTATATAACCTTAGTTCCCTGAATAGGGAACGAGATGCTGCGTATCCTTGCCATACTCCCTGCATGCCCGAGAGCGACTTGCTTCAGACTTTGAGAAGCTGAATGACAGTGTTTTCGGACTGGCTTTATGGTTCCTGGTCAGTGACGTCACCCGCCTATGACGTTCCGTCTCCTGATTGGACTGATTGCATACGTGCTTCATGACGACATCACGCAGAGGCGTTCCCATAGCGATTTACACAGCGTCTCGTTCCCTATTCAGGGAACTAAGGTTATATACATAACCGAGATGATTTCAAGTGATTTGTTTTGATCTATTCATCTGTAGATAATTTACTCATTCAACCTACACTGTAGTGAATACATTTCCTGCATTGATAGCGCGAAACTTGCAGGAGTGAACACTATAATGCGCAATATCACGTAAAAAACACAACTGTACTCTATCCTACAGAATTAAAAATAAATACTACAGTGCAGAAATTAAAGTAAAAATACTCGTCTGAGTAAAAGATTAAATTGCATCACATACCTGTTCCATTTATCACAATTTCAGACGTGAAGATCTGGAAAGTTAACGAGTTGTTTTTGGCTGCTCGAACTATAGTGTTCACTATCTGGGTGCTATTGGGTAGAATGGCCTCCGCTGTAAACGTAAGATCCATGGAGTTCCGGATCGTGGGCACACTCTTTGTTCTTACACCTGCATCACTGGAGAGAGGGAATGCGAATCAAAATTCATTCATTAAAACTGAGAATAATGATAAATTATAAGCTATATTCAAGAACACGCCAGCATATACATACCTGAAGCTTGTTATGGTTAAGGTACTGAATAATCCAAGGTAATCAGCAAAGAAAAAGGGTTCAAGCTGTAAAAAAGAGAGAGCTGTTTAGACTTAATTGGCAAAAGCATGTTTCCTGAAATAACTAAAAAAGAAGACACATTACACCTACCCCTGTTTTTATCATTGTTGCCCTGTTCTGAAATTCAGGTGAACTTTTATTTGAAAGAGCAGTCACAAAGGTTCCATCAGTCAGGATTGTCACTGGAATTGTCTGTGGTGATTCTACAAAAATGATTAAAAAAATTATCACAAACTGCTGTTTTGTGGGCAAGCTAACATCGTAAATTTACAGACAACTGTAAATCATCTGTGATTTGAACTTACTAAGGACAGTAATAGCGTTGGTATCGACAGAAACGTTGAAGCCCGAGCTTGGATTTGCCACTGCTTCTTTCAAAGTCTCTACAATGGCAGTGCTGCTGGGGATGGGTTCAGTTGACTTTTCATTAAACACTAACTTAACATCTGCCTGTACATTCTGTTCTGCCCGGGTTTTGGAAACAGCTCTAAAACAAAACAAAAACAGCACGGTTTATAACTGCTTCCAGATATATGAGAATATGTCTGTCAAATGCATAAATGTAAGTTTATATGACGTTCTTTAATATGTTAAGAATGTCACACAATCATTGAAAGCAAGATAAAGAGTGTAAATTAAGTACTGAAGCAAACTATTAACTTACATGAAAGCAAGCACGATGGTCTTGATGAAAAGATCCCCATACTTTGTTTTGTAGACTACATCAAACTGTGAAAACAGTGAGTCAGTTTTAGGAATGTTTCTAAATATTCTATGAAACTATTACATTTCATGGATGTAGATCAGTTTAGATTTTTGCTTTAGAATTTTACTAAAACATTTAAGCATTTAAAGTCAAAACAAAAAACATTTTAAAATCCATTTTATCCTACAATAAGTATGTATTATTCTTCAGTTCTCTTGACCATAAAGAAGATTTTGAACAATGTGGATGTTCTGCAGTTTAAAACTTACCTCAGCCTCTACCTTTGTGGCTAGGTTCTTAAATTCTGGACTTTGTTGGTTTTGAAGCGCTGGAACAAATACCTCTATAATGACAATCTGTAAGGCTACTGTTGGCTGAGGACGTGCTTGTAGTGTGGTTGTGGTTGTGGTTGTTGTTGTTGTTGTTGTTGTTGTTGTTTGTGTGGTGGTTGGTTTGGTTGTAGTTGTGGTTGGTTTGGCTGTAGTTGTAGTAGGACTGGTTGTGGTTGTTGTAGTAGGACTGGTTGTGGTTGTTGTAGTAGGACTGGTTGTGGTTGTTGTAGTTGGACTGGTTGTGGATGTTGTAGTAGGACTGGTTGTGGTTGGTGTAGTAGGACTGATTGTGGTTGTTGTATTAGGACTGGTTGAGGTTGGTGTAGTAGGACCGGTTGTAGTTGTAGTAGGACTGGTTGTGGTTGGTGTAGTAGGACTGATTGTGGTTGTTGTATTAGGACTGGTTGTGGTTGGTGTAGTAGGACTGATTGTGGTTGTTGTATTAGGACTGGTTGTGGTTGGTGTAGTAGGACTGATTGTGGTTGTTGTATTAGGACTGGTTGTGGTTGGTGTAGTAGGACCGGTTGTAGTTGTAGTAGGACTGGTTGTGGTTGGTGTAGTAGGACTGATTGTGGTTGTTGTATTAGGACTGGTTGTGGTTGGTGTAGTAGGAGCGGTTGTAGTTGTAGTAGGACTGGTTGTGGTTGGTGTAGTAGGACTGATTGTGGTTGTTGTATTAGGACTGGTTGTGGTTGGTGTAGTAGGACCGGTTGTAGTTGTAGTAGGACTGGTTGTAGTTGTAGGACTGGTTGTGGTTGTAGTAGTAGGACTGGTTGTTGTTGTTGTTGTAGGACTGGGTGTGGTTGTAGTTGTAGTAGGACTGATTCTGGCTGTTACTGTTTGGACAATTTGCAGAAAAAAGTTAAATAAAGATAATAGTTGAGACAACTATTAATCTCCAATGAGATAAAAAAAAACTTGTAAACAACACCTATAAACAACTATAGTTTAATAACAAAGAGTAATAAAGAAAGCATTGTTAATTGTTTGGAATGACATTGAATTGAAGATATTGCTTGTTTGACTTACTGTTTACACTGGTGATGTTAAGAGTGGTGCCTGCATTTAAGATACTTTCAGATATTAGATTAAATTCGGGTACAGTTGTAAATGTTACATCCATATCAGTGATGATTGATCCACGACTACAGAAAGGACGGGGAAAAGAAAAGGAGTCATTGTCGTTTTTTTTAAAGTAAAAGTACAGAAACTCTCATAACTCATTATATATATGGTCTAGAACTGTCTAGAATTTTTCTTTAAAAAAAAAAAATGTTTTCCAAAAAATTAAGGAAAGAAATACCCACCGGAAAGCAATAACTGTCATGTTAATGAAGGAGCCATTGAATTTCTTTTCAAAGATTGGCTTAATCTGTGGAAAACAATTTCACAATGTCAGGTTCAACACAAATTTGAACCACAGTCAAAAGCCTACAACATGAAGGACATTTGGTGGTCATTCATTTGTTTTTACATGATATGCAGTTACTGTTTCAAAATTTCAGTACTGTAACAGTCTTATCTTGAGTTCTTGCTCAATATTTAGGTTCCTAAATATGCATTCAAGGTCAACACTTGAACGCACTTAAATAGGGGTGCAATGGATCATTGTTTTTCTATGATCTGTATGCAAAGATTAACTATCATAGAGCGAAAGTTTATAATTTTTATAACTAAATATGTTTGTTAGACCTTAATTTATTTGTAGCTTTGTTCTAAGTGACATATAAAGTGACATGTAAAGCCAAAGTATTTGAACCCATACTTAGAATTTGTCTGCATTTAACCCATCCAGTTTGTACACAGTAAGAGTAATGAGTAATGAACAGACAAACACTGCAAACTGTGGACACACACTTGGAGTAGTGGGCAGCCACTCTATTGTATTTATCTATGCTTGTAATTAGAGTATTTGTTCTTATTTTATTACTGACTATTCACTTGTTGTTAATAATGTTTGAACTTTATTACTTAAGCTAGTAGTTTTTGCTCTGATATCAAACTACTTAAAGTGTGCATTAATAATAAATGGAAAGCAAAGTTACATTTGCCGCCCAACCCTACTTTTTATTTTTATTTTCATTTTATATTTATTCATTTATTTATTTTGCTGATCTGAAAAATGGTTCGATCCGTGACTCAAAAACCACAATCTGATCCAAACCGTGAATTTTGTGGTTCGTTGCACCACTATTAAGTAGTGAAAGTAAAATCTGGACTAGCAATTATTAAAATAACAGCTCATAGGACGCAAATATAATAGAACACTATTTGCTCTTAAATCACATGCATTACTGTATATGTGGGGTGCAAATAGTTTACTCTAATATTTACATTAGGGTGCAAAATAAAATACTTCATGCATTAAAGTGCAAAGAATTAATTGCTATTTAGTTTGCAGTGCAAATTGCCTTAGACATTTATCATGCAACATACCTCCTTTATGACATTGTTTGTTCTGTTTTTAAATGCTTCTGAGGATGAATTTGACAGTTCAGATATAAATTCTTCATTGCTGGAAAAGCTAACAAGAACTGTAGAGTTTATAGGAGTTGTGGTCGTTGGTTCAGTTGTAGATGTAAGTTGTGCTGTTGTTGTTGTTGTAGTAAGAGGGGACAAAGTTGTCGCTGTATGTTCTGTTGTAGATGTTAATGGAGTTGTGGTTGTTGTTTCAGTTGTAGATGTAAGCTGTGTTGTTGTTGCCGTAAGAGGGGAAGAAGTAATAAATATATTTTGTGTTGTAGATGTTAATGGAATTGTGGTTGTTGGTTCAGTTGTAGATGTAAGTTGTGTTGTTGTTGCTGTAAGACGGGTAGTCGTAGCTGTAGTGTCTGTAGTTGTAGTGTCTGCTGATGTTTGAGTTTTTGGACTTTCAGTTGTTGTACTGTCTGCTGATGTTTGAGTTGTTGCAGTTGCAGTGATTGTTGTGTCTGCTGATGTTTGAGTTGTTGCAGGTTCAGTGGTTGTAGTGTCTGCTGATGTTTGAGTTGCTGCAGTTTCAGTGGTTGTAGTGTCTGCTGATGTTTGAGTTGCTGCAGATTCAGTGGTTGTAGTGCCTGCTGATGTTTGAGTTGTTGCACTTTCTGTGGTTGTAGTGTCTGCTGATGTTTGAGTTGTTGCACTTTCAGTGGTTGTAGTGTCTGCTGATGTTTGAGTTGTTGCAGGTTCTGTGGTTGTAGTGTCCGCTGATGTTTGAGTTGTTGCAGGTTCTGTGGTTGTAGTGTCCGCTGACGTTTGAGTTGTTGCAGGTTCAGTGGTTGTAGTGTCCGCTGACGTTTGAGTTGTTGCAGGTTCTGTGGTTGTAGTGTCCGCTGACGTTTGAGTTGTTGCAGGTTCTGTGGTTGTAGGATCTGCTGATGTTTGAGTTGTTGCAGATTCTGTGGTTGTAATGTCTGCTGACGTTTGAGTTGTTGCAGGTTCAGTGGTTGTAGTGTCCGCCGATGTTTGAGTTGTTGCAGGTTCTGTGGTTGTAGTGTCTGCTGATGTTTGAGTTGTTGCAGGTTCTGTGGTTGTAGTGTCTGCTGATGTTTGAGTTGTTGCAGGTTCTGTGGTTGTAGTGTCTGCTGATGTTTGAGTTGTTGCACTTTCAGTGGTTGTAGTGTCCATTGATGTTTGAGTTGTTGCAGATTCTGTGGTTGTAGTGTCTGGTGATGTTTGAGTTGTTGCAAATTCTGTAGTTGTAGTGTCTACTGATGTTTGAGTTGTTGCACTTTCAGTGGTTGTAGTGTCCGCTGATGTTTGAGTTGTTGCACTTTCAGTGGTTGTAGTGTCTGCTGATGTTTGAGTTGTTTTGATTTCAGTGGTTGTAATGTCCGCTGATGTTTGAGTTGTTGCGCTTTCAGTGGTTGTAGTGTCCACTGATGTTTGAGTTGTTGCAGATTCTGTGGTTGTAGTGTCCGCTGATGTTTGAGTTGTTGCAGGTTCAGTGGTTGTAGTGTCCGCTGATGTTTGAGTTGTTGCAGGTTCAGTGGTTGTAGTGTCTGCTGATGTTTGAGTTGTTGTGGTTTCAGTGGTTGTAGTGTCTGCTGATGTTTGAGTTGTTGCAGGTTCAGTGGTTGTAGTGTCTGCTGATGTTTGAGTTGCTGCAGTTGCTGTGATTGTAGTGTCTGCTGATGTTTGAGTTGTTGCACTTTCTGTGGTTGTAGTGTCTGCTGATGTTTGAGATGTTGCACTTTCTGTGGTTGTAGTGTCTGCTGATGTTTGAGTTGTTGCAGGTTCAGTGGTTGTAGTGTCTGCTGATGTTTGAGTTGCTGCACTTTCTGTGGTTGTTGTGTCTGCTGATGTTTGAGATGTTGCACTTTCTGTGGTTGTAGTGTCTGCTGATGTTTGAGTTGTTGCACTTTCAGTGGTTGTAGTGTCTGCTGATGTTTGAATTGCTTCAGTTTCAGTGGTTGTAGTGTCTGCTGATGTTTGAGTTGCTGCAGTTGCTGTGATTGTAGTGTCTGCTGATGTTTGAGTTGTTGCACTTTCTGTGGTTGTAGTGTCTGCTGATGTTTGAGATGTTGCACTTTCAGTGGTTGTAGTGTCTGCTGATGTTTGAATTGCTGCAGTTTCAGTGGTTGTAGTGTCTGCTGATGTTTGAGTTGCTGCAGTTGCAGTGGTTGTAGTGTCTGCTGATGTTTGAGTTGTTGCACTTTCTGTGGTTGTAGTGTCTGCTGATGTTTGAGTTGTTGCAGGTTCAGTGGTTGTAGTGTCTGCTGATGTTTGAGATGTTGCACTTTCTGTGGTTGTAGTGTCTGCTGATGTTTGAGTTGTTGCACTTTCAGTGGTTGTAGTGTCTGCTGATGTTTGAATTGCTTCAGTTTCAGTGGTTGTAGTGTCTGCTGATGTTTGAGTTGCTGCAGTTGCTGTGATTGTAGTGTCTGCTGATGTTTGAGTTGTTGCACTTTCTGTGGTTGTAGTGTCTGCTAATGTTTGAGTTGTTGCAGGTTCAGTGGTTGTAGTGTCTGCTGATGTTTGAGTTGTTGCACTTTCTGTGGTTGTAGTGTCTGCTGATGTTTGAGTTGTTGCAGGTTCAGTGGTTGTAGTGTCTGCTGATGTTTGAGATGTTGCACTTTCTGTGGTTGTAGTGTCTGCTGATGTTTGAATTGCTGCAGTTTCAGTGGTTGTAGTGTCTGCTGATGTTTGAGTTGTTGCAGTTGCAGTGGTTGTAGTGTCTGCTGATGTTTGAGATGTTGCACTTTCTGTGGTTGTAGTGTCCGCTGATGTTTGAGTTGCTGCAGTTGCAGTGGTTGTAGTGTCTGCTGCTGTTTGAGTTGTTGCAGATTCAGTGGTTGTAGTGCCTGCTGATGTTTGAGTTGCTGCAGTTGCAGTGGTTGTAGTGTCTGCTGATGTTTGAGTTGCTGCAGATTCAGTGGTTGTAGTGCCTGCTGATGTTTGAGTTGTTGCAGGTTCAGTGGTTGTAGTGTCTGCTGATGTTTGAGTTGTTGCACTTTCTGTGGTTGTAGTGTCTGCTGACGTTTGAGTTGTTGCAGGTTCAGTGGTTGTAGTGTCTGCTGATGTTTGAATTGCTGCAGTTTCAGTGGTTGTAGTGTCTGCTGATGTTTGAGTTGTTGCAGATTCAGTGGTTGTAGTGTCTGCTGATGTTTGAGATGTTGCACTTTCTGTGGTTGTAGTGTCCGCTGATGTTTGAATTGCTGCAGTTTCAGTGGTTGTAGTGTCTGCTGATGTTTGAGTTGTTGCAGATTCAGTGGTTGTAGTGCCTGCTGATGTTTGAGTTGCTGCAGTTGCAGTGGTTGTAGTGTCTGCTGATGTTTGAGTTGCTGCAGATTCAGTGGTTGTAGTGCCTGCTGATGTTTGAGTTGTTGCAGGTTCAGTGGTTGTAGTGTCTGCTGATGTTTGAGTTGTTGCACTTTCTGTGGTTGTAGTGTCTGCTGACGTTTGAGTTGTTGCAGGTTCAGTGGTTGTAGTGTCTGCTGATGTTTGAATTGCTGCAGTTTCAGTGGTTGTAGTGTCTGCTGATGTTTGAGTTGTTGCAGATTCAGTGGTTGTAGTGTCTGCTGATGTTTGAGATGTTGCACTTTCTGTGGTTGTAGTGTCCGCTGATGTTTGAATTGCTGCAGTTTCAGTGGTTGTAGTGTCTGCTGATGTTTGAGTTGTTGCAGATTCAGTGGTTGTAGTGCCTGCTGATGTTTGAGTTGCTGCAGTTGCAGTGGTTTTAGTGTCTGCTGATGTTTGAGTTGCTGCAGATTCAGTGGTTGTAGTGCCTGCTGATGTTTGAGTTGTTGCACTTTCTGTGGTTGTAGTGTCTGCTGATGTTTGAGTTGTTGCACTTTCTGTGGTTGTAGTGTCTGCTGATGTTTGAGTTGCTGCAGTTGCAGTGGTTGTAGTGTCTGCTGATGTTTGAGTTGTTGCAGATTCAGTGGTTGTAGTGCCTGCTGATGTTTGAGTTGTTGCACTTTCTGTGGTTGTAGTGTCTGCTGATGTTTGAGTTGCTGCAGTTGCAGTGGTTGTAGTGTCTGCTGATGTTTGAGTTGTTGCAGATTCAGTGGTTGTAGTGCCTGCTGATGTTTGAGTTGCTGCAGTTGCAGTGGTTGTAGTGTCTGCTGATGTTTGAGTTGCTGGAGATTCAGTGGTTGTAGTGCCTGCTGATGTTTGAGTTGTTGCACTTTCTGTGGTTTTAGTGTCTGCTGATGTTTGAGTTGTTGCACTTTCTGTGGTTGTAGTGTCTGCTGATGTTTGAGTTGCTGCAGTTGCAGTGGTTGTAGTGTCTGCTGATGTTTGAGTTGCTGCAGATTCAGTGGTTGTAGTGCCTGCTGATGTTTGAGTTGCTGCAGTTGCTGTGATTGTAGTGTCTGCTGATGTTTGACTTGTTGCTGAGTCAGTGATTGTAGTGCCTGCTGATGTTTGAGTTGTTGCTGAGTCAGTGATTGTAGTGTCTGCTGATGTTTGAGTTGTTGCACTTTCTGTGGTTGTAGTGTCTGCTGATGTTTGAGTTGTTGCACTTTCTGTGGTTGTAGTGTCTGCTGATGTTTGAGTTGCAGTGGTTGTAGTGTCTGCTGATGTTTGAGTTGCTGCAGATTCAGTGGTTGTAGTGCCTGCTGATGTTTGAGTTGTTGCACTTTCTGTGGTTGTAGTGTCTGCTGATGTTTGAGTTGCAGTGGTTGTAGTGTCTGCTGATGTTTGAGTTGCTGCAGATTCAGTGGTTGTAGTGTCCGCTGATGTTTGAGTTTTTGGACTTTCAGTAGTTGTAGTGACTGCTGATGTTTGAGTTGTTGCAGTTTCAGTGGTTGTAGTGTCTACTGATGTTTGAGTTGCTGCAGATTCAGTAGTTGTAGTGTCTGCTGATGTTTGAGTTGCTGCAGTTGCAGTGATGGTAGTGTCTGCTGATGTTTGAGTTGTTGTGGTTTCAGTAGTTGTAGTGTCTGCTGATGTTTGAGTTGTTGCAGGTTCTGTGGTTGTAGTGTTCGCTGATGTTTGAGTTGTTGCGGTTTCAGTGGTTGTAGTGTCTGCTGATGTTTGAGTTGATGCGGTTTCAGTGGTTGTAGTGTCTGCTGATGCTTGAGTTGTTGCACTTTCTGTGGTTGTAGTGTCTGCTGATGTTTGAGTTGTTGCAGATTCTGTGCTTGTAGTGTCCGCTGATGTTTGAGTTGTTGCAGATTCTGTGGTTGTAGTGTCTACTGATGTTTGAGTTGTTGCACTTTCTGTGGTTGTAGTGTCTGCTGATGTTTGAGTTGATGTGGTTTCAGTGGTTGTAGTGTCTGCTGATGTTTGAATTGCTGCAGTTGCAGTGGTTGTAGTGTCCGCTGATGTTTGAGTTGTTGCGGTTTCAGTGGTTGTAGTGTCTGCTGATGTTTGAGTTGTTGCACTTTCAGTGATTGTAGTGTCTGCTGATGTTTGAGTTGTTGCAGGTTCTGTGGTTGTAGTGTCCGCTGATGTTTGAGTTGTTGCAGGTTCTGTGGTTGTAGTGTCCGCTGACGTTTGAGTTGTTGCAGGTTCAGTGGTTGTAGTGTCCGCTGACGTTTGAGTTGTTGCAGGTTCTGTGGTTGTAGTGTCCGCTGACGTTTGAGTTGTTGCAGGTTCTGTGGTTGTAGTATCTGCTGATGTTTGAGTTGTTGCAGGTTCAGTGGTTGTAGTGTCTGCTGATGTTTGAGTTGTTGCAGGTTCTGTGGTTGTAGTGTCTGCTGATGTTTGAGTTGTTGCAGGTTCAGTGGTTGTAGTGTCCGCTGATGTTTGAGTTGTTGCAGGTTCTGTGGTTGTAGTGTCTGCTGATGTTTGAGTTGTTGCACTTTCAGTGGTTGTAGTGTCCATTGATGTTTGAGTTGTTGCAGATTCTGTGGTTGTAGTGTCCGCTGATGTTTGAGTTGTTGCAGGTTCTGTGGTTGTAGTGTCTGCTGATGTTTGAGTTGTTGCACTTTCAGTGGTTGTAGTGTCCATTGATGTTTGAGTTGTTGCAGATTCTGTGGTTGTAGTGTCCGCTGATGTTTGAGTTGTTGCAGGTTCTGTGGTTGTAGTGTCCGCTGATGTTTGAGTTGTTGCAGGTTCTGTGGTTGTAGTGTCCGCTGACGTTTGAGTTGTTGCAGGTTCAGTGGTTGTAATGTCCGCTGACGTTTGAGTTGTTGCAGGTTCTGTGGTTGTAGTGTCCGCTGATGTTTGAGTTGTTGCAGGTTCAGTGGTTGTAGTGTCCGCTGATGTTTGAGTTGTTGCAGGTTCTGTGGTTGTAGTGTCCACTGACGTTTGAGTTGTTGCAGGTTCAGTGGTTGTAGTGTCCGCTGACGTTTGAGTTGTTGCAGGTTCAGTGGTTGTAGTGTCTGCTGACGTTTGAGTTGTTGCACTTTCAGTGGTTGTAGTGTCCACTGATGTTTGAGTTGTTGCAGATTCTGTGGTTGTAGTGTCTGGTGATGTTTGAGTTGTTGCACTTTCAGTGGTTGCAGTGTCCGCTGATGTTTGAGTTGATGCAGGTTCTGTGGTTGTAGTGTCTGCTGATGTTTGAGTTGTTGCACTTTCAGTGGTTGTAGTGTCCACTGATGTTTGAGTTGTTGCAGATTCTGTGGTTGTAGTGTCTGGTGATGTTTGAGTTGTTGCAGATTCTGTGGTTGTAGTGTCTACTGATGTTTGAGTTGTTGCACTTTCAGTGGTTGTAGTGTCTGCTGATGTTTGAGTTGTTGCAGGTTCTGTGGTTGTAGTGTCCGCTGACGTTTGAGTTGTTGCAGGTTCTGTGGTTGTAGTGTCCGCTGACGTTTGAGTTGTTGCGGTTTCAGTGGTTGTAGTGTCCGCTGACGTTTGAGTTGTTGCAGGTTCTGTGGTTGTAGTGTCCGCTAACGTTTGAGTTGTTGCAGGTTCAGTGGTTGTAGTGTCCGCTGACGTTTGAGTTGTTGCGGGTTCAGTGGTTGTAGTGTCCGCTGACGTTTGAGTTGTTGCGGGTTCAGTGGTTGTAGTGTCCGCTGACGTTTGAGTTGTTGCAGATTCTGTGGTTGTAGTGTCTACTGATGTTTGAGTTGTTGCACTTTCAGTGGTTGTAGTGTCTGCTGATGTTTGAGTTGTTGCAGGTTCTGTGGTTGTAGTGTCTGCTGATGTTTGAGTTGTTGCAGTTTCAGTGGTTGTAATGTCCGCTGATGTTTGAGTTGTTGCACTTTCAGTGGTTGTAGTGTCTGCTGATGTTTGAGTTGTTGCAGTTTCAGTGGTTGTAGTGTCCGCTGATGTTTGAGTTGTTGCACTTTCAGTGGTTGTAGTGTCCGCTGATGTTTGAGTTGTTGCAGGTTCAGTGGTTGTAGTGTCCGCTGATGTTTGAGTTGTTGCAGGTTCTGTGGTTGTAGTGTCCGCTGACGTTTGAGTTGTTGCAGGTTCAGTGGTTGTAGTGTCCGCTGACGTTTGAGTTGTTGCAGGTTCAGTGGTTGTAATGTCTGCTGACGTTTGAGTTGTTGCACGTTCAGTGGTTGTAGTGTCCGCTGATGTTTGAGTTGTTGCAGGTTCTGTGGTTGTAGTGTCTGCTGATGTTTGAGTTGTTGCACTTTCAGTGGTTGTAGTGTCTGGTGATGTTTGAGTTGTTGCACTTTCAGTGGTTGTAGTGTCTGGTGATGTTTGAGTTGTTGCAGATTCTGTGGTTGTAGTGTCTGGTGATGTTTGAGTTGTTGCAGATTCTGTGGTTGTAGTGTCCGCTGATGTTTGAGTTGTTGCAGATTCTGTGGTTGTAGTGTCTGCTGATGTTTGAGTTGTTGCAGGTTCTGTGGTTGTAGTGTCCGCTGATGTTTGAGTTGTTGCAGATTCTGTGGTTGTAGTGTCCGCTGATGTTTGAGTTGTTGCAGATTCCGTGGTTGTAGTGTCTGCTGATGTTTGAGTTGTTGCACTTTCAGTGGTTGTAGTGTCCGCTGATGTTTGAGTTGTTGCAGATTCTGTGGTTGTAGTGTCCGCTGACGTTTGAGTTGTTGCAGGTTCTGTGGTTGTAGTGTCCGCTGACGTTTGAGTTGTTGCGGGTTCTGTGGTTGTAGTGTCCGCTGACGTTTGAGTTGTTGCGGGTTCAGTGGTTGTAGTGTCTGCTGATGTTTGAGTTGTTGCACTTTCAGTGGTTGTAGTGTCCGCTGATGTTTGAGTTGTTGCAGGTTCTGTGGTTGTAGTGTCCGCTGACGTTTGAGTTGTTGCGGGTTCAGTGGTTGTAGTGTCCGCTGACGTTTGAGTTGTTGCGGGTTCAGTGGTTGTAGTGTCCGCTGACGTTTGAGTTGTTGCAGATTCTGTGGTTGTAGTGTCTACTGATGTTTGAGTTGTTGCACTTTCAGTGGTTGTAGTGTCTGCTGATGTTTGAGTTGTTGCAGGTTCTGTGGTTGTAGTGTCTGCTGATGTTTGAGTTGTTGCAGTTTCAGTGGTTGTAATGTCCGCTGATGTTTGAGTTGTTGCACTTTCAGTGGTTGTAGTGTCTGGTGATGTTTGAGTTGTTGCACTTTCAGTGGTTGTAGTGTCTGGTGATGTTTGAGTTGTTGCAGGTTCAGTGGTTGTAGTGTCCGCTGACGTTTGAGTTGTTGCAGGTTCTGTGGTTGTAGTGTCCGCTGACGTTTGAGTTGTTGCGGGTTCAGTGGTTGTAGTGTCCGCTGACGTTTGAGTTGTTGCAGATTCTGTGGTTGTAGTGTCTACTGATGTTTGAGTTGTTGCACTTTCAGTGGTTGTAGTGTCTGCTGATGTTTGAGTTGTTGCAGGTTCTGTGGTTGTAGTGTCTGCTGATGTTTGAGTTGTTGCAGTTTCAGTGGTTGTAATGTCCGCTGATGTTTGAGTTGTTGCACTTTCAGTGGTTGTAGTGTCTGCTGATGTTTGAGTTGTTGCAGGTTCTGTGGTTGTAGTGTCTGCTGATGTTTGAGTTGTTGCAGTTTCAGTGGTTGTAATGTCCGCTGATGTTTGAGTTGTTGCACTTTCAGTGGTTGTAGTGTCTGCTGATGTTTGAGTTGTTGCAGGTTCTGTGGTTGTAGTGTCCACTGATGTTTGAGTTGTTGTAGTTTCAGTGGTTGTAGTGTCTGCTGATGTTTGAGTTGTTGCAGTTTCAGTGGTTGTAATGTCCGCTGATGTTTGAGTTGTTGCACTTTCAGTGGTTGTAGTGTCTGCTGATGTTTGAGTTGTTGCAGGTTCTGTGGTTGTAGTGTCCGCTGACGTTTGAGTTGTTGCAGGTTCAGTGGTTGTAGTGTCCGCTGACGTTTGAGTTGTTGCAGGTTCAGTGGTTGTAGTGTCCGCTGACGTTTGAGTTGTTGCAGGTTCAGTGGTTGTAGTGTCCGCTAACGTTTGAGTTGTTGCAGGTTCTGTGGTTGTAGTGTCCGCTGACGTTTGAGTTGTTGCAGGTTCAGTGGTTGTAGTGTCCGCTGACGTTTGAGTTGTTGCAGGTTCAGTGGTTGTAGTGTCCGCTGACGTTTGAGTTGTTGCAGGTTCAGTGGTTGTAGTGTCCGCTGACGTTTGAGTTGTTGCAGGTTCAGTGGTTGTAGTGTCCGCTGACGTTTGAGTTGTTGCAGGTTCAGTGGTTGTAGTGTCCGCTGACGTTTGAGTTGTTGCAGGTTCTGTGGTTGTAGTGTCTGCTGACGTTTGAGTTGTTGCAGGTTCTGTGGTTGTAGTGTCCGCTGACGTTTGAGTTGTTGCAGGTTCAGTAGTTGTAGTGTCCGCTGACGTTTGAGTTGTTGCGGTTTCAGTGGTTGTAGTGTCCGCTGACGTTTGAGTTGTTGCAGGTTCTGTGGTTGTAGTGTCCGCTGACGTTTGAGTTGTTGCAGGTTTTGTGGTTGTAGTGTCCGCTGACGTTTGAGTTGTTGCGGGTTCAGTGGTTGTAGTGTCCGCTGACGTTTGAGTTGTTGCGGGTTCAGTGGTTGTAGTGTCCGCTGACGTTTGAGTTGTTGCAGATTCTGTGGTTGTAGTGTCTACTGATGTTTGAGTTGTTGCACTTTCAGTGGTTGTAGTGTCTGCTGATGTTTGAGTTGTTGCAGGTTCTGTGGTTGTAGTGTCTGCTGATGTTTGAGTTGTTGCAGTTTCAGTGGTTGTAATGTCCGCTGATGTTTGAGTTGTTGCACTTTCAGTGGTTGTAGTGTCTGCTGATGTTTGAGTTGTTGCAGGTTCTGTGGTTGTAGTGTCTGCTGATGTTTGAGTTGTTGCAGTTTCAGTGGTTGTAATGTCCGCTGATGTTTGAGTTGTTGCACTTTCAGTGGTTGTAGTGTCTGCTGATGTTTGAGTTGTTGCAGGTTCTGTGGTTGTAGTGTCCACTGATGTTTGAGTTGTTGCAGTTTCAGTGGTTGTAGTGTCCGCTGATGTTTGAGTTGTTGCACTTTCAGTGGTTGTAGTGTCCGCTGATGTTTGAGTTGTTGCAGGTTCAGTGGTTGTAGTGTCCGCTGACGTTTGAGTTGTTGCAGGTTCAGTGGTTGTAGTGTCCACTGATGTTTGAGTTGTTGCAGTTTCAGTGGTTGTAGTGTCCGCTGATGTTTGAGTTGTTGCACTTTCAGTGGTTGTAGTGTCCGCTGATGTTTGAGTTGTTGCAGGTTCAGTGGTTGTAGTGTCCGCTGACGTTTGAGTTGTTGCAGGTTCAGTGGTTGTAGTGTCCACTGATGTTTGAGTTGTTGCAGTTTCAGTGGTTGTAGTGTCCGCTGATGTTTGAGTTGTTGCACTTTCAGTGGTTGTAGTGTCTGCTGATGTTTGAGTTGCTGCAGGTTCAGTGGTTGTAGTGTCCGCTGACGTTTGAGTTGTTGCAGGTTCTGTGGTTGTAGTGTCCGCTGACGTTTGAGTTGTTGCAGGTTCTGTGGTTGTAGTGTCCGCTGACGTTTGAGTTGTTGCAGGTTCAGTAGTTGTAGTGTCTGCTGATGTTTGAGTTGTTGTTTGAGCAATGGCACTACAACATACTGTTGTTAAGAAAATCAAAGTAAAATTCACCATAGAGCAATTGTCACACTTAAATAATTTCATAAGAGAAATAAAGAATTTGCATTATCAGTAACTTACGTACCTAAACTTAACACTGTAAATATCAGTGTTTTTCTGCTCATCTTTGTAGCTGTCAAATAACTCACCTATAAACATATAATACATAAGATCAGAAAGTATGTAAGGAAAAGCATCTTTAGATCATTTTTGACATGTCAGTGAAAGTGGAAAAACACATGAATACGAACATGCTCTTTCCAGCACAGGAACCTGTGATTACTCATTTTTTGTCTGTACATCTGCACAGATGATTTGTCATTTTTTTGTACAGTGCACTACATATTGAAAATGAGTAGTTATCATAAATGACAAGAAAACAAGGGAATAATTGCACTACTATGTAAAAGTTTGGGGTCAGTAAGATTTTTAATAAATTTTTTGAAAGAAGCCTCTTCTGCTTTCCAAGGCTGCATTTTAGAGCTGCACAATATATCCTTTTAGCATTGACATTGCTCTGTGCACATCACATCGCAGGATGTGTGAAGTCAAGTTAGTAGGGATCATAGTTTATCCGTGATCCATATGGACCAGACCCCACAGTTCAAAGAGAATGTGATTTTCAGATTAACTGCAACATTTAAACATCATAGAGTTCAAAGTTTTTAAGTCCTGTCAGTTTAAACATTTAACAAGGGGTGGAATGGCCATCTGAAGCACCGGGAGACGGTGCGGCCCATGATTTAAAAACGATTAACCTATTTAGCATGCTCTGGCTCAGTGCAGTGGTCTAACAGTGCTCATCAGTGTCAAAATGTTTGAGATGGCCAATCAAATCAAAGAAGGCAGGATTTACTCTTCACATAAGTCAAGCCCAAGCAGTAATTCAGTGCAGTGCTTTTTAAGACTTGAAGTATGTCCAAGGCCACCACCAGCTTTGTTGTTTTAGCAATGTTTTAATGACCATCCATACTTATTTTTTGGTCTTTATTACGATACAAACAGAAAATACAGGAAATATGTACAAAAAATGTAAAAATAAGTATTTAGTATGACCTCCTGTCACATGTTTCCTGGACTATCATTTTCTCATAGAAGAAAATCTGAGAAACTTCTCATTAGACTTTGAATGTTTTCTTGGCCTTCCAGTCCTTTTCCATTCCATTCAGTTTTTAGAGGGCTGGGTCCTGCTATTGCTCAAGTGTTTGAGCAGATCACTAAATACTTGCCACTTTAGCCTGTGGCTAAAGCCTATAGAAGTTTTTTTTCTCTTCTGTTTGTTTGTTGTTGTTGTTGTTTGTTTGTTTTTTTTATTCTAATAAAGAGACTGAAAAATAATTAGAGGTGGTCATTATACCATTGCTAAAACAACATCTAATGGTGGCCTAAAACTTTTGCACAGTACTATATATACAGTGTTCAGCGTAAATGAGTACGCCCTTTTGAAAAGTAACATTTTAAACAATATCTCAATGAATACAAAAACAATTTCCAAAATGTTGACAAGACTAAGTTTAATATAACATCTGTTTAACATGAACATAAGGTTAATAATACAACTTAGAGAACAATATTTTCAGTTTTACTCAAATTAGGTTGATGCCAAAATGAGTACACCCCACTTAAATTACAAATATGTAATTTAACAAGAATTCAACCACAGGTGAGTATAATTATTCATTACACAGGTAGTGTCACCTTTCTGGTGTAAAGAAATTATTTTCTTTCTCAGGTCTTGTGACATTTGTCTTCCATGTGGTGCCATTGCCGACAGCATAAAATGGGAAGGGGATTTAACACCCTTTTATAGTCAGTTGTCTGCTGGACACCTGTGTAATGAATAATTAGACTCACCTCTGGTTGACTTCTTGTTAAATTACACATTTGTAGTCTTAAATTTAGCTTTGTTCCAGAGACTTTCAGTGGGGTGTACTCATTTTTGCATCACCCTAATTTGAGTAAAACTGAAAATATTGTTCTCTATGTTATATTAACCTTACATTCATTTTAGAAGTTAAACGTATGTTATATTAAACTTAGTCTTTATATATATATATAGTTATATTTACATTTTATATATATATATATATATATATATATATATATATATATATATATATAGTTAATACTTCTAAATGCCACTTCAGATACAGCTTCTGTGCCACCTCTACAGTGCAAAGATGGATTTTGTCTGATTGGTAACAGCATTTATTTAATACACTTAAAAGTTCACATAGAAAGGAGACACATACGTTTAAAATAGTTGCTATTATAGCCCTAGAAGTCGATTTAAAGGTGCCCTAGATTCAAAAATGGAATTTATCTTGGCATAGTTAAATAACAAGAGTTCAGTACATGGAAAAGACATACAGTGAGTCTCAAACTCCATTGTTTCCGCCTTATATAAATCTCATTTGTTTAAACGACCTCCGAAGAACAGGCGAATCTCAACATAACACCGACTGTTACGTAACAGCCGGGGTGTACGCCCCAATATTTGCATAATGCCAGCCCATGTTCCCAATATTATGAAAGGCATTACACAAGGGTAGCCAGTATTAACGTCTGGAGCTGCACACAGCCGAATCATCAGACTAGGTAAGCAAGAACAACAGCGAAAAATGGCAGATGGAGCAATAATAACTGACATAAGCCATGATAGCATGATATTTTTACTGATATTTGTAAATTGTCTTTCTAAATGTTTCGTTAGCATGTTGCTAATGTACTGTTAAATGAGGTTAAAGTTACCATCGTTTCTTACTGTATTCACGGAGAGACACGAAGAGCCATCGCTATTTTCATTTTTTAAACACTTGCAGTCTGTATAATGCATAAACACAAATTCATTCTTTATAAATCTCTCCAACAGTGTAGCATTAGCCGTTAGCCACGGAGGACAGCCTCAAATTCACTCAGAATAAAACTTTAACATCCAAATAAATACTTTACTCACATAATTCGAAGCATGCATACAGCATGCATGACGAACATCTTGTAAAGATCCATTTGAGGGTTATATTAGCTGTGTGAACTTTGTAAATGCGCTGTAATATAGTCGACAGCTGGTGTGGCAGGGAGCACGCGATTTAAGGGGGTGGCGCCGAGTGTAAATCAGTGCATTGTTAATGGTGCCCCAAAATAGGCAGTTAAAAAAATTAATTTAAAAAAATCTATGGGGTATTTTGAGCTGAAACTTCACAGACACATTCAGGAGACACCTTAGACTTATATTACATCTTGTGAAAAAGCATTCTTGGGCACCTTTAAATATCACCCCTTAGTGGAAAAGTTCTGGAAAAGTTTCTGTCACTGCTTATTTTTGGGATTATTTTTCATGTTTCCCCCCTCATTGTTCACGGTTTTCTGCAAAGTGGTTTTCCTTTTTGGTGTTATAGAAATTGTCACTCTAATGTTAAATGACCGACAGTAATATCCAGGGATGCAAACTATTGCTCAACTTTGGCAAATTTCTGCTCTACATTCAGTCTTCTAAGTCAAAAGCAATTTGTCATATTTGAACTGATGTTGTGGTAGGCTATAGTTCAACTTTATTCATATTTAATTGAAAATTTAAAATTCTGTTTGCAGTGTACACCAGTAATGACTAGACAGATTATAAAAAAGGATGCTAGTCATTTATTAATGTTAATACATTTTCTACTGCATTTATTTAAAAATATAATAAAAACAGCGAAATATTATTCCAATGTAAATCAGCTTTTTTCTATGTGAATATATAGTAAATAATTTATTCCTGTGATCAAAGCTGAATTTTCAGCATCATTACTCCAGTCTTCAGTGTCACATGATCCTTCAGAAATCATTCTAATATGATGATTTGATGCTCAAGAAACATTTATGATTATTATCAGTGTTTAAAACAGTTGTGCTGCTTCAGATTTCTGTAAAAACTGCCACTTCATTGCATCATTTAAAATTGCAAAATTGAATGCATTTCTTAAAAAAAAAAAAATCATACTGATCCCAAACTTTTGAACAGTAGCATAAATCCAGACCAAAATAATTAAATTAAATAATTAAACTACAAATGTCATTTTGCCAGCATCAAGGGTTTTTATATATGATCCTAATACTTACATTCAGCAAAATTAAATATAATCATAGATATGTACATACATTACACTGTGTATGGAGTATAAAGTAAAGTCTTTTGTAACCCTTTATATGATACACATCAAATCAAAAAGACAACAATGCTCAATTAAGAAAATATACCATACTGCATGGTGGTTATAATTATCAATATAAATAAGAAAGTATGGCTGTAGTAATAATGAACAAGTCAAACTCACCCAATCCATTGCTTATCTGAATGTTATCATACACGCAGGTTAAGCTGCTAGTCTCTTGACAAACTTAGGTAAAGTCATTCTCTCCTCCAAGTCATTGTTTTTATTAGCTTCGAGTCACATGACAAACTGCATAGAGTGGTGTGGCATTATTGCTTTCCATTTTTAACCAAACTGGATTTACCCACTTATACAACAATGCATTCCTCCCTAAGCATGCAGTTTCACAAATATATTTCATTGAAGGAGCAGGTGATCAGGGTGTGTTGTGTTGTTGAGTTTTTTGCAGGTGCTTAAGATCAAATGATTAAAATTATAAAACAGACTAAATAATATTATAGGCTGTGTTATCACTTTTAAAGACCAGTGTATGTTCTATTTGCTGATCAACATTATTTAAGTGATCATGTAATGTAATACCTATTTCAAAATGTCAGATATGTGTTTCCAAGTCTGTAAACATTTATTTCTTCTGTTGGACCTCATTGGCTTTAATTGGACAAATAATTGAAGAAGAAATTGTACAATATGAGAGTTTGGAATGACATGATGGCAGAATTTATTTAATTTTTGGCAAATTATTCCTCATTAGGGCGGAAGGAGCTGGTTGTGATAAGAAGAAACAAAGGAAGAGGAAAAAGGGGAGAAAAAACAGTGTTCAGAAAAATCCAAGATGGCAGAATATCAAGTTACACTGAATTTTGAATCATAAGAAACAGTGTTACTGCTGTATGAATTCATCCGGTCTTGTGGTTTTGTTGTCGAGATGAATAACTGTGATCACAACTACTGCAAAGCTGCTGTGCAGGTTTTCATGATAATATTATCAAGCCATTCTATCCATGTGAGTTTTTCCCAGAAGACAGATTTTGTTCTACAGGTATAACGTTAACTCGTACTTTTGATCCTCAAACCTTTCATTTCTACAACTTACATAGTATGTGAGATGTTTGCATATCTCTCCATCTGTCTGCTGAAGGAATGTAGAGTGTGCTTTTCATATGAACATAGATTTCATCAGACATACTGTACTGTACATTTCTTCATTTAGTGGATGCTTTTATTCAAAGCACCTTACAAATGATGAAAATCCCAAGAAATTTGTCACAGGAGCCAACAATATTCATACTAATTTTAAAGTATAAACAATATTACACTGAAAAAAAATATGTTGGATTTATTTAAATAAATTAAGTAAAGAAATGTACATTTTACAGATAATTTCAAAGAAACCACAAATAACACATTGAATTAATAGTATTTTCTTGTAAAACATATTCCAGTAATGTTTTATTTACAACTTTGAAAAAAATATTTTATTTACAGTGTATTACACAAGTTACAACAAAAGTGAGATGTAGAAAAGAGAAAAGTTTTACATTGTCTGTGTTGCATGACAGGTTTTAATATACATCACTACAACCCAAGACAGTGCTGTAAATAATAAATATATTAGAATATTTATACATATGATGATACAAAATATCATATTTGATATGTTGTTGAAATGAAAGTTAGTTTTCATGCAACATTAAACTGGTTCTTCAAAATGTGTTTCCTGTTTCACTTGTTTTTGTTTCTGTCTTTGTTTGTTTGTTTGTTGGGTTGCTTTAGGCACTTAGTCATATGATCTGACTGATGTTGAAATATTTGGCATAGTCTTCCTGTGTTTTCGCTAACCACTAAAAAATTTCAGCTAGTTCATTGCTTAAATTCTGAATCTTTTTCTGTTTTAACAGTTCTGCTGTTCTGCATTTGTCATGTACAAAAAGAGCAAAACATAAGCTCTCTGAATTGCACACTTTAAGTAGTTTTGTGTGACTGTTTCATGGTCTTGACACTGTGGTCATGATTGTGACTTGTTTTACCAGTGGGTGGTTAAAGGTAATAGTTTTAAACATTGGTACTTGCTGTGTGTTTAAGAGAAAAACAATGGTGCCTTTTCCTGACTTATTAACCTTTATTTCTCTGGTGATGTTGTTTTGTGATGGTGAGTTTGTCAGATCTGTTGTTATTGAAGACATGTTTGACAACGTGTCTGTGATTGTAGATGCCTCTGAATCTGAATTGTTAAGGTCTGGTTGAATGGATAAACCCAAAGTTGAGTTGTGTTCATAAGCTAATGTGGTGGTCACAGGTTCAAGAGAAGAGATTGAGTCATTGCTTATGGCTATGGGAAGAGATGATGGAGAAAATGGGTTTAAGAAGGTGTTTGCATTAGTTTTTTGGTTTTCCTGAGTGGTTGGAAAAATTGAGGACATGTCCATTGATATCGGCTTGGAATCAGGTGTCACTGCTTGTCTTGAAACTGATCCCTGTAAAGATGACAGAGAAATGAATGTGAGACCTACACTGTTTGCAATTTTACAGAAAAAAATCTTGACAAATTCTACACTAAAAACCTGTTATTAGACCTGGTAGTAATATTAGACCTGTTATAACCTGGATTAGAGTTCTGAAAAAGACTGATACTTAATCACATGCCTGAGCCTTTAAAAGTAAAATGCAGCCTGTGATTTGCTTGTGAATACCAATACCTGAGTTTGCAGATGGTTGGTAACCAGCAAAGGCTTTGTTGTAGATGTTCCATGTAAAGTTGATGTTATCAAACCAGTTACAAGTGTTTGTGAGTGTTCTTGGATGGTGAGTTTAGTCGTAGGAGTAGTTGTGTTTGTTTGTTCAGTTGTAGATGTAGGTTGTGTTGTTGTTGCTGTAAGAGGAGCTGTAGTTGTAGCTGTATGATCTGCTGTAGATGTTGAATGAGTAGGGATTGTTGGTTCAGTTGTAGATGTAAGTTGTGTTGTCATTGCTGTAAGAGGGGCTGTAGTTGTAGCTGTATGATCTGTGGTAGTTGTTGAAGAAATCTTGGTCAGTTGTTCAGCTGTAGATGTGAGTTGTTTTGTCGTTGGTTCTGTACATTCTGTTGTAGATGTTAGAGTTGTGGCCGTTGGTTCAATTGTAGAAGTAGGTTGTGTTGTCATTGCTGTAAGAGGGGCTGTAGTTGTAGCTGTATAATCTGTTGTAGATGTTGAATGAGTTGTGATTGTTGGTTCAGTTGTAGATGTAAGTTGTGTTGTTGTTGCTGTAAGAGGGGCTGTAGTTGTAACTCTATGATCTGTTGTAGATGTTAGAGTTGTGGCCGTTGGTTCAGCTGTAGATGTAAGTTGTGTTGTTGTTGCTTTAAGAGGGGCTGTAGTTGTAGCTGTATGATCTATTGTAGATGTTGAAGGAGTAGTGATTGTTGGTTTAGTTGTAGATGTAAGTTGTGTTGTTGTTCCTGAAAGAGGGGCTGTAGTTGTAACTCTATGATCTGTTATAGATGTTGAATGAGTTGTGATTGTTGGTTCAGTTGTAGATGTAAGTTGTGTTGTTGTTGCTGTAAGAGGGGCTGTAGTTGAAACTCTATGATCTGCTGTAGATGTTGAATGAGTTGCGATTGTTGGTTCAGCTGTAGATGTAAGTTGTGTTGTCATTGCTGTAAGAAGAGCTGTAGTTGAAACTGTATGATCTGTTGTAGATGTTGAAGTAGTCTTGGCCATTTGTTCAGTTGTAGATGTAAGTTGTTTTGTCGTTGGTTCTGTATGTTCTGTTGTAGATGTTAG
Source organism: Megalobrama amblycephala (assembly GCF_018812025.1). Classification (NCBI taxonomy): domain Eukaryota; kingdom Metazoa; phylum Chordata; class Actinopteri; order Cypriniformes; family Xenocyprididae; genus Megalobrama; species Megalobrama amblycephala. Next base: position 891,845 of record NC_063046.1, read on the forward strand.
AGTTGTGGCCATTGGTTCAGTTGTAGATGTAAGTTGTGTTGTCATTGCATTAAGAAGATCTGTAGTTGTAGCTGTATGATCTGTTGTAGATGTTAGAGTTGTGGCCGTTGGTTCAGCTGTAGATGTAAGTTGTGTTGTTGTTGCTTTAAGAGGGGCTGTAGTTGTAGCTGTATGATCTGTTGTAGATGTTGAAGGAGTTGTGATTGTTGGTTCAGTTGTAGATGTAAGTTGTGTTGTTGTTGCTGTAAGAGGGGCTGTAGTTGTAACTGTATGATCTGTTGTAGATGTTGAAGTAGTCTTGGCCAGTTGTTCAGTTGTAGATGTAAGTTGTTTTGTCGTTGGTACTGTATGTTCTGTTGTAGATGTTAGAGTTGTGGCCGTTGGTTCAGTTGTAGATGTAAGTTGTGTTGTTGTTGCTGTATGAGGGGCTGTAGTTGTAACTGTATTATCTGTTGTAGATGTTGAATGAGTTGTGATTGTTGGTTCAATTGTAGATGTAAGTTGTGTTGTCATTGATATAAGAAGATCTGTAGTTGTAGCTTTATGATCTGTGGTAGTTGTTGAAGAAATCTTGGCCAGTTGTTCATTTGTAGATGTGAGTTGTTTTGTCGTTGGTTCTGTATGATCTGTTGTAGATGTTAGAGTTGTGGCCGTTGGTTCAGTTGTAGAAGTAGGTTGTGTTGTCATTGCTGTAAGAAGAGCTGTAGTTGTAGCTGTATGATCTGTTGTAGATGTTGAAGTAGTCTTGGCCAGTTGTTCAGTTGTAGATGTAAGTTGTGTTGCTGTTGCTGTAAGAGGGGCTGTAGTTGTAGCTGTATGATCTGTTGTAGATGTTGAATGAGTTGTGATTGTTGGTTCAATTGTAGATGTAAGTTGTGTTGTCATTGATATAAGAAGATCTGTAGTTGTAGTTGTATGATCTGTGGTTGTTGTTGAAGAAATCCTAGGCAGTTGTTCAGTTGTAGTTGTAAGTTGTTTTGTTGTTGGTTCTGTATGATCTGTTGTAGATGTTAGAGTTGTGGCTGTTTGTTCAGTTGTAGATGTAAGTTGTATTGTCATTGCTGTAAGAGGGGCTGTAGTTGCAACTGTATGATCTGTTGTAGATGTTGAATGAGTTGTGGCCATTGGTTCAGTTGTAGATGTAAGTTGTGTTGCTGTTGCTGTAAGAAGAGCTGTAGTTGTAGCCGTATGATCTGTTGTAGGTGATGAACGAGTTGTGGCCGTTGGTTCGATTGTAGATGTAAGTTGTATTGTCATTGATGTAAGAAGAACTGTAGTTGTAGCTGTATGATCTGTGGTAGTTGTTGAAGAAATCTTGGCCAGTTGTTCAGTTGTAGATGTGAGTTGTTTTGTCATTGGTTCTGTATGATCTGTTGTAGATGTTAGAGTTGTGGCTGTTGGTTCAGTTGTAGAAGTAGGTTGTGTTGTCATTGCTGTAAGAAGAGCTGTAGCTGTAGCTGTATGATCTGTTGGAGATGTTGAAGGAGTCTTGGCCAGTTGTTTAGTTGTACATGTAAGTTGTTTTGTCGTTGGTGCATGGGGGTCTGTAGTTGTAGCTGTATGATCTGTTGTAGATGTTGAACGAGTTGTGGCCGTTGGTTCGATTGTAGATGTAAGTTGTGTTGTCATTGGTATAAGAAGATCTGTAGTTGTAGTTGTATGATCTGTGGTAGTTGTTGAAGAAATCTTGGCCAGTTGTTCAGCTGTAGATGTAAGTTGTGTTGTCATTGCCTTAAGAAGATCTGTAGTTGTAGCTGTATGGTCTGTTGTAGATGTTGAAGGAGTTGTGATTGTTGGTTCAGTTGTATATGTAAGTTGTGTTGTTGTTGCTGTAAGAGGGGCTGTAGTTGTAACTCTGTGATCTGTTGTAGATGTTAGAGTTGTGGCCGTTGGTTCAGCTGTAGATGTAAGTTGTGTTGTTGTTGCTGTACGAGGGGCTGTAGTTGTAACTCTATGATCTGTTGTAGATGTTGAATGAGTAGTGATTGTTGGTTCAGTTGTAGATGTAAGTTGTGTTGTTGTTGCTGTAAGAGGGGCTGTAGTTGTAACTCTATGATCTGTTGTAGATGTTAGAGTTGTGGCCGTTGGTTCAGCTGTAGATGTAAGTTGTGTTGTTGTTGCTGTAAGAGGGGCTGTAGTTGTAACTCTATGATCTGTTGTAGATGTTAGAGTTGTGGCCGTTGGTTCAGCTGTAGATGTAAGTTGTGTTGTTGTGGCTGTAAGAGGGGCTGTAGTTGTAGCTGTATGATCTGTTGTAGATGTTGAATGAGTTGTGATTGTTGGTTCAGTTGTAGATGTAAGTTGTGTTGTTGTTGCTGTAAGAGGGGCTGTAGTTGTAACTCTATGATCTGTTGTAGATGTTGAAGGAGTTGTGATTGTTGGTTCAGCTGTAGATGTAAGTTGTGTTGTTGTTGCTGTAAGAGGGGCTGTAGTTGTAACTCTATGATCTGTTGTAGATGTTAGAGTTGTAGCCATTGGTTCAGCTGTAGATGTAAGTTGTGTTGTCGTTGCTGTAAGAAGAGCTGTAGTTGTAGCTGTACGATCTGTTGTAGATGTTACAGTTGTGGCCATTGGTTCAGCTGTAGATGTAAGTTGTGTTGTCGTTGCTGTAAGAAGAGCTGTAGTTGTAGCTGGATGATCTGTTGTAGATGTTGAAGGAGTTGTGATTGTTGGTTCAGTTGTAGATGTAAGTTGTGTTGTTGTTGCTGTAAGAGGGGCTGTAGTTGTAACTGTATTATCTGTTGGAGATGTTGAATGAGTTGTGATTGTTGGTTCAGTTGTAGATGTAAGTTGTGTTGTCATTGATATAAGAAGATCTGTAGTTGTAGTTGTATGATCTGTGGTTGTTGTTGAAGAAATCCTAGCCAGTTGTTCAGTTGTAGATGTAAGTTGTTGTTTTGTTGTTGGTTCTGTATGATCTGCTGTAGATGTTGAATGAGTTGTGGCCATTGGTTCAGTTGTAGATGTAAGTTGTGTTGCTGTTGCTGTAAGAAGAGCTGTAGTTGTAGCCGTATGATCTGTTGTAGGTGATGAATGAGTGGTGATTGTTGGTTCAATTGTAGATGTAAGTTGTATTGTCATTGATGTAAGCAGATCTGTAGCTGTAGCTGTATGATCTGTTGGAGATGTTGAAGGAGTCTTGGCCAGTTGTTTAGTTGTAGATGTAAGTTGTTTTGTCGTTGGTGCATGGGGGTCTGTAGTTGTAGCTGTATGATCTGTTGTAGATGTTGAAAGAGTTGTGGCCGTTGGTTCGATTGTAGATGTAAGTTGTGTTGTCATTGCCTTAAGAAGATCTGTAGTTGTAGCTGTATGATCTGTTGTAGATTTTGAATGAGTTGTGATTGTTGGTTCAGTTGTAGATGTAAGTTGTGTTGTTGTTACTGTAAGAGGGGCTGTAGTTGTAGCTGTATGATCTGTTGTAGATGTTGAATGAGTTGTGATTGTTGGTTCAGCTGTAGATGTAAGTTGTGTTGTTGTTGCTGTAAGAGGGGCTGTAGTTGTAGCTGTATGATCTATTGTAGATGTTGAATGAGTGATTGTTGGTTCAGTTGTAGATGTAAGTTGTGTTGTTGTTGCTATAAGAGGGACTGTAGTTGTAACTCTATGATCTGTTGTAGATGTTAGAGTTGTGGCCGTTGGTTCAGTTGTAGATATAAGTTGTGTTGTTGTTGCTGTAAGAGGGGCTGTAGTTGTAACTCTATGATCTGCTGTAGATGTTAGAGTTGTGGCCGTTGGTTCAGTTGTAGATATAAGTTGTGTTGTTGTTGCTGTAAGAGGGGCTGTAGTTGTAACTCTATGATCTGCTGTAGATGTTAGAGTTGTGGCCGTTGGTTCAGCTGTAGATATAAGTTGTGTTGTTGTTGCTGTAAGAGGGGCTGTAGTTGTAGCTGTATGATCTGTTGTAGATGTTGAATGAGTTGTGTTTGTTGGTTCAGTTGTAGATGTAAGTTGTGTTGTTGTTGCTGTAAGAGGGGCTGTAGTTGTAACTCTATGATCTGTTGTAGATGTTGAAGTAGTCTTGGCCAGTTGTTCAGTTGTAGATGTAAGTTTTTTTATCGTTGGTTCTGTATGTTCTGTTGTAGATGTTAGAGTTGTGGCCGTTGGTTCAGTTGTAGATGTAAGTTGTATTGTCATTGCCTTAAGAAAATCTGTATTTTTAACTGTATGATCTGTTGTAGATGTTGAATGAGTTGTGATTGTTGGTTCAGCTGTAGATGTAAGTTGTGTTGTTGTTGCTGTAAGAGGGGCTGTAGTTGTAACTCTATGATCTGTTGTAGATGTTGAAGGAGTTGTGATTGTTGGTTCAGTTGTAGATGTAAGTTGTGTTGTTGTTGCTGTAAGAGGGGCTATAGTCATAGCTGTATGATCTGTTGTAGATGTTGAATGAGTTGTGATTGTTGGTTCAGTTGTAGATGTAGGTTGTGTTGTTGCTGTAAGAGGGGCTGTAGTTGTAACTCTATGATCTGTTGTAGATGTTAGAGTTGTGGCTGTTGGTTCAGCTGTAGATGTAAGTTGTGTTTTTGTTGCTGTAAGAGGGGCTGTAGTTGTAGCTGTATGATCTGTTGTAGATGTTGAAGGAGTTGTGATTGTTGGTTCAGTTGTAGATGTAGGTTGTGTTGTTGTTGCTGTAAGAGGGGCTGTAGTTGTAACTCTATGATCTGTTGTAGATGTTAGAGTTGTGGCCGTTGGTTCAGCTGTAGATGTAAGTTGTGTTGTTGTTGCTGTAAGAGGGGCTGTAGTTGTAGCTGTATGATCTGTTGTAGATGTTGAATGAGTTGTGATTGTTGGTTCAGTTGTAGATGTAAGTTGTGTTGTTGTTGCTGTAAGTTGTGTTGTTGTTGCTGTAAGAGGGGCTGTAGTTGTAACTCTATGATCTGCTGTAGATTTTAGAGTTGTGGCCGTTGGTTCAGCTGTAGATGTAAGTTGTGTTGTTGTTGCTGTAAGAAGAGCTGTCGTTGTAGCTGTATGATCTGTTGTAGATGTTGAAGGAGTAGTGATTGTTGGTTCAGTTGTAGATGTAGGTTGTGTTGTTGTTGCTGTAAGAGGGGCTGTAGTTGTAGCTGTATGATCTGTTGTAGATGTTGAAGGAGTTGTGATTGTTGGTTCAGCTGTAGATGTAAGTTGTGTTGTTGTTGCTGTAAGAGGGGCTGTAGTTGTAACTCTATGATCTGTTGTAGATGTTGAATGAGTTGTGATTGTTGGTTCAGTTGTAGATGTAAGTTGTGTTGTTGTTGCTGTAAGAGGGGCTGTAGTTGTAACTCTATGATCTGCTGTAGATTTTAGAGTTGTGGCTGTTGGTTCAGCTGTAGATGTAAGTTTTGTTGTTGTTGCTGTAAGAAGAGCTGTCGTTGTAGCTGTATGATCTGTTGTAGATGTTGAAGGAGTAGTGATTGTTGGTTCAGTTGTAGATGTAGGTTGTGTTGTTGTTGCTGTAAGAGGGGCTGTAGTTGTAGCTGTATGATCTGTTGTAGATGTTGAAGGAGTTGTGATTGTTGGTTCAGTTGTAGATATAAGTTGTGTTGTTGTTGCTGTAAGTTGTGTTGTTGTTGCTGTACGAGGGGCTGTAGTTGTAGCTGTATGATCTATTGTAGATGTTGAATGAGTAGTGATTGTTGGTTCAGTTGTAGATGTAAGTTGTGTTGTTGTTGCTGTAAGAGGGACTGTAGTTGTAACTCTATGATCTGCTGTAGATTTTAGAGTTGTGGCCGTTGGTTCAGTTGTAGATGTAAGTTGTGTTGTTGTTGCTGTAAGAGCGGCTGTAGTTGGAGCTGTATGATCTGTTGTAGATGTTGAATGAGTTGTGATTGTTGGTTCAGTTGTAGATGTAAGTTGTGTTGTTGTTGCTGTAAGAGGGGCTGTAGTTGGAGCTGTATGATCTGTTGTAGGTGTTGAATGAGTTGTGATTGTTGGTTCAGTTGTAGATGTAAGTTGTGTTGTTGTTGCTGTAAGAGGGGCTGTAGTTGTAACTCTATGATCTGCTGTAGATTTTAGAGTTGTGGCCGTTGGTTCAGTTGTAGATGTAGGTTGTGTTGTTGTTGCTGTAAGAGGGGCTGTAGTTGTAGCTGTATGATCTGTTGTAGATGTTGAATGAGTTGTGTTTGTTGGTTCAGTTGTAGATGTAAGTTGTGTTGTTGTTGCTGTAAGAGGAGCTGTAGTTGTAACTCTGTGATCTGTTGTAGATGTTAGAGTTGTGGCCGTTGGTTCAGTTGTAGATATAAGTTGTGTTGTTGTTGCTGTAAGAGGGGCTGTAGTTGTAACTCTATGATCTGCTGTAGATGTTAGAGTTGTGGCCGTTGGTTCAGCTGTAGATGTAAGTTGTGTTGTTGTTGCTGTAAGAGGGGCTGTAGTTGTAGCTGTATGATCTGTTGTAGATGTTGAATGAGTTGTGTTTGTTGGTTCAGTTGTAGATGTAAGTTGTGTTGTTGTTGCTTTAAGAGGGGCTGTAGTTGTAACTCTATGATCTGTTGTAGATGTTGAAGTAGTCTTGGCCAGTTGTTCAGTTGTAGATGTAAGTTTTTTTGTCGTTGGTTCTGTATGTTCTGTTGTAGATGTTAGAGTTGTGGCCGTTGGTTCAGCTGTAGATGTAAGTTGTGTTGTTGCTGTAAGAGGGGCTGTAGTTGTAGCTGTATGATCTGTTGTAGATGTTGAATGAGTTGTGATTGTTGGTTCAGTTGTAGATGTAAGTTGTGTTGTTGTTGCTGTAAGAGGGGCTGTAGTTGTAACTCTATAATCTGTTGTAGATGTTGAAGTAGTCTTGGCCAGTTGTTCAGTTGTAGATGTAAGTTTTTTTATCGTTGGTTCTGTATGTTCTGTTGTAGATGTTAGAGTTGTGGCCGTTGGTTCAGTTGTAGATGTAAGTTGTATTGTCATTGCCTTAAGAAAATCTGTATTTTTAACTGTATGATCTGTTGTAGATGTTGAATGAGTTGTGATTGTTGGTTCAGCTGTAGATGTAAGTTGTGTTGTTGTTGCTGTAAGAGGGGCTGCAGTTGTAGCTGTATGATCTGTTGTAGATGTTGAATGAGTTGTGATTGTTGGTTCAGTTGTAGATGTAGGTTGTGTTGTTGTTGCTGTAAGAGGGGCTGTAGTTGTAGCTGTATGATCTGTTGTAGATGTTGAAGGAGTTGTGATTGTTGGTTCAGTTGTAGATGTAGGTTGTGTTGTTGTTGCTGTAAGAGGGGCTGTAGTTGTAGATGTTAGAGTTGTGGCTGTTGGTTCAGCTGTAGATGTAAGTTGTGTTGTTGTTGCTGTAAGAGGGGCTGTAGTTGTAGCTGTATAATCTGTTGTAGATGTTGAAGGAGTTGTGATTGTTGGTTCAGTTGTAGATGTAAGTTGTGTTGTTGTTGCTGTAAGTTGTGTTGTTGTTGCTGTAAGTTGTGTTGTTGTTGCTGTAAGAGGGGCTGTAGTTGTAACTCTATGATCTGCTGTAGATTTTAGAGTTGTGGCCGTTGGTTCAGCTGTAGATGTAAGTTGTGTTGTTGTTGCTGTAAGAAGAGCTGTCGTTGTAGCTGTATGATCTGTTGTAGATGTTGAAGGAGTAGTGATTGTTGGTTCAGTTGTAGATGTAGGTTGTGTTGTTGTTGCTGTAAGAGGGGCTGTAGTTGTAGCTGTATGATCTGTTGTAGATGTTGAAGGAGTTGTGATTGTTGGTTCAGCTGTAGATGTAAGTTGTGGTGTTGTTGCTGTAAGAGGGGCTGTAGTTGTAACTCTATGATCTGTTGTAGATGTTGAAGGAGTTGTGATTGTTGGTTCAGTTGTAGATGTAAGTTGTGTTGTTGTTGCTGTAAGAGGGGCTGCAGTTGTAACTCTATGATCTGTTGTAGATGTTAGAGTTGTGGCTGTTGGTTCAGCTGTAGATGTAAGTTGTGTTGTTGTTGCTTCTGTAAGAGGGGCTGTAGTTGTAGCTGTATGATCTGTTGTAGATGTTGAAGGAGTTGTGATTGTTGGTTCAGTTGTAGATGTAGGTTGTGTTGTTGTTGCTGTAAGAGGGGCTGTAGTTGTAACTCTATGATCTGTTGTAGATGTTAGAGTTGTGGCAGTTGGTTCAGCTGTAGATGTAAGTTGTGTTGTTGTTGCTGTAAGAGGGGCTGTAGTTGTAGCTGTATGATCTGTTGTAGATGTTGAATGAGTTGTGATTGTTGGTTCAGTTGTAGATGTAAGTTGTGTTGTTGTTGCTGTAAGTTGTGTTGTTGTTGCTGTAAGAGGGGCTGTAGTTGTAACTCTATGATCTGCTGTAGATTTTAGAGTTGTGGCCGTTGGTTCAGCTGTAGATGTAAGTTGTGTTGTTGTTGCTGTAAGAAGAGCTGTCGTTGTAGCTGTATGATCTGTTGTAGATGTTGAAGGAGTAGTGATTGTTGGTTCAGTTGTAGATGTAGGTTGTGTTGTTGTTGCTGTAAGAGGGGCTGTAGTTGTAGCTGTATGATCTGTTGTAGATGTTGAAGGAGTTGTGATTGTTGGTTCAGTTGTAGATGTAAGTTGTGTTGTTGTTACTGTAAGAGGGGCTGTAGTTGTAGCTGTATGATCTGTTGTAGATGTTGAATGAGTTGTGATTGTTGGTTCAGTTGTAGATGTAAGTTGTGTTGTTGTTGCTGTACGAGGGGCTGTAGTTGTAACTCTATGATCTGTTGTAGATGTTGAATGAGTAGTGATTGTTGGTTCAGTTGTAGATGTAAGTTGTGTTGTTGTTGCTGTAAGAGGGGCTGTAGTTGTAACTCTATGATCTGTTGTAGATGTTGAAGGAGTTGTGAATGTTGGTTCAGTTGTAGATGTAAGTTGTGTTGTTGTTGCTGTAAGAGGGGCTATAGTTGTAACTCTATGATCTGTTGTAGATGTTGAAGGAGTTGTGAATGTTGGTTCAGTTGTAGATGTAAGTTGTGTTGTTGCTGTAAGAGGGGCTGTAGTTGTAACTCTATGATCTGTTGTAGATGTTGAATGAGTTGTGATTGTTGGTTCAGCTGTAGATGTAAGTTGTGTTGTCATTGATATAAGAAGATCTGTAGTTGTAGTTGTATGATCTGTTGTTGTTGTTGAAGAAATCCTAGCCAGTTGTTCAGTTGTAGATGAAAGTTGTTTTGTTGTTGGTTCTGTATGATCTGTTGTAGATGTTGAAGGAGTTGTGATTGTTGGTTCAGTTGTAGATGTAAGTTGTGTTGTTGTTGCTGTAAGAGGGGCTGTAGTTGTAACTCTATGATCTGTTGTAGATGTTGAATGAGTTGTGATTGTTGGTTCAGCTGTAGATGTAAGTTGTGTTGTCATTGATATAAGAAGATCTGTAGTTGTAGTTGTATGATCTGTTGTTGTTGTTGAAGAAATCCTAGCCAGTTGTTCAGTTGTAGATGTAAGTTGTTTTGTTGTTGGTTCTGTATGATCTGTTGTAGATGTTGAATGAGTTGTGGCCTTTGGTTCAGTTGTAGATGTAAGTTGTGTTGCTGTTGCTGTAAGAAGAGCTGTAGTTGTAGCCGTATGATCTGTTGGAGATGTTGAAAGAGTCTTGGCCAGTTGTTTAGTTGTAGATGTAAGTTGTTTTGTCAGTGGTATAAGAAGATCTGTAGTTGTAGTTATATGATCTGTTGTAGATGTTGAAGGAGTTGTGATTGTTGGTTCAGTTGTAGATGTAAGTTGTGTTGTCATTGCCTTAAGAAGATCTGTAGTTGTAGCTGTATGATCTGTTGTAGATGTTGAATGAGTTGTGATTGTTGGTTCAGCTGTATATGTAAGTTGTGTTGTTGTTGCTGTACGAGGGGCTGTAGTTGTAACTCTATGATCTGCTGTAGATTTTAGAGTTGTGGCCATTGGTTCAGTTGTAGATGTAAGTTGTGTTGTTGTTGCTGTAAGAGGGGCTGTAGTTGGAGCTGTATGATCTGTTGTAGATGTTGAATGAGTAGTGATTGTTGGTTCAGTTGTAGATGTAAGTTGTGTTGTTGTTGCTGTAAGAGGGGCTGTAGTTGTAACTCTATGATCTGCTGTAGATTTTAGAGTTGTGGCCATTGGTTCAGTTGTAGATGTAAGTTGTGTTGTTGTTGCTGTAAGAGGGGCTGTAGTTGGAGCTGTATGATCTGTTGTAGATATTGAATGAGTTGTGATTGTTGGTTCAGTTGTAGATGTAAGTTGTGTTGTTGTTGCTGTAAGAGGGGCTGTAGTTGTAACTCTATGATCTGTTGTAGATGTTAGAGTTGTGGCCGTTGGTTCAGCTGTAGATGTAAGTTGTGTTGTTGTTGCTGTAAGAAGAGCTGTCGTTGTAGCTGTATGATCTGTTGTAGATGTTGAAGGAGTAGTGATTGTTGGTTCAGTTGTAGATGTAGGTTGTGTTGTTGTTGCTGTAAGAGGGGCTGTAGTTGTAGCTGTATGATCTGTTGTAGATGTTGAATGAGTTGTGATTGTTGGTTCAGTTGTAGATGTAAGTTGTGTTGTTGTTGCTGTAAGAGGGGCTGTCGTTGTAGCTGTATGATCTGTTGTAGATGTTGAAGGAGTAGTGATTGTTGGTTCAGTTGTAGATGTAGGTTGTGTTGTTGTTGCTGTAAGAGGGGCTGTCGTTGTAACTCTATGATCTGTTGTAGATGTTGAAGGAGTTGTGATTGTTGGTTCAGTTGTAGATGTAGGTTGTGTTGTTGTTGCTGTAAGAGGGGCTGTCGTTGTAACTCTATGATCTGTTGTAGATGTTGAAGGAGTTGTGATTGTTGGTTCAGTTGTAGATGTAGGTTGTGTTGTTGTTGCTGTAAGAGGGGCTGTAGTTGTAGCTGTATGATCTGTTGTAGATGTTGAAGGAGTAGTGATTGTTGGTTCAGTTGTAGATGTAGGTTGTGTTGTTGTTGCTGTAAGAGGGGCTGTAGTTGTAGCTGTATGATCTGTTGTAGATGTTGAAGGAGTAGTGATTGTTGGTTCAGTTGTAGATGTAGGTTGTGTTGTTGTTGCTGTAAGAGGGGCTGTCGTTGTAACTCTATGATCTGTTGTAGATGTTGAAGGAGTTGTGATTGTTGGTTCAGTTGTAGATGTAGGTTGTGTTGTTGTTGCTGTAAGAGGGGCTGTAGTTGTAGCTGTATGATCTGTTGTAGATGTTGAAGGAGTAGTGATTGTTGGTTCAGTTGTAGATGTAGGTTGTGTTGTTGTTGCTGTAAGAGGGGCTGTAGTTGTAGCTGTATGATCTGTTGTAGATGTTGAAGGAGTAGTGATTGTTGGTTCAGTTGTAGATGTAGGTTGTGTTGTTGTTGCTGTAAGAGGGGCTGTCGTTGTAACTCTATGATCTGTTGTAGATGTTGAAGGAGTTGTGATTGTTGGTTCAGTTGTAGATGTAGGTTATGTTGTTGTTGCTGTAAGAGGGGCTGTAGTTGTAGCTGTGTGATCTGTTGTAGATGTTGAAGGAGTTGTGATTGTTGGTTCAGCTGTAGATGTAAGTTGTGTTGTTGCTGTAAGAGGGGCTGTAGTTGTAACTCTATGATCTGTTGTAGATGTTAGAGTTGTGGCCGTTGGTTCAGCTGTAGATGTAAGTTGTGTTGTTGTTGCTGTTGTAGGAGGGTTTGTAATTGTAAGCAGAGCATTATTTGTAGGTGAATTTTTTGCAAATTGGTTTGTAACTGGAGAAAAAAATGAATTCAAGATTCCTGCAAATAAAAACATTAAATACTTGTCATTTTGACACTCTTTTTGACTTTTTTTTTTTTTTTTTTGCTTTTTACAATACTATAAGTATTGTAAGTTATAAGAGTTAATATAAGTTATTACTTGATATTAAAATTTATACTCCCCAAAAGTACAAGTGAAAAGTTTGGACACACTTGTTTGAATTTGTGTTTCTCACAAGGGCTGCACAATATTGAAAAAAAAAAAAAAAAAGAGATATGTGATAAATATTGCAATATGCGATATAATAATTCTTTTAAGCGTGTAGAATCGTTTTATCATATATTATCAGGAGTGTTTCCTCTTTGCTGGATGGATCAGTAGACGGAGCAGCAGCAAAGAAGCTCATTTTTGTCATGTTTTGCTCATTACATCGTTTCCATATTTGTTTTCGTTTTCATTTCTTAAAAAAAATATAAAAGTGTGTTCAGACTTTTGACTGGTCATGCTCATGAAATCTGGCAAAGAGATAAATTGAAATCTCATAGATACTGAACCCCAACAGATCTTTTAGAGGGACGTCATTCTGCGTCATCACATCTCTTAGTTTGACAGAAATGCATTGATCATATCTCACCGCAGAGGAGCAAGAATCCTGCGTTACGACCCATGGAGTTCTGCATGTTCACCAAATCTGAAAAAGCAAGTATTGTCACCATGTCAACATGTGTTTTGTCACATTTTGATCACAATCACTGTCACATTTTTTAATAGGTTCAGGTGCTGGCATCTCTCTGCTTGCATTATTTTTGTTTGTAAAAGCTGAGTCACATTCTGGCTGGGAGTGCACTAAGAAAGAACTGGCCTAATGAAAACGTACTTCATTTGCACACTTTGATGTTTAGGAATTATACAAATCAGATTCATTATTTGGTTATTTACCTCTGGCATAACTGCAAGGAAATGTACATAAATATCTTTGTTTAAAACATAATTTAAATATGGTGTTCAGCTGTTTAGTGAATGCACCTCTAGGACTTTCAGTAACTATAATAGGCCCCAGAGTCTGGTTATTAAAGTGCGAAGTACTACTATCAGGAAAGAGAAGTTGTGCTGTGTGAAATAGCTTCTGGAACAAGAACAAATGTAGGGCGGGGCTTGATTTTGTCTGAATTGATTGGATGGTTGTGGTTTGCTATTGGTGGATCTCATGTGAGTGACAGGTTGCCCCGCCCTCGTCATCAGAGAAGATTACGAGGAACATGAATTTAACACAATAATGATGTGAACCAATAAAAAAAATACTGCAATATTCCATTAAAAATATAAGAATGATTTCATGGTTACTGTAAACATTTTGTTTTGACTTGAAGAAATTATGACAGAAATATATTATTTTACTGCAGGATGTACTATTCAAAGTAAAAATAACAACTACAACATTATTTTTAAGAAATTTCAATTGTCCATGTTTTAATCACAGCACTTTGTTTGCCAAAAAAATGAAAAAGAATTGATTTTAGTCCAATTTTTTGGGTACATCTGCATTGTTTGATTACAACCATTTTTTATAATAAATTTGCATTTAATCATAAAACACAGAATCCTGAAAAATTAAAATGGACAACAGACTTTCTGAAGAGATAAAACATTTTTAACTCATTTTTATTAATTAAATTGATTAGATGTGTTTTATTTATAAAATATAATTAAAATTGTAAAAAATTACAAAGATTTTTCATATGGCCTTACTAAAATAAGCCAGCCTGTGATGTTGTTCATAGAGGATCACAGAGTGTGTACAACGTCATTAAGGTAAATATTTATAAAATAATGACTTATAGCTATAAACACCTTTGCCACATTGACCTCCTCAGTCCCACTTTATATTAAGTGGCCTTAACTACTATGTACTTGCATTTAAATTAATCATTTAATACAATGCACTTACTGTGTACATACATGTTTTTACATTGTAGTTATATTTTAAAAATACCTGCATGTAATTACATCTGTAATTCATTTCTGTTATTACATTTATAATTACACTGTTGACCCAACCCTTACACCTTACCTCTACCCTTAAACCTTCCCATACCACCAAACATGTCCCTAACCTTACCCGTATCCACCTCAATAGCAGCAAAAGTGTTTTGCATTTCAATATGAACACAATAAGTACATTGTACTTATTTTTTGATGTAAGTACATAGTTGTTAAGGCCACTTAATATAAAGTGGGACCACTTCCTCTACCAAGACACCATTCACACCAGTTCACCACGCTTTCCCTCACACTTATGATGAAGAAATAAGACACCAGTGATATATTGTATAACATCTTCCCTGTCACTAATGTAAACAACAACTAATGAGGCAGTGATAGGATTTTAACAATATCCGTGTCAAATGATAGCATTTTTTAAGCTTTAGCAGTTAGCAATCAGGAAGAGGAAATGGAACAGATAGAATCGCATTCTTAAAATTCTTCACTTACCAAAAGCAGAGGAAAACTATGAAGAATTATTCAGCCGTACCGGTGGGAGATCTGGGGCTGAAGACAGTATATTCAAGCTCCCTTCCTCATTGATCATAAGAGACATAAAGCAGCCTTTATGTAAATGTTTTTAAACCTTTTTAATTTGCAAAGAGGAACACAACATTTCAGAGTTGAGATGAACCTGCTGGACAAGAATTTTCCCTTTTTGGAAACCTGCCATGCAAATAACTCTCTCATATGTTCTCACAACTTTGCGTATCAACAAAAGTGTCTTTGTATTATAGCGATGCAGATGCAGAGTGTGGCACGGAAGTGCAAATGAGCTTTAGTTCTGCTTAGTTCTTCTTTTTTTGTTACTATATGATCTAGTAAGATATTTCATTTGATTCTCTTCTATTCAGTACATGCAATTTTAAGTAATTCCCTTTTTGCAAATAAAAAAAACAACACCGTGATAAACGAATGTATCACTCAAAATCAATATAAAATTTATTAAAAGGTCTTAATAAATTTTGTCTTAAGTAACTTTTGTTTTTGCATCTTTTTGATTGAGATTAAGTTTACTAGTCAAATGACTAGTAAAAATGACTAGTAATTAAAATAAGCCATGCAGCTTTTTCTGCTAATATGTAAAATTATGTGTAGTTGTTAATAAAAATCGAATAAAAATCTTGATGATGATGAAAAACACAATAGTAAGAGGGTTTCTTTTTTCTATGTTCTTGTTTTGTGAGATTTTCATAATATTTTTCTCAGCTTTGTTTGGATATGATGTGAAAATTATCTAACAATATCATGTAAAATGTGAATTATATTATATACTCTTTGCCCATGCTACTCTGCACATACTGTATGTTATTCTGTCACTTTTGTATCTTCAAATACCTGAAGTGTAAGCATATAATGACTACTTTGTACCTTTCATTTCAGTCCTTTGTGCAAGGAAGAGAAGTCATTAAATCAAATATGACAGGGTGTTTATGTGAACGAATGCAACATTCACATGATTTCTGTCATACTCCACAGAAAACAAACGTTTCCTCATAGTGATAAGCTGAAAAACCGGATGGAGAGCAGTTTCAATAAGATCATTCACTGTGCTCTTGTGATCGCCGCAGGTGTGCTGTCAGGGTTTGATTTAGGGAAATTACATTTATATGATTATAAGATTATTTTTATTTGCAATAAAAAGACGTCCAAGAGGATTCATGGAGTCTGTTTTTGTCATTTGCTGTTCACATCCCCGTCATGTGATCAGTGTGTCACCGAGAAACTCCATAAGTCTGAGGCCGTTCATGATATCCGTGACTGCCAAACGTCCATCAGCACATCTCTGAGGAAGCGTTTTAGATCACACAGAGCTACCCACTCAAAAATATTTAAGTCATATGCGCTTGAATTGCATTCAAAATTTCCATCCATTTGTATGGAACACAGTTTTAAACAAACTAATAAACTTAATGCGATGCATAATGCCAGTCATGCATAAATTAAACAGATTTCAGTAATCGTACTAATAACCTCAATGTGTTTTGAAGACTGTTACGATTTTTCAGATATTCCCTTTGTGATGTTTCAAAGATCAAAGTGCAGATAAATGGAGGTTTTCAACGGGAAACTACAAATTCCTGTTTTTGTAGTTTACACTGAGACGCAAAAACTTGCACTTTGAAACCTGTTTTCAAAAGTTTGCATTTTCAGGCTCCCAAAATGCCACTGTGATGTAAATGAACGGATAAATTGATACAAAGATGTCCATGAGTTGAAAACGAGACGAGTTTGGTTTGTAGTAAAACTAAGAAACGTAGAACTAATAAACTCTGTTTTAAAGTGCCCCTTTTTAGTTTTTCGGATAATTCCTTTCATGCAGTGTGTTATAAAGCTGTTTGTGAATGTAAAAGTTTCAAAGATCAAAATGGAATCTCAATGCAACTAATTTACATGATGCCAGCCTCTGGTCTTCATTGGCTTCCGGTGAACAACGTCTTAAAGTGTAAAGTAAAAAATTAACGTTTTTTTTTATTTTATTCATCCTTGGATGAATGTAAACCTGTTGTAGAGACTCCAAAACAACATTAGGGACCTTTAAAATAGCATCACAGGGGCACTTAACCAGCTTTATACAGGCACATATTTATCATCAATAAATCCAATTTGTTTCAGTCTCATACATTTTAACTAACTGAATATTGCTTGTTCCACAGCTGTTCATATTTTAACCATGTTTTAACTGAATAGATTGAATTGTTTTTGCAGTGAAGCGATTTATGCTGTTTTAACCCTCAGGATGTGTTCAGGTCATTTTGACCCGGAGAGGATTTTCTTGCTAGTTCTGAAAATGCTTGTTAATATTATCACATTAGACTAAAACTTACTGTCCCATTTACTCACCCGGGGTATAACTTCTTCCCCAATTTTTTGAGAATTTTTGTAATGTTTCACATTCATGTAGACAAACAAACTATTTAGAGTATTGCAGGCTTTGTTTTTCACAGAGATGAACATTATCCTCAGATCAGTGAGGCCTATGTTCAGTCAGTTTCAAAAATAAATATGAAACTTGTACTAATTGAAGGAAATCAGATTGACAAAAAGATTGAATCCAATATTTGGTGATAATAAAACGAGAGATTTATAAACTTTTTTTATAAACAGTCATTTTTGACCGTGAACGCCTCAAGTATTGTACAAAATAAAAGCATTTCATAACAAACTCCCTGGTTAAACATTAAAGCACACTAGTGTGATAAACAGTGCAAATGTTTTCATATTTTGACAAATTTATCCACAAATAATGCTTCTTTCACTCAAAAATGGAGGTGATTCTGCTCAGATCAATCAGTTCCAAAAGTAATATGTTAAAAAGTAAATTGTTAATCTAATATTTGGATGATAATATATTTAAACAAAATCAAATAGATGCAAATGAGTTTATTATCATATGTAGAAATCATTTTTGACTGACAAGTATGCATTACATTAAGTTTATTGGACTGTTTATGTTAAAACAAATGCATGGGAATTGTATATGCCATTCAAACACATACATCTTGAAGCTTTGTTTTGTTTGTTTTATTAGGAGTGCAAAACGTACAACATAGGGTGAACACAAAACACAACAACAAAACACAAAACACAACAATAAAACAGCAGTGATAGTAACAGCGATGAAAAGTAAGCAGAAATGACAAATGGGTAATAGTAGAAGTGTAAATGGTAATAGCATGTATAATAATAATTTGTGATGACGGCAACAGTAATATCAGTAATAATAACAACAGTAATAATAACTATAATGATACTAAAGATGGTGATGATAAGTTTACAGTACAGTTACTATTTGTATGTATGCCTAAGCTGAGGTGCTGCATTAAAAGAAGGGTGTGGTGCATTAAAATCAGCATTTGCTGCATTAAAATCATGCGTGGTATATGTTGATTTGGTTATTTTTTTATATTTTAGATCATTTTTATTATTATTATTATCACTATTCTTTTATTTATTTATTTATTGAATTATTAAAGATATACATTATACCATTACCGTCCTTATATTAAGCAAAACATCATCGCACCGCCAAGCTTTGTTTTTCTGACTACACCCTGAAACGCGACACCTCTGAAGCGCCAATGCCAGGGGAACCTTTCCCTGAAATCCCAGTGAAATATTTTCAGATCACAATCCACATTGACCTACGACTGACTTCCTTTCTTCTGCTGAACACAAAAGATGATGTGTGAAGAATGTTTCACGGTTTTGAAAAACAAAAATCACTTTTTAAAAATATCTTCTATTATCCACAGAAGAAAGAAGGCGATACACGTTTTGAAAGACGTGTGATGACAGAATGATCATTTTTGGGGTGGACTGTCCCTGTTTGAAGTTTAGATGAAACCATTTCCACTTAGAAGTGGATAGTACATTTCACCAAGTGTTACAAAGAAACAGTGAATTAAAACTGAGAAGTAATGTTAATCACATGCATGGCATTCTTTATGACACTGTAATGACAGCTGACATCTCAAACACTTTGCCTGAAGGAATTATGGGAGTAAATTATAAATCTTCAATGTCATTGCTAAAGGGGGTTTTCACAGCGATGCCATAGATTAGAAGAGTCATTTTTGGTTCCCCAAAGAACCTTTCAGTGATCGGTTCTTAAAATAAGCATCTTTTTCTTCATCTGTAGAATATTTTATATATTTATGATAATCTAACGTTCATGATGGAACTAGATCAACCACTTAAGTATGAAGTATGTCCCATTGTTTGACGTTAAGTGCTTGTCTTTTGCGTGTCAGTGTGTGTAGGTGGACAAGCATGTTGCGGGCTGGTGTGGCTCATGTTTATGTGCTTAATGACAGATACATTTCAAACAAAAGTTTCTGATGCACTTAAATTCTAGAGACAACTTTCATTCTCTGAGGCTTGACGTTTGACGTCATGATGCTTTCAGTGCAAAAAAGGATTACAAAAATAAAAGATGTGAAAATAGAAGCAAGCATTTTTGTGTGTTCTATTTTGTTTTGGTTGACAATGTGCGTCAGTATATTTTCTCCTTTTTGTCTGTTTTTTGAAGTGTAAAATAAAACAGAGATTCACTAGAAAATACTATTTCAGGCTTTCTTCTTCAAAATGTGACGCTTAATTCAATGTGTTACTTGTCATTTCTTTGTAATTATTTGTAAAGTTTACTAGCAACTTCTGAGTGAATTTTAATTCACCAGTTTTTTTTTGTTTTTTTTTCATTGTATGTGACAGTCTTAAAATGTACAATGATTTTCTGTTAGTGACGATGTTACCACACTGGAGAAAAGAATGGTTGGTTTAACTTAAAAAAGTAAGTTACTTGGTTGCCCTAAAATTTTGAGTTCATTGAAATTGTAAGTTCGAGTAAATACAATGAAGGCGATTTGGTTTAATCAACAGAAACTCAAAATATTATGTTATCTGAACCACATTAATTATTGAAGTTGATTTGACAACAGCAAAAAAATGTTGTGATAGCAAATCATGAATATATGTTTTTACAGTGCATAACGAATTAATCAAGGATTTAAGTAACAAACACAGATATCCGTGCAAATCCAATTATTACAATAATAGTTAATGTTAGTTAATGTTGGGTTAAAAACAACCCAAGTTGGGTTGAAAATGGGCAAACCCAGCGGTTGGGTTAAATGTTGGACCGTTTTATTTAACCAAACTATTGTTAAAACAACCCATTTGCTGTGTTTGTCCATTTTCAACCAAACTTGGGTTGTTCTTAAACCAGCATTTTTTTAGAGTGTAATAATGAGCAATATGTTTGTTACAGTATTTATTAAAATACTTGAATAAAAATAAAAATACAACTTCACTGTTAGTTCATGTCAGCTCAGGTCTATTAAACAACAGATACAACTTCAGATTTTTATAATGTATTCATAAATATTGCAATTAACTAATATTAATACAAGCTTTAGAAGTACTATGTAATACTAATGTTAACCAATAAATCCTTATTGTGAATTCTCCAGTAAACCACACAAACTCTTCTTGATATTCACACTTGACATTATACATGTATTTATTTATTGGATCTCAGCAAGGAAATTCAACAGATAAAATGCTGCAGATTCCTCCTCAGCACTCCCTGCTCTGCTATTGGACGGCGCGGTTCATGTTGTCAGCGCATGCCGAGTGTGTGTTTGACGTGGGAAGTGTGTGCATGCACACATGTTCGGGATGGGTGTGTTCGGAGATGTGTGGCTGTTTGGGCTTTTCTTTTCTCAGGTCTGAGTCTAAAAATAAAGTGTATCCTATCATTGATCAGCAATGTTACGCCCGAGACTTGTGAATAACTTCCGCCTCTTTGAGCTGCAGGTTATCAGAGTTTCTCAAGTTTGATTCGAGTGAGTGGGTGACTTGAGATCTAGATTACAGTGAATCTTATCAGCATTTGACTGCCGTTATCTTGTTGTCTTTTATTTTGCTAACTACACCCTTAATACAAATAAGTTCTTTTTTTGGCATCGATGGTTCTATGAGAAACCTTTTCCATTGGCTCTTTAGATTATTAAAATGCTCTTTTCACTAAGAAAAACTACAACCAGAAATGTTGGGACGTTTTTTAAATTTGAATAAACTGAAAACTAAAACAGAGACTCTGCCTCTCTAAGACATCCCTATCATAGCTAATCATGTTACAGACATGATATCAATTCACTTAATTAGTTGCTAGATGTTGAATCTTTGGGGTAAAATTGCCATGTTGAATCTGCCAGCTGAATCTTTTCAAATGCCTTTTCAGCCATTTGTTGCCCCCGTGCCAACTTTTTTTGAGACTTAAAGCAAGCATCAAATTTGAAATGAGCTCATTTAGTGGATAAAAATGACTCAGTTTAAACATTTGTTATGTTATCTATGTTCTGTGAATAAAATATTGGCTCATGTGATTTGAAAGTCTTTTAGTTTTCATTTTATTTAAATTTAAAAAACGTCCCAACATTTCCAGAATTTGGGTTGCTCAAGATGCTTTTTTGAAGACAGACAAAAGGAAGACGAAGGAAACAATCTGAAAGTCATTTTTCTGATAACATAATCTTCATGCTTGTGACTCAGCTTGCGGTGACGCGCTATCAATAACTGAGCTGCTTTCGATGTTCAGTCATGATCTGTGTGATGCCATAGAAATGCACTGATTTCACATCAAAGTGCAGATTTATTTCCTCATAGGAGTTCTTTGTGTATTTCACACTAATTGAATTGAAGTGCATCAGTGTCCCCTGGAAACATGCACTGATAAACACGAGCTCAGTCCCAGACTATCTGTGTTTGAGTGTGTGATTTAGTGACGTACTGAAGGCGGTCTATTTCTGTAGATGTTTTGCCAGGTGAACAGCATTGTGTGTATCTATTTAGTGTGTGATTAATGTGTTTGACGTCACAGATGAGGATAAATGAGATTGATAGAGGAAGTGCTGGGATTTTACTGAAATTGAATGAATAGGCTATTATATGTTGCTTGCATCACAACTTACTGAAAGAAAAATTACTAACAGGAAATATATATATATATATATATATATTTCCTGTATATATATATATATATATATATATATATATATATATATATATATATATATACAGTACAGTCCAAAAGTTTGGAACCACTAAGATTTTTAATGTTTTTAAAAGAAGTTTCGTCTGCTCACCAAGGCTACATTTATTTAATTAAAAATACAGTAAAAAACAGTAATATTGTGAAATATTATTACAATTTAAAATAACTGTGTACTATTTAAATATATTTAACAAAGTAATTTATTCCTGTGATGCAAAGCTGAATTTTCAGCATCGTTACTCCAGTCTTCAGTGTCACATGATCCTTCAGAAATCATTCTAATATGCTGATCTGCTGCTCAATAAACATTTATGATTATTTTCAATGTTGAAAACAGTTGTGTACTTTTTTTTTCAGGATTCCTTGATGAATAGAAAGTTCAAAAGAACAGCATTTATCTGAAATACAAAGCTTCTGTAGCATTATACACTACCGTTCAAAAGTTTGGGGTCACTAAGAATTTTTATTTTTATTTTTTTGAAAAGAAATTAAAGAAATGAATACTTTTATTCAGCAAGGATGCATTAAATCAATCAAAAGTGGCAGTAAAGACATTTATAATGCTACAGAAGCTTTGTATTTCAGATAAACACTGTTCTTTTGAACTTTCTATTCATCAAATAATCCTGAAAAAAAAAGTACACAACTGTTTTCAACATTGAAAATAATCATAAATGTTTATTGAGCAGCAGATCAGCATATTAGAATGATTTCTGAAGGATCATGTGACACTGAAGACTGGAGTAATGATGCTGAAAATTCAGCTTTGCATCACAGGAATAAATTACTTTGTTAAATATATTTAAATAGTACACAGTTATTTATTTTTACTGTATTTTTAATTAAATAAATGTAGCCTTGGTGAGCAGACGAAACTTTCCTGTTAGTAATTTTTCTTTCAGTAAGTTGTGATGCAAGCAACATATAATAGCCTATTCATTCAATTTCAGTAAAATCCCAGCACTTCCTCTATCAATCTCATTTATCCTCATCTGTGACGTCAAACACATTCATATAAGTAGTTATCTTGAATGATTTACTTGAAGCAGGTTTATTAAATATTAAAACGTTTTTGTTAATTGCAACATAGCTGAAATAAAAATATTAGAAGAAAAACTATATGATCACCAAATTTGTTATCTTGACAACTGAAATAAGTAAAAGCACTAAAATGGCAAACTTGAAATACAAAAAAACTAAAAAACTAAAATTGAACTAAAACTAAAACTGAAATGAACATAAATGAACCTTAATAGTTATATTTAAACAAAAAAGAAGAAAAAAGCACATGACAAAATGACAAAAAAAAAAAAAACCTGAACTAAAATTAAAATATATATCTGAAAATATAAAAATAAAGGCTACTTCTAAATATTAATAATATCTCTATAAATAATAGTAAAATAGGCATTTTTGCTACTTTTTATTGCTATATTATTGCTACTTGTTGGGCGTGTTACTCATCTTGTTTGTCTGTGAGGTTAAAATAGGCTGAGAAGTGTCATTTTCAAAATGACATGATGATGATGATATTGCTGAGCCTATATCTGACGTCATGGTCACGTGTTCACATTCAGACCGCAGTGGAGCAGCGCCCTCTGCTGGCACAACACTGAGCCACACTTACAGAAGATAACTTTTCTCTTATGAATATGAAATACTATCTTTCTAACTTCCTTTCTTTTAGAGCTTGAAGAATTTTGTAGTCAGAATGACAGAAATGTAAATAACTGATACTGAAGAACAGCTGGTGTAGGATTTACTTCAAATTAATTTTCACTCAGAAATTACAGAGAAACAGCAAGAGACACATTGAATCAAACATGAATTTTTGATGTAGAAAGACTGAAAAAGTATGTTCTTGTAAAACAATTTATATTTACATTTTTACAGTGTACGCTCCATTATATATTATTGTAAATCATTCCTGGCAAAAAATATATGATAGAAATATTTCTTCAGCATCATGGCTTCTGCTCCGATTCTTTGCAGCATGTTTCAAACACAGTTTATGATTTTTGATATTATGTCTCTTCAAATGTCTCAGAATCAAGTGCAAAACACTGTAGATTAAACTAAGGATGACTGGAGCTAAACAGTTTCTGCACTAGCAGGTTGGAATGTGGGTTAGTTTGTACTCAACAGAGAAAACGTGTGGGTGAAGAGAAACAGACACTGTGACAAAGTGGAAATTCCTCCCTCTTGTTTCTCTTGACAGAAGTGGATGAATTGGCACTTAGCAGACACCTGTCTTGTCAAAGTGAGACTCGGTGCAAAAACAACAGCGTTTGCAGCAACATGTTCACAGAACAGGTTCCAGATCTCAGCGACTCTTTTGTTTCCAAGACAAGAGTAACGGGTAAGAGCAGGGCAAGTTGTCACAGGATGCTTGTCTTCTTTAGCAGCAGTTCAAATCTATCTATCTATCTATTTAGTGTAGATCTTGCTTTTTTAATTTGCACTGACCTACTTTACTCTCCATGTCAAGTCAGCTTTATTTATACAGCACTTCATACAATGTTTCAAAGCAGCTTGACAGTTATAATAGGAAAATGATTCAATGATGCAAACAGAGTTCATTTCATCTGTACAGCAGCTCTAGAAGAAAACAGTGTCATTGTTCAGATGAACTCAGTTCAGGGTTGATTCAGTTTCACTGTAAAGGTCATCAATAGAGGGTATGCACTGACGTCACTTTCCTGCCGGAACACGCTCCCTCAGCAGGAATGAGTGGCAAAAGAGCTGCTGCATGACTGGATTTAATAGGGGAAACTTTGAAAACTCCAATAGTGTTCCTTACAACTTACCAAAGATCCAGTAATTCATGGATATCGACATGCAGATAGGAATCGTTTCCTGACATTTATGATTTTGACTCCAGGGAAATACATAAAGCAAATTTTCCTGTGAATCCTTTATAAATAGTAGGTCTAAATCCGAGTGATCACTTATATCAGTGTTTTATATATATATATATATATATATATATATATATATATATATATATATATATATATATATATATATATATATATATATATATCGTCCAGCCGTAAAACTTGTATATTTTTTTGTTAGTGTTTATTTATAAAAACACCCAATATGCAGAATATAAGATGGTAAATATTTAATTGATGAGTTGTCTATACAATATATAACAATACAATATATAGGGTATGATTTTACCCCAAAATTCAACATATTGACATTAAATGATAACTGTAAATCCACATTTATCTGCCTGGAGTCCAGCTGTTTCTGTGAATTGCACCGATTCATTGCTTCTCTTTTCTGTAGTTTTCGGCAGTCTGTAAAAATAGAGCTCAGATTTCTTGTCAAATCTATTTGTAGAGTCAATCGTAAAAATCTTTATCATTTTAGACATAATAACCCAGCGTTGGTGTAGTTTTTTGCGTTACCCAGATCCTGGGTCAGATGTAACAACCCAGCGTTTGGGTAGTTTTTGTGTTACACAGATCCTGGGTCAGACGTAACAACCCAGCGTTTGGGTATTGTGTTACACAGATCCTGTATCAGACGTAACAACCCAGCGTTCAGGTAGTTTTTGCATTACACAGATCCTAGGTCAGACGTAACAACCCAGCGTTCAGGTAGTTTTTGCATTACACAGATCCTAGGTCAGACGTAACAACCCAGCGTTCAGGTAGTTTTTGCATTACACAGATCCTGGGTCAGACGTAACAACCCAGCGTTTGGGTAGTTTTTCTGTTACACAGATCCTGGATCAGACGTAACAACCCAGCGTTTGGGTAGTTTTTGCATTACACAGATCCTGGGTCAGACGTAACAACCCAGCGTTTGGGTAGTTTTTCTGTTACACAGATCCTGGATCAGACGTAACAACCCAGCGTTTGGGTAGTTTTTGTGTTACACAGATCCTGGGTCGGACTTAACAACCCAACGTTCGGGTAGTTTTTTCGTTACACAGATCCTGGGTCAGATGTAACAACCCAGCGTTCAGGTAGTTTTTGTGTTACACAGATCCTGGGTCAGATGTAACAACCCAGCGTTTGGGTAGTTTTTCTGTTACACAGATCCTGGGTCAGACGTAACAACCCAGCGTTCAGGTAGTTTTTGCATTACACAGATCCTGGGTCAGACGTAACAACCCAGCGTTTGGGTAGTTTTTCTGTTACACAGATCCTGGATCAGACGTAACAACCCAGCGTTTGGGTAGTTTTTGTGTTACACAGATCCTGGGTCGGACTTAACAACCCAACGTTCGGGTAATTTTTTCGTTACACAGATCCTGGGTCAGACGTAACAACCCAGCGTTCAGGTAGTTTTTGCGTTACCCAGATCCTGGGTCAGACGTAACAACCCAACGTTCGGGGGAGTTTTTGCGTTACCCAGATCCTGGATCAGACGTAACAACCCAACGTTCGGGTAGTTTTTGTGTTACACAGATCCTGGGTCAGACGTAACAACCCATCGTTTGGGTATTTTTTGCATTACCCAGATCCTGGGTCAGACGTAACAACCCAGCGTTCAGGTAGTTTTTGTGTTACACAGATCCTGTATCAGACGTAACAACCCAACGTTCAGGTAGTTTTTGCGTTACACAGATCCTGGGTCAGACGTAACAACCCAACGTTCGGGGGAGTTTTTGCGTTACCCAGATCCTGGATCAGACGTAACAACCCAACGTTCGGGTAGTTTTTGTGTTACACAGATCCTGGGTCAGACGTAACAACCCATCGTTTGGGTATTTTTTGCATTACCCAGATCCTGGGTCAGACGTAACAACCCAGCGTTCAGGTAGTTTTTGTGTTACACAGATCCTGGATCAGACGTAACAACCCAAAGTTCGGGTAGTTTTTGTGTTACACAGATCCTGGGTCAGACGTAACAACCCAACGTTCGGGTAGTTTTTGTGTTACACAGATCCTGTATCAGACGTAACAACCCAACGTTCAGGTAGTTTTTGCGTTATCCAGATCCTGGGTCAGACGTAACAACCCAACGTTTGTGTAGTTTTTGTGTTACACAGATCCTGGGTCAGATGTAACAACCCATCGTTTGGGTATTTTTTGCATTACCCAGATCCTGGGTCGGACGTAACAACCCAACGTTCGGGGGAGTTTTTGCGTTACCCAGATCCTGGATCAGACGTAACAACCCAACGTTCGGGTAGTTTTTGTGTTACACAGATCCTGGGTCAGACGTAACAACCCAACGTTCGGGGGAGTTTTTGCGTTACCCAGATCCTGGATCAGACGTAACAACCCAACGTTCGGGTAGTTTTTGTGTTACACAGATCCTGGGTCAGACGTAACAACCCATCGTTTGGGTATTTTTTGCATTACCCAGATCCTGGGTCAGACGTAACAACCCAGCGTTCAGGTAGTTTTTGTGTTACACAGATCCTGTATCAGACGTAACAACCCAACGTTCAGGTAGTTTTTGCGTTACCCAGATCCTGGATCAGACGTAACAACCCAACGTTCGGGTAGTTTTTGTGTTACACATATCCTGGGTCAGACGTAACAACCCAACGTTCGGGTAGTTTTTGTGTTACACAGATCCTGTATCAGACGTAACAACCCAACGTTCAGGTAGTTTTTGCGTTATCCAGATCCTGGGTCAGACGTAACAACCCAACATTTGTGTAGTTTTTGTGTTACACAGATCCTGGGTCAGATGTAACAACCCATCGTTTGGGTATTTTTTGCATTACCCAGATCCTGGGTCGGACGTAACAACCCAACGTTCAGGTAGTTTTTGTGTTACACAGATCCTGTATCAGACGTAACAACCCAACG
The DNA here is from genome assembly GCF_018812025.1 of Megalobrama amblycephala. Taxonomy (NCBI): domain Eukaryota; kingdom Metazoa; phylum Chordata; class Actinopteri; order Cypriniformes; family Xenocyprididae; genus Megalobrama; species Megalobrama amblycephala. The sequence continues at coordinate 918,788 of NC_063046.1, forward strand.
TTCAGGTAGTTTTTGCGTTACCCAGATCCTGGGTCAGACGTAACAACCCAACGTTTGTGTAGTTTTTGTGTTACACAGATCCTGGGTCGGACGTAACAACCCAGCGTTCGGGTAGTTTTAGTGTTACCCAGCTCCTGGGTCAGATGTAACAGCCCAGCAGTTGAGTTATTTATTGCAGGCTTTTTGCGCCCTCTTCAGGAGAGATCAGTGCAGCTCCGTCAAATTGGTGCATGTCTTCAGTAAAATACAGGTTTGTGTATGTTTTAATTTATCTAGAAATTCATCATTATTCTGTATATCATTTCATTTTATGCAAAGCAACATACAGGGGCGCGATGTGAATCATCTAAACTTGTGTGATGGAAACGCCTGATGCCTTGCATAAAATGTTATGATTTTATTCAAAAAGATACCGAATATAAATACTTAGAATGTCAAATATGTTCTCAGAATTGTACACTGATTATGGACAGGTTATGGAGTCAGTCACAGCATTTTTCGGCTACGAGTGAAACGCAGGCGGCGGACTGAAGTTATCAGTTCCCCTGCCGAACACAAGTCATCTCCGGCACAAAATCCAGAGCCGTTACGGTGGAAACAGGACAACAGAGACTGATTGATTACACTTGAATTACTTCTAAATATTTAATTTTTATTTCTAATATTTGTTAAAAGAACTTAAATGTAGGTAATATGTATTAAAAACTATATAAAACATTCTATTCTATAAAATATGATCAAAAATAAAGGAATTATCAAGCAAACCAGTGGTTGTGTGGAGTATTTAAAAAAAAAAAAAAAATAGAGTTTAATCCATAAACATTTATTCATGTATAAAGCAAAAGAAAAAATAAGCTAGTATTCTAGTAAAAATGAATCAACCCATTATACTGGGTTCAATAAACAACCCAATTTGCTGGGAAAATTAACCCCACATGTGTTCTGTCCTATATATACCCAGCCCAAATTGGGTTGTTTTTAACCCAGTGTTTTTTAGAGTGCAGTCTTTGCTGTTGTGGTTGTGTCTGCAGTTCCTCCATCTGATCTGGATATGGACTGGATCCAGCTGACTAAAGTAACCTCGGGATAAACAGAGAGGACCTGTTTCCATCTGGTATTAAGATGCGCTTTGGTCGATCGGATCACAAGTAGTTTACACCGTTTACATCTGGTGTCTCTTTTGTCAACTTTCAACCACTTCTTTGAGGGGAGGGTCTATGAGCGAGTAAATGTATGTTTTATTTTTAGATCTTTCAATCTAATGGACTAAATAAGCTCAGGCAATTTACATATGAACGTTACCGGAGATGACGGAAAAACATACAGAGAGCATCAGCTTTCGTTTCTGCTCTGAGTGTGTGTTAGAAATTAGGAATGGAGAGAGAACATTGTGCTTGGTACATTTATCATCTTTATACCAAACTTTAGTCTTCAGCTGACAAAGTTTAAATCCCGTCTGGCTAGAGCGCTTCCCATAATGTTTACGCGTTAGGTCAGTCGACTGCACTACGAAAGCAATCCGGTCGAATGCGTTTTCGACTACCTCTGGCAGTGGTTGAAAGTGGACACCTGTGTTTATCGTCATCCACTTGTGATCTGATCGACCAAAACGCATCTTAATACCAGGTGGAAACAGGGCCAGAGACTAATATTAGTGTAGACGACATTCTTCTTATGATGTAATGAGTACATCAGGTGTTATGGGAAGTGTTCCCAGTAAGTAATTAAATCTATACGATGACTAAAGGGTTAATTCACCCAAAAATGAAAATAATGTCATTAATTACTCACCCTCATGCCGTTCCACACCCGTAAGACCTTCGTTAATCTTCGGAACACAAATTAAGATATTTTTGATGAAATCCGATGGCTCAGCATATTTCAACAAAAATATCTTAATTTGTGTTCTGAAGATGAACGAAGGTCTTACAGGTGTGGAACGGCATGAGGGTGAGTAATTAATGACATTATTTTCATTTTTGGGTGAACTTACCCTTTAATAGGGAGCCAATGCAGTGTTGACAGAACCGGACTAATACGGTCATACTTCCTGGTTCTAGTAGTAAAAACTAGTTTTGTGTGGTGTATCAAATATTGTATTTTGTTTAATTAATTATAACAAGCAATAATAATTTATGAAGTTTTGTCAAAATTATTAGAATGGTATTCACTTAGTTGTATTTATTTTTTCGCAATTATTAAATGAAAAATACACATATAATATGCTGTTATATCAGATAGAAATATTTACCAGAATTGTTAAGTAATTCTTTATAGATAAGTTCAAACAAGCCAACATGATAATAATAACAATAGCTGGTGACAGGAGTGACAGTGGTGAACCGCGCACTCTGAATTATGACGCGCTTCGGGGCGGATTGTAATTATGGCTCAATTCAATGGAGCTGGCGCAAGTCCCGGAGCTTTTAATTTCTCGGAACCGGCGCGGGTGACGTCATTACGCCCTCCGGTGTGCGCGGTGTCCCACGGATGGCTGGAGCGACACAGACGCACGCGAGCTCTCCGATCGGTCCGGACGCGCGCGCGAGTGTGTTATTTAAAAGGCTCGAGGCACGCGCGTCGGGATCAGCTCGATAACGGAGCCGTGACGCGATGGAGGGAGCAGCGGAGTCAGACACGCCCGTCCCGGGGAGATCATCGGCGGACAGAGCGGCGGCGCTCGCCCGCTTGTTGCACCGCGACTGCACGCGTCTGCTCGAGCTCTACGTGAGTACGACTCCCGTTATTCACGCGACGGTGACGACACTCCTGCTGTCAATCACGGCGCGTTTCATTCGGTCATAATAACAGCGATGATTCTCCTTTTCTTCTTGTTATAATCTTATTATAATAATGCCTCAGTGGTCTAGCTTGGCAACAGTGTTGGTGAAGCTCTAACATGACCAGCTGAAAGCCCTGACCAGGCTGAGGTGGTTTAAGCTGGTTTTGCTCAGAAATGCTGTCTAGGTAGGGTGCTCACTACGATTTAAGACACAGACACAGTTCTGCATTTATTCAATTAATGATGTGGACAGTCAGCATCTCTTCATAATGGATGTGTGACTCTCAGCTGATCCAGATCTTCAGATTTGAGGAATCAACTAAGCCCAGTGCTCGTGAGGATTGACAGTTTTGACAGCAGTCGACTCATTTACAGTCTTTATAGTTTGACTGTTTGTTTACTAAATATCCCTTGATTGTCACTGATTCATCGCAGATCATGTTTCTCCTCATAGTGTGGGTTTGTTTGTGTTTTTTGAGGATGTAAGCATGACCTGTGCATGTGGACGCCTGTCTAATTTTGGCTTCAGCCATGTGACAGATGAATTTGTGCTCAAATACTGTACACTCTACAAATGCTGGGTTAAAAACTACCCAAGATGGGTTGAAAATGGACAAACCCAGCGGTTGGGTTAAATGTTTGTCAAACATGTTGGGTCGTTTTAGTTAACTCAACTATTGTCTTAAAATGAACCCAAAATATGTTGGAAATTAAAAATCAGACACATATCAGAGGCAACAATAATAATAAGCAATGTAACACATGTTTATTGTTTAATTATTAGTCATTAAACTTAAAAATAAATGTTTATTAAACATATTAATAAATGTTAATTTCCAACATACTTTGGGCACTGCAAAAAATGCTGTTCTTACTTGTTTCTAGTCAAAATATCTTAAAGTTCTTAGATCAAGAAGCATTTTCTTGACAAGTAAAAATTATTTTCCTGTTTTCGGACAAAAATAAGTCAAAATTGAGTGAGTTTTTCCTTAAATCAAGCAAAATAATCTTATATCAAACCAAAAATAAGATATATAATCTTGTTTTCAGTTTGGATTAAGATTATTTTTCTTACCTCATTGGCAGATTATTTTGCTTGTTTTGACAATTTTGACTTATTTTTGTCCGAAAACAAGAAAATAATTTTTACTTGTCAAGAAAATGCTTCTTGATCTAAGAACTTTAAGATATTTTGACTAGAAACAAGACAAAAACTCTAAGTAAGAACAGCATTTTTTGCAGTGGGTTCATTTTAAGCAAGCAATACTGTCGTTTTTAAACAATAGTTGAGTTAAATAAAACTGCCCAACAGGTTTGGCAAACATTTAACCCAACCGCTGGGTTAAAACAACAATCGCTGGGTTTGTCCATTTTCAACCCAGCTTGGGTTGTTTTTAAACCAGTATTATTAGAGTGTTGAGTTTGATTGGACACACGGTCTGTGACATCAACAGCAGAGGTTAAATGTTTTCTCTTGTCACTGTAAAAAGTATTTTTTAAGTTGTAAACAAAGATTATTGGAGTGCGGTTTACAAAAAAAATTACATTTTGAAAAATGATCATAATTTTAACAGTGAACGGCTGTAAAAATGCTTCAGTAAAATCATGATAATTGATTAAATTCCCTTACTTTATATGGTGAAATAATAAATGCTGTTAAATTTACAGCTTGTGGAAGTAAAAAAGCAACATATTTAATTATAGTGAAATTATTTAATTTACAGTTAAATTGACATTCCCAGATTTCCCTGTGTGACAGCTCATGTTTGATAATTTTTCATTAAAAAAACTGTTTATGAGGTACACTTGTGCTCCAAAATGTGCAGTCCAATTCCTGGTCGGCTGAGTAGCTCAATTCTTCGAGCCCAGCTGACTGCAGTTTGTCTGTTTCGGAATTATTGATTTGCACTGCCGGCTAGTACTAATTATGTAATCAGATACCAAAAAGTAAGTACTTTATTGATTACATGATTACTTATTATTCACACAGTAAATTATTCGTAATTTATTGATTTTTCCCTCTTTTACATTTCTTTTTACATTGACATGCAGGTAAACAAATACTATATATCTTTTTTAGTAAGTGCATTTTTATGATTTAATTTAGTCAAGTCAACTTTATTTCTGTAGTGCTTGTTGTTTTTTTCTTGTTTTTTCTTATCTGTTATGCACATAGGGGTTTGATGTTGTTAAATGAATGTTTATTGCATTATTTTAGTGTTGTGTGTGTGTGTGTGTGTGTGTGTGTGTGTGCTGTTTTGTATTTGTATGTATGACTCTGTGCATATATTAATATTACCTCAGCTTGCGGTGAACTTTGATTCATCACGTGTTTTTGGTGGTTGTCAGTGTGTTACAGGTGTACAAAACTGATATTAGCACTTCAGTAGGTTGGTGAATTAACATTAAATCAGTTGTATTATATTTTTTTACAGTAAAGTTCTGGCAACCAAAGCTACTGTTTTTTTAACCATAAAATTTTCAGTTTAAAATTTCTACTTCAGCCTTACTACTTCTGAAATTTACTCATAATTTCTGAGTGAAACATATTTCGAAGTAAATCCTACACCTTTTTCTAGTGTGGCTTTAAACGTCCATTTATCTTTCAGTCCTAACATGCATTTTATATTTTGCATTGTGTGCTGTACGCATCCCATCAGGACAGAGAGCCATTTTTAAGTTTGTCTGAAGAGGTGGCGTAACACGCAATGCATAATTGATATCAAATGCATTTGTGCATGTGACTCAGAGGGACGTTTTGTTAATTACAGGTGGTGCGGCGCACGTGGGAATAAAAACAGATCACAGCGCATTAACGGTAACCATCAAGTGGGCAGAGCAAGTGACTAACTCTTCCTGTAATAACTAATTACAACTCTCCTCCTCCTCAGAAAGAGCGGGAGAGCTTCCTGTCCCATCATGTCCCGGGCGGTGAGCGTCTGGTGACCCTCGCCCTCTGTCCCGAGGCCCTGAGCACAGCGGAGCAGGTGGGACACGTGCGCTCGGCCCTGCGCCGCTGCAAGGAGCTGCTGGAGTGTCTGATCAGCCGAGAGGTGGAGGAGATGGGCCAAGAGCTGGAAGGCGAGTTCGAAAGCCTGCGGAAGACCGTGAAGGATCGCCTCGGGCATCTCGTCCACAGCACCGGAGCTCTGCTGGAGAACGGGGAAGGCGGCTGCCCGCCGTCTCCACAGATTCAGTGCGATGAGGTACACTTGTGCTCCAAAATGTGCAGTCCAATTCCTGGTCGGCTGAGTAGCTCAATTCTTCGAGCCCGGCTGACTGCAGTTTGTCTGTTTCGGAATTATTGATTTGCACTGCCGGCTAGTACTAATTATGTAATCAGATACCAAAAATTAAGTACTTTATTGATTACATGATTACTTATTATTCACACAGTAAATTATTCGTAATTTATTGATTTTTCCCTCTTTTACATTTCTTTTTACATTGACATGCAGGTAAACAAATACTATATATCTTTTTTAGTAAGTGCATTTTTATGATTTAATTTAGTCAAGTCAACTTTATTTCTGTAGTGCTTTAAATAATACAGATTGTTTCAAAGAAGCTTATAAACATATTAAAATATATAATGTTTAATGCATATTATTTACATAGTAATTTATTCATAATTTATTTATTTTCTTTCTTTTATATTTCTCTTTATATTGACATGCAGGTAAAAAAAATAATGATTTCTAAAATTCCAAGAACACTTATTTTCACAGTATTTAAGGCAAGACACATTGTTTTTTCATGCACTGGTCAATTTAGAGATTTTGATCTAATTTGCTTCCAAAAGACTAGTGGAAAGAAAACATACAAAATACATATTAAAATGATTATTTTATTGCTCTTTATCTATTTGCATCTGTAGATTTCAATTACAGTACATCTCTTTAGAAGCCGTTTCCTCAAGATGAGTTTTTTTCTCCACTTCAGTAACACTTACATACACCACAATTTAGAGTTTTATTCATATCTATATTCTGAAGGTTTTTACTGTGGGGTTTGTTCATATATCTTTCAACCTGATTTATAGAGCATTTTATTCCTAAAAACATGGCGAAAATGTGTTTTTTTTTTTCTGTCTGTTGACAGTATTTTCTGATTTATAGAATATAAAAAGAGAAATCCAAAATTCCTGCTGTAAAAACCTTTAACTCTAATGTGGCAACAAAATCAAACACAAATTTTAAACCTGGCTTCATCCAGTGTTCAGATTTATGTTCTGGAAATGTATGTGAATTATTGCGTATTTATTTAATGTCTCATTTGCTTCTTTAAACAAAATTTCATATATATATATATATATATATATATATATATATATATATATATATATATATATATATATTAGTCAAAATCTGCTAAGGGGCAATTCAATTGTGTAAAATTTATGACCTTTAATTGGAAAATGTAACAACATTTTGATAATCAAATGATGTGGATTTGAAAACGTATGGGTCGTAAGGTAATAATTTTTTATTTCTTAGCTGGCAAGTATTCAGTGAAGTGATTGATGACCATGAGTGTGTTATGTCAATGTTTTTAATTCCAACCGGCAGCCAAGTTTTTGATGGACGTGATAAAAAGTGTAATGGTGTACTGTTTGATTTTGGGTAATTATATAAAACATGCTGGAGACTTTTTTGAAGTGCTTTTTGTGAAGGTCTTTAAGCTTATTTTATGGAATGAAGTTTATTTTGTGGCATAAATAAATTGCATGTGACTCAATGCATGTTTGGCTTGTCAAAAAATGATACATTCAGTTTTCGCAAATTTATTGACTTTTGAAATCTAGTTCATTTTTAACAGGAGAAGAGTGGTTTTGATACACTCAGTTGTTTTATTGTCTCTTAACACAAATCTTTAATTTAAACCTAGGAAAATTCACATCCTGTTGTAAACAATAGTAAAAAATTTGTTCCATTATTACCCCTCTGCAGATTTTATATATATATTTCCACCTGTAGTGTCTTACTTAATTCAAATTCAGTAAAACATATGAACTTATGTTCTTTTATCCATTGATAAAGCTGACTTTTGAGCTGTTACATGAGCAATATACAGCAATATACAACTTCTTTTAATCATCCAGATGGACACAGTTATTATCTGATGGTGATGATCTAAAAAAAAGAAGAAGAAAAAAGGCGAAATATCAGTCTACATAAGCTACGCTTGGTTTCTGCTTTAGAATCAGAAAGCTGCTGATATCTCGGCTGGATAATTCTCATTGTTCGCATTGGCATGATGCTTGAAAGGAATGTTTCTGCCATCACGCCTGCCTGTTATAAATCTGCCGTCCTGTGCTTTATATCACGTGACACATTGTTTGGGTCTGCTGAAGTTGATATATAAGCGGCGATAAGCATTTGGACACACATCAAACCCTTCCCAAGCTGCACTGCTAAACCCTAAATCTCTTTTCCTGTAAGCAGTCGCCCCCCCCCCCCCCGAACAAGACCGCTGTTTGCCAAGTAGATTCAAAATACTGCCGTTCAAACTATTTAATGGGCTTTTCAAATACTATGGAGTTTAAATACAGAGTAAATTAAATTAATAAATGTACAATGGCACTGTAAAAATAATGTTTCAAATAAAAAAAAAAAAAGTGATGCAAAAAGTAAAAGTTTATTAAAACTTTATAATTTTTTACATGTAACATAAAAAAAGGATGTGAAATGCATCTTAAAATGAAAAACCTCATGACTACATCTTGAAATAAAATAAAGCAGACAATATAAAAAAATCACAAAATAATTGAAAACAATAAAATGTTGCAAACAAAAAATATAAGCCTAATAAAAAGTGATATGAATACATTAAATATATTTATTTATGAAATATGACATGAAATATGCCGTCACCTGTCAAAGTCTCAAAGATCTACAGAATTGCTTTGTTTTTTATTAATGTTTTTATTGGGTCATTTATAGAAATCGAGGAAAATGGTTGGGTTACGTTTTTTTTGCATTTTATGATGTATTTCAGATGGTATTTCACATCCTTTTTATGTTACGAAAAAATCAATAAATATATTTCACGCCTATTTTATTTATGCTTAAATTTCATTGTGCTTTAATACATTTATTGCAACATTCCATGACACATTTACAATTTCTTTATTTTTTTAAATTTAGTCTGTTAAACTAACACTCCATAAAATGCATTACTATCAAATTTGATCATTTAATCAGTGCTGTATTTCTTTGGTTCTTAAACAGTAAGGGGTTTTGAATCTCTGATTAGAGCGACTGCAATACATTTATGTTAAATCCAACTAAAAAGAATAGAATATAATGTACAATGATACAAATTTGAGTATGCTAGAAAAATACTTGAATATAACAAAATGTAATGTAAGATTGGACAATTGAAATTGATTCAAGACATATTTCATGGCATATTTCATTAAATTATTTCATGCATGTTAAATTATTGCATCAGTTCGTTAGTAGTAATGTTGCATGTGTAATACAGTGCTGTTTGGTAAAGTAGCTTGTTACTGTAAAAGCTGCGCTATTTTCACAACAGCTGAAGTACGGTCACGCTATACTGACAGATGTAGGTAAGTTAGTAGGGTGGCTACTTTTAGTTCCAGACCTCCAACATGGTCCAGCGGATCTCCTACATCAGGATGTGCGGCAGACGCACACTTTCCTTCACAGATAATGACCTGAAGCGTATCAGAGTCACATAATGAATGCGTTCTTGAAATTAACTCTAGATGTTTCCTATGAACAGACGCTTGGCTCGTGATCAAAAAGCCACTTCACTTTGGATCTGAGTGTGTTGGCGTCAAGTGCTCGTCTCATCTATTTTTATGCCCTATAACGCCCCAAATCGACCACAAAGTGGGTTTGCAAATTTGTATTTTATCTAGAATCAGACTGCTGATGTCTTTATTTAACTCTGCTGTGTTCTCACACACACACACACACACACACACACACACACACACACACACACACACACACACACACACACACACAAGACAGTTGTGCAGTCTTGCAATTACACAAAGTCTTTTCAATCAGACGACAGAAGGACTGTAGGGGATTGTGTGCGATGTTGTTGATGATGTTTATCATTCAGAAATTCACGTTTCAAATATGGTACAGAGGCTCAGTTCATCTGTATGATGAAGTCTCTCTGCTGTCATTTGCAGGGTCAGGATGAAGTTGAAGGTTCTGGAAGTTTTGCTGCTAAACTCTGGACCTATCGAGTTCTGCTGGAGCTCATCCACTGGACAGATTCTGCCTCTCAGACGCTTCACGTATTCCACACTGAAACACAAGGCCAGCAGCAGCAGCAGCTCCTCTAGACAACATGAAGAGATCGTGGAGCGTTTTCCTGAACCAAACTCAATCAGTATGTTTAGTCCAGGACCACGTTTAGTGCAGGAAACGCTCCCAGGTTAAATAACTCGACACATGTCAAGACCGAAGACTTCTAGACCTCTGACAGTCTGAATGATGCTTGTACACTGATTTAATCAGGCCTTTAGTTTAGACTAAACTTAGTTTACGACTAAAATGGAACCAGTATGAACAAAAGAATGTGTTATTTAGTTCAAGCAGTTACTAAAAAGTTGTAATGTATCTCTCAAGCATCTCGGTGTAAACAATGTATCAGACAAAAACCTCCTTCAAAAACACATTTGCTTGGGAAGATTGTTCTCAGAGGATATGTTTTGAATTAGCTTTATTTTTTACCCCAATGACCAATTGTTTGCCTTGTTTTATAAACCTCTCAAAAATGTAGATTAGGTTAAATTTATGCTTAAAACAGCAAACATCTTAAATTCACTGGAAAACAAGACAAAAGACAAGCTGTTTTCAGAGTCGGATGCAGATTCTGTGACTCTACGGTCTTGATATTGTGTGAAAGCGATAGTTCAGATCTATGACAGTGTGCCCCTTCAGATCTAATATGGTAGGACAATTAGGGCTGTTTTGTGAAATACATCACCTCTGGATCTCCAGGGCTTCAGACACACTTCAACATTAGTTACACACTTGTTAGCTGCAACCCAAATTGATTTTACCGTTGGTGTCAAAAGAAACAGACATTTGCGCATGGAGATCAGCAGGGGTCAGTACTGGGTCCTTCACTGTTCTGCCATCACTTACTCTCATTCAAAACCAATGCCATGCTCCATTTCTGACAACACAAACGTGTAAACATGGACACAAAGCATCAATACGATTTCACTATTATTTCTAATGCTTTCCCACAGAAGTCAAAGTCATGCAGGTTTGGAACGACATGAATGTGAGTAAATGATGGCAGGATTTTCTGATTGTAAAGATTGAGGTGCGCTCAAAAATATTTAGGCCTGAATTTAAGATTTCTGTGTTTGAATTCCATATAAAAATGCATTTCTAATGTGATTCATACTTGTCAGACAAACATTAATGAAACGGGTCAGATTCAACACAATAACTAGGTTTATGTATTTATCATCAGTTTGTTTTAATCTCATACATTTTAGCTGACTGAATATTGTTTGTTCCACAGCTAGACATATTTTAACCAATCATACTTTTGAACTGAATACATTTTTACATAGAATAGATTTATGACCGGTTTCATTAATGACTGACAAATATGCATCACATTAAGTGTATTAGTTTATGTTAAAAATGTGTATTCCAAATGCATGGCAATTTAATTCAAACACAAATTTAGAGCTAAATATTTTCTGGTTTACGTTTAGGAGGAAGTCCTGTGTGTTTGTAATGTCGTTTCACCCACAAACAAACGAACAAAGTTTATGATTTGTCAGGTTAGATTAATAAGACAATAATGAAGAAATGAAGTGTTTATTGTTAAGTTTCCCCACATATATGACAGCGATATGAAAATGACCTGAGACGCAAGAACATGTAGTGATGAAACGCTTTAATCCCCGCAGAAGGACGCGACTAACACTCATACTGTACTAACCGTTGATGTAGCCTTGACTTAGACTGTGAATTACTGTATGATGCAAGTCATATTTCATTGTGAACTAAATGAAAATCAAAGGCATTACTGAAAGTGAAAATAATAGTATTATTTTTTAGTAAAAAAACACTATACTTACAACCAAAAATCTGAATGATTAATATATTAATTTCTTTATTTATTCTTTATTTTTACTGAGATGTTCTGTAAATGTAACACTGTGACGCACTTCTTTGCTATTAATACCAGCGCCGCTGCTGACAGCTAACCATGAAGTTATGAATGCTGTGAATCTGAGGTTATGCACTGTTTGATCTGTGAGACTCGCACTAACTCACGCTTCACGCCAGAATGTTTGCCTGATGTTCGTTATATTATTGATCACAGTATAATGTATATGTCTGCATTAATCAATAAATTATGGGATGAAACTTGTGTAATTGAGTGTGTTATTATTCATGAGGGGCTGATGTGTGTGTAGATGGGTTTTAATTCCATAATGTTAAACATTAATACACAAGTTTTATAGTAAAAATAACAGTAATAATTGTATTAATACTAATAATATATTGTATAATATTTACTATTACTATTAAAATAATAATTTATAATAAAAAATAAGTATACACATTATCAGTTTCCTAAATAAAATATTTTTACATAGATATTAATATTAACAGATGAATACTCTTATGTTTCACAATAATTCTTGAAATTATATATATATATATATTTTAGTCAAAAAGAAACTGGATATTTTCATGTCTTCATTTAAAATGAAAACCAGAAATAATAAAACATAAAAAACAATAACAAAGTCACACTTTATATATAAATCTATACATTGAAAAATATAATTCATATAACAATAGTGTAAATACAAGTACCACCTCAGAATAACACGTTTTTACATTTAAATACATGTAGTTCATTAGTATTAATCAATATATACAGTGAAATTTACTTATATTAACTATACTTCAATACTAGTTATATTCAATATACACAACATATACTTATGAATATTACATGGTAATGAACTCTCGCCTCTTTAAGACGAACTGCTTGTGTAACCCCAGGTGAAAAAATACTATAGTAATTTATAGTAAATATTATAGTGTTTTTGAACCATACTATAGTAAAGTACTTGAATTAATTTGTTGTGGTAATATAACAACTATAGTAATATAAACAAATTACTGTACTAAGTTTTCTTTAATCTTTAGGATATATTATACTACAGTATACACTACAGTTTACTGTAGTAAAAACTAAAGTATACTACAATATTTGTTACAGTTGATAAGTTCACTATAATTAATATTAAAGTATGCTGTAGCATTCATTAACAAAGTGTTGTAAATACTATACTATAGTAAATTGTTGTATACTGTATATATTATAGTTCAAAAACACTATAGTATTTACTATAAATTACTATAGTATTTTTTTCACCTGGGACTTGCTTTATATAAAAGCATCTGCTGAATTAATAAATGTTATTAAATGCATAGAAACATGAGCATTGCAATGTGAGAGTAATAATAATGTTTTTATAAATATGAACCATTTAGGAGCTTTAAGAGCTGAGGTCTAAAAATACATGCATTAGAAATTCCCATTACATTTTAGGATTCATTTTAATATATATTTTTTTTAATTTAATGCAATTATTCTTTAATGCTTGGTGATTTCTCTTTAATTCCGTGTTTCCAATCATTTCTCCACGTGAAAAACACTAATGATGGCTATAATGTGTGGAATCAGTGGAATGATGTAGCTGCTGGAGCCCATCTCAGGGCCTGGCCAGCTCGGAGCTGCTGCGCATGCGCACCGGAGCAGCGCTAATGGCGGAGAGCGTGCGGTCGCCGTTCGATTACCGGGAGCCCCCGACCCTCGACAGCGACGGGGATGGCAGCAAGCCGCCGCCACCGCGCGGGTCAGTCTCTCTCTCCGGTGAAACGGATCGTGCCGTTTGTTTCGGGTGGAATGCTCGGATTCGCATGCGTGCTAACGGTTAGCCGGTCCGGTTCTGTTGTCCTCGTGCACACGCCGTGATGAAAGAAAGCCCGTGGCCTGGCTCTTATCTCGTGCTGTGAGCTCGCGCGTATGTTTACATCGTTATTTTTCCGTAGCTCTTTACCGGGGCACGTAAACGTCCGAAGCGGCCGCGACTCGAACGATTAGCAAAACATCGCGCGAGTGCGCGAAACCTGTCAGCGCGTGCACGGACACTGCTGCTGAGCGCGCTCACGTGTGCAAGCGACCGTTACAACTGTTCACCATGGTAACCGTAGCGATATTTTATACGACCGATAGCGATTATTTTTGTTTAATTGTGTGTGAAACGGATTTTAATGGCCTTATTTTAGTATTTCATACCTAACTAAATAACTACATAGTCAAACCGCTAACATAATATGCATTTTGATTATAATGATGATAATTTAAGTCAGAAAATTGTACATGTTTGTGTATTGTTATCATTTATGTCGCTAAATAGCCAAACAGTTCCAACAAAATATGTATTTTTAATATAATAATAGTGTTACCATTCGTATAGTGAGTAATATTAGTATTTATTAGTAAATATATATGCTAATTTGCATACTGTATTATCATATCTGGCTCAAAGTTTAAGCATATTTTTTAAAACGCGTTCTTTAAGATGTATCCGGTGAAGCGTTTATTAAACTGTTATTGTGATCCAGTTCGCTTTTGTTTTTGTGTTTGTTTGCGTCTATAATTGAATAAATGAAGGATGTTGTTTCAGCACTGATAATAGTAGGGCTGGGTATCGACACAATTTTCAGGATTCAATTCGATTACTATTCACATGCTTTCGATTCGATTACGATTTCGATTCAATATCGATTATTTTGGATGTAGTTTTTCAGTTGCAGTACATGGCAAATTTTCTAGAGGAAAAAAATGACTTATAAGGAAAAAATAACTAATGCTGTAAACTACACATGGGAGTCAGCTGGTACTACTATAATAATATTGAAGGTTAAATTAACTTATTTATATACAAACACTTAAATTGCACTGAATGATGTTTTTATTATAAGTAAAGTTTAGAATTACATAATCATATTTCTACTCCAATTCGTTTTTTTTTTTTAAATATAAACATTTAAATCGCGGCTGTCATAACTGATTTATTCAAACATGCATTAAAAATATTGAAGAACATTAAAAATTATAATGAATATGTAACGGTGCATAGCTATATTTATCAGAATGTTGCTTTCTAGAGTTCACTTTTCTAGCTGACTAATGAGTTTATGGTCACTGAATATGTTTTTCTGAGGTAAATGTGTCGCTACGTGACATTGTTTACAATCTGTTTTATTGACGTCTTTCCGAGGTTGAAACACTGATTGAGCGATTACACGAGACATGATACGGATTTCAGTAAGTTGTACTGTATATTTTAACATACCTTCAGATGTTCATGCATGTTTATTTCACTGTAACTGGTATTAAAGCGGAGGAGAGGATGATCACATGCTTCTCTTTAACTGAGGCGCTAAAGCGATCTGTCACGCCACATTAAACAGCGCCAAAACGGTGTTTATTGTTTGAATCTCATAATAAGATGGACGTCACATATCAAAAGTAACAAAGCACAAAGATTATTGTGATTTATTGGATGGGAGGCGCTACATATTCTGCTCATTCATCAACTGAAAACAGATTAATCAATTCTTGAGATTTAAGAATCGATATCAGTGAGAATCGATTAAAATCAAGAAATCAATATTTTTTACCCAGCCCTAGATAATAGTGTGTATTATATATTGTGTGTTTCGCAGGCGTGTGTGTGGCAGGAAGAGGAAGGGGACGCCGGTTAAAGTGTGTGAACGAGTCGCGTATGTGACGGAAGATGAAGAGGAGAGTCTGTCTGAACACAGTTACAGCCCAGGTACTGAAAAGAAAAGATTTATTGACATGTCAGGCATTACAGGGTTAATTTCTTCATGTTTTGTTTGTGATTGACAGTTTTAACCCTTTGTTCTTGTGTAAGGAGACGAGCAGTATGCAGAGGGAGCTGAAGATCGGCTTCCCCCGCCGGGCAGCCCGTACTTCCTCACCGACCCGTCGCAGCTCTGGTACAGACGCTTTTATCATCAGGGGTTACAGTAATGTCAGGAATACTGTTTACTTCGTTACTTCATTATGCTACTAGAACAGAATGTTGATTATTCTCCTCATATTCTCCATTGTTGCAGCTCCTCTCTTCCCAGTCTGTCAGTAACGCTGTTTAGTTCCTGTCTCTATGAAGCCCCTCCTTCTGAAAAGCACAGTGTGCTCTGATTGGTCGGCTGGAGTAGTGTGTTGTGATTGGTGTTTGGGAAATGTCCTGCCCCTTACCATAACCGCCAGTTTCAACACACTACTAACTAACTCAACCAGGCCCCGCCCCTTTATTCTGTGTGTGAATTATTTAAATGAGGAATATTGTGAAGAAAACTCAAGATGGAGGCGTTTCAGAGAATATTCATCAGTGTGTGTGTGTCCTATAGTGTTCCTGAGCTCGGTGAAGATGGCGCGAGCGGCGTCCGCGGGCCTGTGCTCTTCCACCCGCCAGCCAACTGCAGGATTAGAGAGGTGCATTGTGGGAATCAGGTCCGGCTTGTCGTCATAGCGATTCGAGACATTGCCAAAGGCGAGGAGATCACAGTGGACTACAGCCTGAACGACTGGGGAGAAAATGCCTTGGTAAGTCATCAACATGCATTTAAATAATATGAATTTATTAATTGTCCGAGCCATAAAACACATTTCGTCACAGCTGACAATCACATGATTTTACACGGATTGTGGGAGCAAAACACAAACATTCTTGATTCGGACAGCAATAAAATCACTGACTGAATGTTAAAAATAGCTTACATCCCCGTGAGAAATGGTTACTGTCCCAGTAGGGCTGTTGACACTGTGTGTTTCTTCAGATTCATTTGTGTTCTGTTAAATTGCAGGGGTTTCACAGTTCAGTGTCTCCACGCGGGTTTGAGTGTGGGTTTAACCCAGAGGGGAACATCAAGAAGGTGATTCTTGCAACACATGCACAAACACACGTGTACCTGCACAAATACATATGCGCAAATACATGCATGCACAAACATACGCACAAAATGCATGCATGCATGCACCAACACGCATCGCTCAAACGCACGCATGCACAAGTTCACACAAACGTACACAAGCATACACAAACGCACGCATACACAAATGCACAAAAGCATGCACAAACGCACGCACAAACACGCAAGTCCGCACAAACGCACGCATACACAAATGCACAAAAGCATGCACAAACACAAGTTCACACAAACGCATGCATGCACAAATGCACAAAAGCATGCACAAACACAAGTTCACACAAACGCATGCATGCACAAAAGCATGCACAAACACAAGTTCACACAAACGCATGCACAAACACAAATTCACACAAATGCATGCATGCACAAATGCACAAAAGCATGCACAAGCACAAGTTCACACAAATGCATGCATGCACAAAAGCATGCACAAACGCACGCACAAACACGCAAGTCCGCACAAACGCATGCATACACAAATGCACAAAAGCATGCACAAACGCACACACAAACACGCAAGTCTGCACAAACGCACGCATACACAAATGCACAAAAGCATGCACAAACACAAGTTCACACAAACGCATGCATGCACAAAAGCATGCACAAACGCACACACAAACACATAAGTTTGCTCAAACGCACACATGCACAAGTTCACGCACACATGCACAAGTTCACACAAACGTACACAAGCATGCACAAACACAAGTTCGCACAAAAGCATGCTCAAACGCACACACAAACACAAGTTCACACAAACGCACGCATGCACAAAAGCCTGCACACACAAACACAAGTTCACACAAATGCACGCATGCACAAATGCACAAAAGCATGAACAAACGCACACACAAACACGAGTTCGCTCAAACGCACACATGCACAAGTTCACACAAACGTACCCAAGCATACACAAACGCACGCACAAACACATGGTTTGCACAAACGCACGCATGCACAGATGCACAGATGCACAAAAGCATGCGCAAACGCACACACAAACATGTAAGTCTGAAGAAATGCACACAAGCATGCATGAACTTATGCACAAACACACAAAAGTACGCATACACGTATGCGCAAACACATATGCTCCTGTTACACATGCTGCTTTTCACTAGTTTACATGCACACACTTTATATGAGTCACTCTTTAGAGCTGCCATAAACACTCAATCTGATGTGCATAACGTATTTGAACAAGTTTTCAGTGCATGTGAAAAACGGCAAGGAAAGTGAGCAAAAACAAACCCGGTATGGATAACTTCCATTTGATTCAGGCTATCTGAAAATGGGCTAATAGTTTGCTAAATTGGAAATCTAGCAAAGTTTTAAAACCCATATATTTTTAAATTCTATCTTATGTCAACATATTCCTCCTCCAATAACTGCACATCTCTAGAAACATCCATGAAAGAGAGTTTTGTTGCATTCCACTACACATCAGCAATGTAATTCAACAACTTTTTTTATTGTAATTACTGGTCTGTCAGCACAATAAAACCCCCTAAAGGCCCGTTCACACCAAGGATGACAACTATATAGATAACGATAAAGATATAGTTCTAAAAATTGTTCTCAATATAAAATAATAGCAGAGTTGATTATGACAGCACAGAGGAACTATATCTTTGGAATCACTTTCAGAACAATTTTATCCAGCTAATGAACGATAAAAACATTGACAGCATCACTATAGATCACCCAAGGCGTATTTAATATTGGGCTGGAATGAAAATAAAGTATAGTGGATGGATTGTACTGTTTTTTAACAACATGCCGATTGATGAAACACTTTCAGTTTACAAAATGTATGCATGAAATTTTTTAAGTGAACATGTCTCACAGCTAATTCTCTCTCTCTGTAGGAGGAGGAGCCGGGTTCGCTTCCTCTGTCTCTCACTGTTTCTGACTACCTCACGCCATCATGGTCGCTGTCACCCTCCTCCTCACCGCTGTCTCATTCCGAAGCCAGCGACTCCGATAGAGAGGATGAAGAAGAGGAGGAAGACGACGATGACGACGACGATGATGAAGAAGAGCTCGAGGAGCTGAGGGGCCGAATGATGAGACGGCGCAAGAAAAGGAAAACCTCGGCCAGTGTCAAGAAAAAGACTCAGCCCCGCCCCCTGTCATTCGCTCACCCCGCCCCTTCCTCTTCATCCCCCTTCCAGCAGCCTCTGGCCCCGCCCACCACTAATATAAACAATAACATAAACATAAACATAGGGCATGGCGCAACGCGTCGACAGCACTGTCCCTACTGCGGACGCCATTTCCGCTCGCTCGCCCGGCACCTGGAGAAACACCACGACCAGCAGCCCGAGGTACGAGCCGCCATGGAGCTGTCGCACCTCCCTGCTCACGCTCCGAGCGCCGACTCGTTTCCGTCTCCCGCTCAGCCCTCATCCTCCCTGGGAACGTCGCTGTTTTCCCGGGAGCAGGAACCTTTGTCTTCGCCTTCTAAATCTGGAGCCGTCTCCTTCTCGCTCTCAGTGTCTCCGCCTCCGAATACCTCAAAAAAGACATCCACGGCGCCGACGAGAAAGGTCATCAACAAGAGCGCCGTCGTCACGCCCAACCCTCCTCCCGCCAGGAGAGGGCGCCCGCCGAAGAGAGAGAAAGAACTGCAACTGAAGAAACAGGAGGAGGTGGAGCAGACAAAAGAGGAACCGCCTCCTACGCCTGGTAAAGAGGAAGAAGAGGAGGAGGAGGAGGAAGAGGAGAATGAGTCAGACATGAGAGAAGATGGATCTGCAGAAGAGAAGAATGGTGAAATGACCAGGCAAGTTTGTGTTTGAAACTTTTGTTATTACAGATCACATGAAATCTAAACCGGAGTTTTGCAGTGACCGTGTGTTAGTTTAGAAGTTGCCTCTATGCTAATATTAGCATCTACACCAGCAGACGATATCGTTCTGTAGATTATTAGCACTGCAGTTTTGTCGTTTGCAGCGATACAATGTTAGAATATTACAGCTAGCAACAGACACAGTAGCCCCTCCCTGCAGAACACTCGAGATCCAAGGGGCGAAGTCGGGTAGGTTAAGGTATATGGAAAGTGGGAGGAGTTGGATCTAGAACCAGGGGGTGGAGATGGGTAGGTTTAGAGTCAGGGGGCGGAGTCAGGTAGGGCTATGGATAGTGGGAGGAGTTGGATCAACCCACCCCTTGGATCTTGTGTTCTGCAGTGAGGACCACCTCAACAGACAACCAATCGTGTACTCATGTTTGCCTGCTTTAAACGGTCACGGAAACACTGTGCATTGTATATAAACAGTAAATTCAGTGTTTAAGAGGAAAAATGCCAAATGCGGCGACAATTTGAGTGTAGAAGAGACTGTTTCATTCTTACCTTTGTAGCGTGAAATGTCTATTCAGTATAAACTCGATAGTACAGTCGGCAATATGAAGATGTGCAATGTAAACAGGTCACGTTGTGTTTATCCAATCAAAGTTAACCCAGGGTTTAGGAATGTACAGTGTGAAACATACATTAGTACATCTCTGCACATTTCCAAATCTCCCAGTGTCTCACTCAAACAGGGTGTTCCCCAGGGTTCAGTTCTCGGACCATTATTATTCATTATCTACATTCCGACTCTTGGCCAAATAATTCGTCGCCATGGTTTTAACTACCACTATTATGCAGATGACATCCAGATTTATTCTGTTTGCCGGCCAGATTCTATCCACTCGACTGCCTCATTATCTTCATGTGTGAGTGATTTAAAAGTCTGGCTACACTCTTAGCTTGAACTTGATTAAGACAGAAATCTTAATAACTGATTCCCCATCTCAAATAAAAAATATAACAAATGTTTCTAGGTTTGACCTTGATGCCACATCTTTATTTCCATCTGCCTCTGTTAGAAATTTAGGTACAGTGCATCTGGAAAGTGTTCACAGTGCTTCACCTTCACCACATTTTGTTATGTTACAGCCTTATTCCAAAAGAGATTCTTTATTTTCCTCAAAATTCTACAAATAATACAATGACAACATGAAAAAAGTTTGTTTAAAATCTTTGCAAATTTATTAAAAATAAAAAACAAAAAAAATCACAAGTATTCACAGCTTTTGCTCAATACTTTGTTGAAGCACCTCTGGCACCAATTACAGCCTCAAGTCTTTTTGAGTATGATGCTCAAGCTTGACACACCTATTTTTGGGCAGTTTCTCCCATTCTTCTTTGCAGGACCTCTCAAGGTCCATCAGGTTGGATGGGGAGTGTTGGTGCACAGCCATGTTCAGATCTCTCCAGCGATGTTCAGTCGGGATCAAGTCTGGGCCAATCAAGGACGTTCACAGTGTTTTCCCGTAGCCACTCCTTTGTTGTCTTGGCTGTGTGATTAGGGTCGCTGTCCTGTTGGGAGATGAATCTCCACCCCAGTCTGAGATCCAGAGCGCTCTGGAGCATCAAGGATGTACATTGTTGCATTCATCTTTCCCTCAATCCTGACTAGTCTCCCAGTTCCTGCTGCTGAAAAACATCCCCACAGCATGATGCTGCCACCACCATGCTTCACTGTAGGGATGGTATTGGCCAGGTGATGAGCGGTGCCTGGTTTCCTCCAAACATGACGCTCGCTATTCAGGCCAAAGAGTTCAATCTTTGTTTCATCAGACCAGAGAATTTTGTTTCTCATGGTCTGAGAGTCCTCCAGACGGGCTGTCATGTGACTTTTACTGAGCAGTGGCTTCCGTCTGGCCACTCTACCATACAGGCCTGATTGGTGGAGTGCTGCAGAGATGGTTGTTCTTCTGGAAGGTTTTCCTCTCTCCATAGAGAAATGCTGGAGCTCTGTCAGAGTGACCATCAGGTTCTTGGTCACCTCTCTGTCTAAGGCCCTTCTCCCCCGATCACTCAGTTTGGCCGGACAGCCTGCTCTAGGAAGCTCTTTTTTTTTTAAATAAATTTGCAAAGATTTCAAACAAACTTCTTTCACATTGTCATTATGGGGTATTGTTTGTAGAATTTCGAGGAAAATAATGAATTTAATCCCTTTTGGAATAAGGCTGTAACATAACAAAATGTGGAAAAATTTAAGCGCTGTGAATGCTTTCCAGATGCACTGTATTTGTATTCCTTTTTTTATTTTTTTTCTTCTTCTTCTTCTTCTTCTCTTTGCCTACCTTCTGTGTTGTCTTCATGACACAATGTTAAGTTTCTTTCTTTTGATTTAAAGTTTACTCAACTTCTGTTATATCATGCAACTGCATTATCCATGACTTCTGGACTGGGCAAATGTCCATCATCCATTTAATTGTTACCTCGTATTGATTGTTTGTTGTATCATTGTACCTTGTAAAGCATCCTTGAGCCTAGGCAAGGCACTATATAAATTAAACATCATCATTATTATTATTATTATTATTATTATTATTTTGACCCGGAACACCAAATTAGGTAAAAGATTTGCAGCACAAGGGTTAAGTCATGATGAAACGGAAGTTGTGCTAGTCTTTTCTTCACTATTGTGCCATATTTCCAAGTGTAACTGCTTCTGGAAAAAGAACAAATGTAGGGCGGGGCTTGATTTTGTCTGTGGGGAATTGATTGGATGGTTGTGGTTTGCTATTGGTGGATCTCATGTGAGTGACAGGTTGCCCCGCCCTCATCATCAGAGAAGAGAAGAGATGCTGCAAGAGGGAGGAGAAGATATTCTGATTCAAGATTATGAGGACCATTGAATTTAAAACAATAATGATGTGAACCGATAAATCATTTAGAATAAACACTGCTATATTCCATTAAAAAAAGTTTTGCCTAAACTGCTGAATTGTTTTCCAGGTTAGGCAGTGAAGTTTTCAAAATGATGATATTTCACTGTAGTGATTGTGTTTACTGTAACTCTTGCAGCTCCCAGCGCTCACACATGCCTCCTCTGCTGTCCTCGCTCTCCACGCTGGTCATGTACCTCCGTCGACAGCAGCACTCCTCCTTTCTCTCGCTCTCTCGTGCCGCGGGCTCGGCGGAGGCCTGGCGTCTCCTCTGCCACTCCAGTTTGGCTCTTCTCATCCTGTACAACCGCCATCGTGAGTGCGAGGTGGCCAAACTCACCATTCAGGACTACCGCGACCGTAACTCCGTCTCCCCGTCGGACGCGTCTCTTTCCCCTTTCGAACGGCACGTCCTCTGTCACCTCACCCGCGTGGGCGTGTTGGGCAAACGCGGCCGTGTTCAGCCTCTCATCCTTCCTCCGCATTCAGAGGCTTGTCTGGACCTTCTCCTAAAGACATCTGCGGATGTGGGCGTTGATCCCGAGAGCCCCTACGTGTTTTCCCGGCCGTATCATTCCCCGGCCACGCCGCTCCGCGGCACTGACCTTCTCCGGAGCCTGGCACGCACTAGCGGCGCTAAAAACCCTACAACGCTCACCGCGCCCCGCGCCCGCCGCCAAGTGGCCATCCTCACACAGCTCCTGCTGCTCGAGGAGGGCGAAAGAGCCCCGGGCGCCGCCGCAAAGAGATTGGAGGATTTCCTGCAGAGGGAGTACCATGTGACTCAAAGCTGCACTCGGATTGGTCAGGACCCAGCGCTGATGAACCGCGTGGGGCGAGTGGTGCTGTACGGAGAGCGGGAAGGGGTTCTGTTCAGAGGGATGAGTCTGCAGCACATCTGCCTCGAGCTGGACGGTAAGAAACGAAACGCTAAAATATCATTTCTAAAGGTTTTGTGTGCACTCAATAGAGCAGAGCATGTACATGTGACATCACATCTGCTAAAAGCATAAATGCACCGATACTACAATGGATACCCTCATAAAGCGCATAATAAATTAATAATATACAGCTTTTCTTTTCGATTAACAGCTGTGTTACATTTTGTTTTGCAGTATCTAAGTGTAAATTAGCAGTCCATATATTAGGACTGTGAGGTGTGACAGTGCATACTTTTCAATGCTATAAATGTGTTTTCCCACAGTTAATGCTACGTTAGATATATTTACAGTGTTACATATTTACTCAATACCCCACAGATAATTTTTTATAGCATGTTAAAATTGCCACTTTTTGGGGGTAAGCAAAAAGTGTCCCTTTAAATGCAAATGAGCTGCTGCTCCTGCCCACTTTCAAGAAGAGGTGGAGATTCAAGAGCTCATGCAACAACAAAAGAGGACAATCTCACGCACTGAAAATGTCAGAAACTGTCAGTAATGGTGTTCAGTTTGAACTCATGCTTTTATCAACTATTAGTACAAGCCTTTTGTAGCGGAGCCCGTCCGAATGATGGCCAAAACTTTACTGAGTTTTATGTTTTTTATACTTCACTCAAAAGATGAAGCGTGATGACACAAAAGATGATTTTTCACTCCAGAAAATCACCGTAACAACAAAATAAAGAACAGTAGAAGTGTGCATTAAAGTCTTATCCATAAACTCCCTCTCTCTCTTGCATTATCATCAACATACACAGCGAATTACACAGAAACACTCGTTACAACTAACAGTAAACAGATCTATACAGACCTTATGCCTTTTCAAGGTGCTTAATAAAAACTTTATATCCGTAAATCAACTCCGATGAACTGTAATAAAGTGCTCTCCCTTCATCGCTGCCATATCCAGTATCGCTCTGGAGACTGTAAGCTGGATCATGAACAGTTGGTGCTGATCCATCCTTGAGTAACAACTTTTTAACTTTTGTTTTGTCCCTTTGTACAAAGCAGTCTGGTGTAAAATGAATAGTGCAGACATAAACAAATTTAGGTGTATAGTGGTGCATTCCCTTAAAAAATAAGACGAATCCACTGCTCCGTCAGCTCTGATGTCAGGAGTACATTAAAAAAAGGAGTAGGTGCATTTTTATCATATGGTTGTGTACGCACACTGCCAACACACATGTATGCTCAAACACCATTTAAAAGTGAATTTTGCATAATAGGTTGCATTCAGAGTATTGCATCTGAACACAAACTGTTAAAGTTTTCTTTCTGTTTCGGCAGTGATGTCTGGAAACTCTGCCGACTCTTTCTCGGACGAGTCCGATGGAGAAGGCAATGAGAATAAGGAGAGAGCTGAAGTTGTAAAGAAGAGAGCCCCCAGTAATCGAGGGCCTCCGCCGAAGAAGGGAAACAACCCGCGCCTGTCACCGGCCACGCCCTCACCGCTCAAGAGGCGGAGCTCACAGGTCAAATCGGGTGAGTCACATGATGCACTGCTAAGCTTGAGATTCAAGAACTGGCTTCATTTCTTTACTAAAATATAGTTTTTAATGACATTTAGTGCTGGGCGGTATACTGGTTCATATGGTATACGATGATTTCAGTGTCTGCTGCCTCACTCACTATACATGAACTTCTTCTGCAGAGCTGCTCTTAGTCATTTTATGAACATTTCACCGTTTAATTTGATAAAACTATAAAACTAAACATGACATACCGTGAAACTGCCAGAATCTTAAAAAAATAACGTCATACAGATTTTCGGTCATACCGCCCAGCACTAACATTTAGTTCTGTTCCTTAAAATAAGTTATGTTGAATCTGAGTTGTAAGTTTTGATTCTGAAATCAAGTGCATATTGATATATGCAGATATATTGAGATTTTATATATATATATATATATATATATATATATGTATATATATATATATATATATATATATATATATGATTGAAAAATATTGTTTTGGTTTTTATATTTTTACAAAATATTGTAAAATAAAAAAAACAATTTCATTGAGCAGTTGTTATTCATGTGTTATTTACTATCTTTAAATATCTGCCAATATGTCAGATATCGGCATTGGCCATCAAAAAATTTTGTAAATATGTAAAATATTTATTTATTTTATTTATATTTATTTATTAAGTTTTATTGCAGCAATTGTTATGTGTTATTTACTATCTTTATATTAAATATATATCGCCGAATATATCGGATATCAGCATTGGCCTTCAAAAATTTTGTAAATATGTCAAATGTTTACTAATTTAATAAATATTTAAAATAAATCTAAATTTTATTGCAACAATTGTTATTTATGTTTTATTTACTATCTTTAAATATATCTGCCAAACATGACGGATATCGGCATTGGCTGTCAAAGATTTTGTAAATATGTAAAATATTTATTAATTTAGCAAATATGTAAAATATATCTAAATTTTATTGCAGCAATTGTTAATCATTTATTAATTGCTATCTTTAAATAAATATATCTGCCAATATGTTGGATATCGGCATTGGCCATCAAAAATTTTGTAAATATGTAAAATATTTATTTATTTAGCAAATATGTAAACTAAATCTATTTTTTTGCAGCAGTTGTTATTTATGTGTTATTTACTATCTTTATATTAAATATATATCTGATATCGGCATTGGCCATCGAAAATGTTGTAAATATGTCAAATGTTTACTAACTTATAAAATATTTAAATAAATCTAAATTTAATTGCAGCAGTTATTTATGTGTTATTTACTGTCTTTTATATTAAACAACATCAGCTGCATTACATTTTGTTTTACAATATCTAGGTGTAAATTAGCCGTCCATATATCAGGACTGTGAGGTGTGACAGGGCATACTTTACAATGCTAGAAATGTGATTTTACGGCAGCTAATACTATGTTAGATATATTTACAATGTTACATGTTTACTCAAACATAAAATATATGGGATACCGATCATCAGCTAAAACAATTTCCACAAAATAAAAGGTACTTTGATTTTTTTTTTAAATGTAAAAAACAAATGATGGTAGGACCGAACATTGGAGTTTGTGTTGACGTAACCTAACATTCATGGTGTTTGCGTGTTCCTCAGGTAAGCGTGGCGTCCTGAAGCGGCCCTGGTCGGAGGCGGAGCGTGTCGCCGTGGAGACGCACCTCAAGCGGAACATCATGGAACTGCGCGTTCCTGCAAAGGCGGACTGCGAGCGATGTCTGCAGCACTGCCCTCTGCTGGTCAGCAATCAGCGCGACTGGAGGGCCATCAAGTTCTACTGCCACAACCGCATCCAGTTACTGAAGAAACAGGGACGGCGGGAAGGGAACGCGGCAGCCGTCTGCTAACTGCAGTAACACACACTCACACACACACACACACACACACACACACACTGTCATCGTTAACTCACCCTGACGTCATTCCAAAGGAGAAATTAGGAATCTTCATACAGCTTTAATCCATCTGTTATGTCTGTGAAGTGCTAAAAATGACAAAACGGCACTAAAGAGGATCATAACAGAATTCATATGAGTGACATTAACAGAAGAGCTGTATGAAGATTCACTCTACTGTAGAACGACACGAGTAAACGACGACTTCTTCTAAGCTATCACACAGTGCAATGATCATGTGTGTATCGCACACACACTTCCCACATTCCCGAGTGTGTGTGTTTCTCAGACCACTTCTGTGTCTGTCAAACTAAGGAACCGTTTCACACACAGTCCAGTATTCAAACTCAAAGTTTGGCTCAGAAACTGTACCGTGACTTTATTTCTCAATGCCGAAACTATTTTTACGCGAATGACATTATTCGTCCCATGGAGTTTTGCTGTGATGGATTTGGACTGATTTTTCTTTGTTTTTCTCTCCACCAACCGGTTATGAAACAGTGTTTGATGATTTGGGACCAGCGTTTCTTTCAGAGGTCAGAGGTCAATCTTACCTCACGCCGTCTGGACCTCTGCAGACCTGCTCTACTGTCGGACTGAATCTCATCAGAACATGTCCAGCTCGTATTTCATGCTGAAATCAACAAAGAGGAAATTATATTTTGCATGAAGATAATGAAGCCTGTTTTTATGATGCTTTTTGCATTTGTGATTGTAGTAGATTTTGCATTACATTAATAATATTTTTTTATTATTTGTGTTCTTAAATGTCTGAAAATTATGGAAGCTTGTTTCCGCCATGGAATAAAAAGAAAAAAAAATCAAAAAGTTTCATCTCATAATTGCAAGTTAAAATTGTGTCAGAATTGTGAGGTATAAACTTGCCTTTTTAATTTTTTTATATTCTGTGGCAGAAACAAGCTTCCATAGAAAATAGCTTCATGATGCAGAAAATCTCTGTGAGAAATGGGCTTCATTTTATTCATGCAAAAAATTTGCATGCAATCAAATGAGTTTTGAGTTTTTCCCCATGCATCTTTTAGTTTAGTGTGTGAACTTTGACCTGGACGTGTTCATCGCAGTGAGATTCCTCCATCTGTTCTCAGCTGAATTGCCTTACCTCTGGTTGTGTTGTTGTGGATCTTCTCCGGTTGCAGTGACGCTGATGTTAGACTGGAGCTTCTATGCATCAGACGGCAGCCGTTCAGCTCAACACGTCACGCTTTAGGGATCACTGAGTTTTGAGATCCATCACTTTCATTCCATCTGAGTTTGATTTTCTCCTCTGTGCCAAACAGAACATGTTCACGTGAGATCTGACGGCGTTTACCTCCCCTCCTCTGAACTCTGCTCTGTACAGTGACGTATCGTAACTGTGATATTAGACGGTAGAAGTGCTCATGTACATTCTGTAAATACTGACTTGTATGAAAGTACTACATTTTAAAGTTGTTTTCTTAAATGCTGTTGTAAAGGTCTATCAGATTTTAGCGAGATGATATCCTGACAAATACAGAGGTTAATGTCACATTATTTGAATTTCAGATTGTCATGTGCTTTTATTAAATTACAAACACATGAAAAACCAATTGTGTGCATTTTTGATTTTTGAGTGTGTTTCTTGTGTCCCTCTGATGAACACTAGATGGAGCCACAGCAGTATTCTCCCTCGAGTTGAGTGAGTGTATAGTATGTATACTCTGCTCAGAATTTGCTTTATGTCTGGAATACATTTTAACAAGCAGTGTGACAAATGAAATTATTTGATCAGACCTAAAACTGGATTAAAACCAGCTGAATTAATCACCCTCAGACTTTGCATTTCACAGACTTTTATTACAATAACAAAAAAATTTCATAACAGACACGTATTGCAAAGACTGAAAGTACAACATATATTCTTCAGATTTGCAATCCTATAAAAGAGTAGTTAAATATTTCATGTCTACATGTTTTTTTTTAATGGTACCAAAAACATTTCACTTCAACACTTGTAAGTAATGATACATTCAGCTATTCACAGAGCAGATTTACACATGCGGTTCAACAGAGCTAGAAATCAGATGCATGATTATTTGATCCAACTATAATCATTGCACATGTGTGTAGACCAGTCCAACCTCATTAGCTGCCTTTATATTTACATGACTAATATCTTTTTTTCTTCTACACATTGTTCCTCCATCAATATTCAATTAAAATAATATTTGCCATATATTTTTTTGAGCAGAAAAATCAATCATGATCCTTCAGGGGTTTTTAACCCTGTTGAACCCTCTTATATGCAGACGTTTTCTCAGAAAGTGACACACTTTGTAGTATATTGTGATGATTACAAGATACATGTTCACAAGTATCTAAAGCGTTTTCTTTTGCTTTCAGCTTACAAACTAATTACTGAGAACAGGCCTAGAAAAGAGAATACATATATTAGTGCAGGGTTCACAATATTGATTTCTTGATATTAATTGATTCTCATATTGATGAACTGATACTGATTCTTAAATTGCCGTCACATTAGCATTCATAAATGTCCATTGTCTATGTATGAGCTCACACAGAGTTCAAAGATGTATTTTATTACCAAATGAGTATATAACCGCTCACGCTTCGACATTCACTGACAGTACCTCAGTCGTGAAAGGGCGTTCAATTTACATTCAAGAGAAACTGAGGAGATTGTTGAGAGCAATACAATCTAGTCAACGTTTGCTGAAAATTGCCATTTGCAATTCAAAATAGGTCATTTGTGTGATTCATGTAGTTTTCGAAACATTTTGTCTGCATTTGGCCACTAAATAAAGATTTAAAATAACATTTACGATTTTGTGTGCGAATGATTCTAAATATATATGATCTAAATATAAATCCAAAAGAAAAATATATGAAAATAACTATATTAGGGAGCGGAAACAGCCAAAAAGTGCTCTTACTGGCAGCCATCTGCTGGTTATAGTGGTAATATCATGTCATTTTCATTTAAAGTGTTTTCCACCCGGTGGCAGAAATCTTCCACTAAAGCATGGCCATTTCCCATGACTTATCTCCATAAATAAAAAATTCAGATCTTCTTTAAAGTTAGTTTTACATATACTGTTCCCATTTTAAATTAAAACAGAAATATAAATATTTTTGAGGCAAATAAACAATACAAAAATCACAAATCCCTCCAAAACTGCTTAACTAAAAAGAGAGCAATATAGTACATGTTGTTTGAAAAAATTATTTTAAAAATGTGTTGTTCTGTCTGGGGTTGAACATCTGTCAAGGGGTCAAAGGGGGTGTTTTACAACACACTATGGTATCGAAAATGGGGGGAGGGGGTCGCATCTTTCCCCACCGGTGATAAGTTTGCATCTCTCCAAGCACAAGCTAGTTATTGGGCTTTTGGCCTCATCTTCTATTAATGCAGATGAGTATGTTATGTCTTTCAGCATGCAATCAAACGTGATATCAGAAACAATTAGATGTGTGATTAAATGACTTCCTCCAGATATTAATTATTAATTACAGTCGTTGACTTGCAGAAAGTTTTTTGTGATGGTTGGTTGTCAAAGGGATAGAATATACAGGGGGCGCCAACACTGATCTTGCAAACCCCTCACTAAATAGAGTGGTGCAGGAGATATTCTCCATTATAACCAATCAGTCAAAGAGTAGATTGAGATTCAGGAACCTTTCTGATTGGTGGTGGGTCATAATACACAATTTTACCGTTATGTTTATCTGTACAACAACCTTACACAAAAGCTTGTGCTTTCTGTTTTTTTTTTTTTTGTTTGTTTTTTGCACAATGATAAATTGCATTTTAATTATAAACATGGAAATGTGCTTTTGTTTGGTTGGTAATGTATTTGCTGACTGTGTGTCTTTCCGCGGACACAAATAGCTTTTGTGTAATGAATTCATAAAGCAAACCAATGCCTGTCATTATTATTATTATTATTATTATTATTATTAGCCTAATATTATTCTTATTTTACTACATTATCATTTAAATCTGTTTTGACCAGGCCCCACGATTTGCGTATTAATTGCAAAGTTTAACCATCATGAAAGTTTATTTATTTTGCATGTTTTGTCTTGTCACTTTACATGAGAAATCATTTAAAAACATTTCAACAGAAGAAGAGATGAAAGAGAATTCAATTCGGTACTCGTGTGCTGATGTCCATCACATATGCAGATTGACATCTTAAAGTTTCTTCTTCTCACTAGCTTTTGGATAATAACATTTAATAAAACACCATCAATAAAACTAATATCAGATATTTAGTTAGAACTGAGGCTGCTGTGTTCAAGCTGTACATTAAATCAGTTTTCATGATTTCTGGGAATCAAATCCATGACCTTGAAGTGTGAGAAGAGAGATAGATATACTTTTTGTTCATTTACATCCTTCTGTCTGAACACACTGGATTGGTCAGTCAAGCATCTGAGCTGTTACCCAGTAAAGGTTGACTGGACTCTACAGGTGATTCTACAGAAGCAGGTATTTCTACAGTTGATTCTTCAGGTTTTGGACAATCTAGAATTATAAGTGGACTCTGATCTCCTACACCTGGATTAAACAGAGGAGCGACAGATCCAGTGAATCTGGTGCTCATGGTCAGGAGATGTTTCTTCTCTTTGACATTGTAAAATGACAGCTGACCGTCATCATAATCTAACAGAACTCCCAGTTGTTCAGGTCTCGGCGTCAGTGAGAGTTTATCTGGTTTTTCAGAGCTGGTGTAAAAACCATTAGGACCGTCTGAACACAGACACCAGTAACCGTTTGATGGAGTTAAAGCAGATCTGTCTTTTAAACAAAAATTTCCATGTTCTGCCACACCAATTAACCAGTAGTTTTTAGGAGGTGTATCTTCTTGTGCCAACTCAACCTCCCAATAGTGACGACCAGATTTAAATCTTTGAGCTCCAAATGCACATAATTCATATGGAAATCCCTCTCCAGTGGGTTTATAATCTTGAGAGTCTCTCACTCTTTTACAGTCCCCACTGACCCTCAGATCTGGATGTAAATGCTCACGGTCAATAGTGATCTGATCTGTGAAGAAAATAAACCAATTATTAATCCTTATGTATATGAGATGATATTTACACTCATATGCATATATAACTGAGATGATGTCATACCTGCATGTTTCCTCAGTTCTTCTATGTTTACGTCTCTCATGACTGAAATTAAAAACAAATAATTTGAGGTTTTAGTGAAGGAAAACTACAGCTGTGATTGAGGACAAAATGAGCATAAATAGTTTAACTTTCATGAATTGTTAATTTCCCATATTGAAGTCGTATTTAGGGGCCAAGCACCGAAGGTGCTTAGGCACCTATTGTTATTGTTGGCGTTCCGTACGCTTATTATTATTAGGGGCCAAGCACCGAAGGTGCGGAGGCACCTATTGTATCCGTTGGCGTTCTTTTTTTTTTTTTTTTTCTTCTTCTTCTTCTTCTTCCGCTCTTGAAGTCTATGACAGCCCATAGAACCGCTTGCGGGAAAGTTATGAAATTTGGCACACAGTTAGAGGACAGTCTGACCTTTGTCCATAGCAAATTTGGAGTCTCTAACTCAATCCCTCTAGCGCCACCAGCTGTCCAAAGTTGCACTTATGTTTATGTTAATAACTTTTGAACCATAAGGGTTAGAAACAAAATGACGTCATTTTCCGTCATAAAAAAATTTCCGCCATTTTGAATTTTCTGAAAAACCTACTTTTTCGAACTCCTCCTAGGCCGGATCATCTTCAGACCATGCTGACAAAAAGTTATGGAATTCAAGTTGATTCCTCAAACCGTTTTTGAAAAACACGCGAACGAATTGTACGTAGTGCTTGTGAAAATAGACATAAGGCTGTATCTCCGCAACGCTTTATCGTACTCGGACCAAACTTGGTACATGTCATCACAAGCATGACCTGAGGCAACCTGCAGCGTTTCGGCGCAGTGCCATCTAGTGGTGCGGAGATATGAAAAATTGATGTTTTTGCTTATAACTTCTGATGGGTTTGTCCAAAAAACATAAATTTGGTCTCGTTGGATTCAGAGCATCATGCCGAGTCGATAGTCAATTTTCCCATATCAGACATTTTGGCCGTCGGCCATTTTGAATTTTGTTCTAAAATGCTGTATTTTACGAACGCATTAGTGTATCTTTACAAAACTCGGTATAGGTCATCAGCACAATGCCCTGAAGGAGCCTGAGAAGTTTCAGACCAGCGCCACCTTGTGGTCAAAAGTTATAACAAAATTTACGAAAATGCTAATAACTTTTGATTATATCAACCGATTGTAATGAATATGGTCTCAGTAGATTCCTTGGGTCATGCTGAGAACATAGATATCAAATTTGCCATAGTCAGCTGAACTTCCTGTCCGCCATATTGTTTTTCTTTAAAAACCTACTTTTTCGAACTCCTCCTAGACCGTTGCTCCGATTTTCACCAAAATTGAACCGTGTCATCTTCAGACCATGCCGACAAAAAGTTATGGATTTCAAGTCGATATGTCAAACAGTTTTTGTATACAGAAGCAATGAATTTGAGGCATGATGCAAAAATGACTCTTGAAGCTGTATCTCTGCACTGCTTTATCATATTCAGATCAAACTTGGTACATGTCAACACAAGCATGACCTGAGGCATCATGCAGTGTTTCGGAGCAGCGCCACCTACTGGAGTGGAGATATGAAAAATGAATATTTTTGCTTATAACTTCTGATAGGTTTGACCAAAAATCATAAATTTGGTCTTGTTAGATTCGGGGCATCATGTTGAGTCGAATGATATCCAATTTTTCCATATCGGCCATTTTGGCCATCATCCAATTTGAATTTTGTGCTAAAACACTGTACTTTACGAACGCATTAGCATATCGATACGAAACTCGGTATGGGTCATCAGCACAATGCCCTGAAGGAGCCTGAGAAGTTTCGAACCAGCGCCACCTTGTGGTCAAAAGTTATAACAAAATGTGCAAAAATGCTAATAACTTTTGACTATATTAACCGATTGTAATGAAACTGGTCTCAGTAGATTCCTTGGGTCATGCTGAGAACATAGATATCAAATTTGCCATAGTCAGCTAAACTTCCTGTCCGCCATATTGTTTTTCTTTAAAAACCTACTTTTTCGAACTCCTCCTAGACCGTTGCTCCGATTTTCACCAAAATTGAACCGTGTCATCTTCAGACCATGCCGACAAAAAGTTATGGATTTAAAGTCGATATGTCAAACCGTTTTCGTATACCAGAGCAAAGAATTTGAGGCATGATGCAAAAACGACTCTTGAAGCTGTATCTCTTCAGTGCTTTGACATATTGACACCAAACTTTGCAAGTGTCATTGTCACCTCACTCTGACCATACCACAACAATTTGGACACAGCGCCACCTATTGGTCGAAAGTGATGAACCAGTAAATCCTCATTTTTGATCATTTTTCAGCTCTTTTACCTAAAATGATCTTAATAGGTCTTTAATTGCTCACTGCTGCAGTTAGCCTGATGCTCCCAGTCGTGTTGGCTTGCTTCTTGTGCCGTTTTTGTGCTTGGCCCCGTAATTGCTGCTTGCAGCTATATTTAGGGGCCAAGCACCGAAGGTGCGGAGGCACCTATTGTATCCGTTGGCGTTCTTTTTATTATTATTCTTCCGTTTCTTCTTCTTCTTCCGCTCTTGAAGTCTATGGCAGCCCATAGAACCGCTTGCGGGAAAGTTGTGAAATTTGGCACACAGTTAGAGGACAGTGTGACCTTTGTCCACAGCAAATTTGGAGTCTCTAACTCAATCCCTCTAGCGCCACCAGCTGTCCAAAGTTGCACTTATGTTTATGTTAGTAACTTTTGAACCATAAGGGCTAGAAACAAAATTCTTCAAAAAGCCAAAATTCATAAATTTAGTATGGGTCATCAGGACAATGACCTGAAGGAGCCTGAGAAGTTTCGGACCAGCGCCACCTTGTTGTCAAAAGTTATAACAAAATTTACAAAAATGCTAATAACTTTTGACTATATTAACCGATTGTAATGAAACTGGTCTCAGTAGATTCCTTGGGTCATGCTGAGAACATAGATATCAAACTTTCCATAGTCAGCTGAACTTCCTGTCCGCCGTATTGTTTTTCTTTAAAAACCTACTTTTTCGAACTCCTCCTAGACCGTTGCTCCGATTTTCACCAAAATCGAACCGTATCATCTTCAGACCATGCCGACAGAAAGTTATGGATTTCAAGTCGATAAGTCAAACCGTTTTCGTATACCAGAGCAACGAATTTGAGGCATGATGCAAAAATGACTCTTGAAGCTGTATCTCTGCAATGCTTTATCATATTCAGACCAAACTTGGTATGTGTCATCACAAGCATGACCTGAGGCATCATACAATGTTTCAGCACAGCGCCACCTACTGGAGTGGAGATATGAAAAATGGCTGTTTTTGCTTATAACTTCTGATGGGTTTGACCAAAATTCATAAATTTGGTATGGTTCATCAGGACAATGCCCTGAAGGAGCCTGAGAAGTTTCGGACCAGCACCACCTTGTGGTCAAAAGTTATAACAAAATTTACAAAAATGCTAATAACTTTTTTTTCTAATTGCTCACTGCTGCTGTTGGTCTGATGCTCCCAGCCATGTTGGCTGGCTTCTTGTGCCGTTTTTGTGCTTGGCCCCGTAATTGCTGCTTGCAGCTATATTTTTAATTATATTCACATTGTGCTCTATTATAAGAAACTGCATATATTATGTCTGAAAATAAACGGTGGGGTCGCCGCCGATGACCTCATGGGCAGCGCGCCGACATGTAACGCCAATGCGCTTCGGGCGACCTGAGTTCAAATCCCGGCTCATGGTCCTTTCCCGATCCCATCTCCCTCTCTCTCCCACTTCGCTGCCTGTCTAAACACTGTCCTATCATAATAAAGGCAAAAAAATTCCAAAAATCTTTAAAAAAAATTAAATAAATAAAAGAATAGAGTGGGATCGTAAAAGTCTGAAACTTAAAAATATGGGATACAAAAATATCTAAACATAATCTAAACAAAATGAACTCCTGGTTCAGCAGGTCAGATTTCCTTGATTCTATTAAAGCACAAGTTGCTCTTTATGCTGATAAAATTATTTGTTACGAAAGATGAAAGCTAATTAGATAAATACAAACCAGAAGCATTTTCACTGGTGCTCTCAGACATCTGGACCTTAATGTATCCTGGTATAAAAAGTCAACAACAAACAAATACTTGGAAAGACAATAAACCACTTTAAATTACACTTTTAACCATTCCAGGCATTCAAGGGAGTCTGGCTCATTTGTGTAAAAGTACATATCACTAGAATTCATAATTTTATGCATTAATTGGCACAAAAACAAACTTTCCAGGTCAGGTTCTAGGTCAGGTTGCATACAGATCAGGGGCCGTATTCACAAAACATTTGATCTTACCACTAAGAGTTCTCCTAAATAGCAGTAAAAGTAAAAGTTTTCTCTTAAAACCTATTCACAAAGCTGCTGAGACAAACTTTTACTAAGGAATAGACTGAAGTCTTAAACTAAGAGTAAGGGCGGGGTTGACCTCGTTGCTATGGAGTAAACACACAGTGATTGGCTGATGGGGAGGAGTCTCTGTCAGCGATTTAACCATAGAAATATTGTAGAATGAGGTGTCATGTTTCCACATTCAAATAAAGGTTTTAAAATACAAATGTTGCCCTATTCAAATAAAGATTTTTTAATAAAAATGTTGACATATTCAAATAAAGGTTTTAAAATGTAGGCTAAGTGTCACTAATTAAACTAGTATATACAGTGAATTGTCCACCTCTTAGGTATCTGCATCTCAAGAGAATGCAGAATTCAAGGGACAAATTATGTTTTATAAACAAAGTTTGCGAGAAACGCATTCAAATCTAATCAGCTCGAGAGGAGGAATATATACACAGACGAGAGCCAGCTCGCCTACAGTTTTCTGCATCCCTCCTCCACCCTGATCCTCACTCTCGGCTGGGGATACGGGGAGAACTTTGGGTTAAATTCCAAGCTCAGAGCCCTCAATCCCCTTGGACAGCACACCAAATGTGTTTATTTTATTTTTTTTACTCTATTCAATCATTTGTAAGTGTGAGCTCATGAAAACCACTGCCACAGGTATTTGGACAATATTTATTTATTTGTTAAAGATTTATTTTTGCCGTTTCATCGTAGATTCAAATCTATAAATCAAAATGTATTGCATTTATGAAGAAAAGGTTCAGCACCCAAGGCTCAATCGCTATTCCCTCAATGGTGTTCAGTGTCTTTGGGTGGATTACGACTGTTTGTGATTTAGTCTCAGTGACTCAGGAGTCCTCTTGACTACTCCTAACATTTCACAGATTTAGGAGCTAGTTTTAGCACTAAAATGCTTTGTGAAATACCAGGCGCGCTGTTGGCATGGGGGACAGGGGGGTCAGGACCCCCGCAGTTTTGAAAAGACAGAAATCGACCCCCGCACTTTTGATAAGGGCTGCTTCAATCAGTCACACTATATCATCTTTTAGCTTAGGATATTTCCTTTCAAATGAGACCATTTTCACGTTTCTGTGAGCTTTTGTTCGTAAATAATCAACTGTTTTGTCGCAGATGTGAACAGGAAATGCGCTCTCGAACGGAGAAACACGCGATCTCCAAGCAATCGATCACAGCGTGCTAACATTTTAGGACAGGTCGGTGGTATATAAATCATGTCCGAACGTTAGCGTTTGTCAATTAAGCCAAACCGTCCATTTAGAAACCAAGAAATTTGACACTTTAAGGTAAGGAGGCTGATCTCTCAGGTTGACGCGCGAGCTGGCTTGTTTTGATTTCGGTAATTACATATAGAAAGTTAAAAGCATTGATGGCATCTATAAAAGAGATATCTAAAAGCGAAACGAAAGTAGGACGCACGAGAGGAAGCGAAACGAAACGAGGAAGAACTCCTTTGCCCATGAGCGCGGAAAGACGCGTTCGCTATGCACACGTGCACCGTCCGTGTTTGGGTGTAAAAGAGCTTTTGTCTCTGTGCAAGAAAAGATGGCTCACCACATTGTTCCAAATGTCATGAGAGAATTGTCAAACTATTTAAAAATCACATTTCTCAATGCAAGATTGCAAAGAATTTGTCTTTCACCATCTACCATACATTATATTGTAAAAAGATTCAGGGAATCTGGTGAAATCTCAATCTGTATAGGGCAAGGTAGGACACCTCCATTGAATGTGCATGACCTTTGACCCCTCAGGTGGCATTGCGTTAGAAACCGTCATGCTACTGTCTTAAATAAATCCACATGGACTCGGGAGTACTTAGGAAAACAGTTGTCACTTAACAGTCTGACGCTACATCAAGAAATTAAACTCAAATCTCTGTTACACAAGGACAAAAGCTATACATCGATTCTATGCAGAGATGCTGCTAAGTTCCCTGGGCGCGAGCTCATCTCAGATGGTCTAAAAGACAGTGGAAATGTGTGCTGTGGTCAGATGAATCCATGTTTCAGCTTGTTTTTGGAAAAAATGGACATCGAGTTCTCAGTCCCAAAGACAAAAGGGACCATCCAGACTTTAATCAGCAACAGGTGCAAAACCATATGTCTGTCATGGTATGGGGGGTGTATCAGTGCAAACAGCATGGGCGACTTGCATTTGTGTGAAGGTACCATTGACATGGAGGCATATATTGGGATTGTACAGAGATATAAATATTTACTATATTTCCTGGGTAGCAAGACAATGTCAGGCCTCATTCTGCACGTGATTCATCAGAGTGGTTCCTATACAATCTACACCGTAGAGTGCATGTGTCTGACTGCTTACAGTCCAGATCTGACTCTTATTGAAAATGTATAGTCCGTCATGAAAAGGACAGACAGCGATGACCACAGACAGTTGTATCAGGCGAGATTGGGTAAAAATTCCCCTTGCAAAACTGTAACTATTAGTATCCTCAATTCTCAAATGACCGTAGTAGCACGGCAAACTACCCAGTGCTCATTCCTGTTATTTTAGGGAACCAGGGTTACACTAGTAACCATAATGGTTCAGTCACACTGCAATCGCATGGCCTTGATCAGCTGTATAAAGAGAGGCTCAGACCTCAGTCGGAGCCTGCTACATAACACATAATTGACAAGATTGACAACACACATGCTTGAAGAGCAGGGATGTCCAGGTTGTGAAATATGATAAAAGTGGATGGTGAAGACCAGCTGGCCACCGCACAGATATCTGTGATAGAGACTCCGCTGGACCACACCAAAGAGGAGGCCATACCTCTAGTAGAGTAAGCCCTCATTCCTAAGGGGCACTTTTCAGTCCACAGACTTGAAAGTCTTTGCTTGGAAACCGGCAGACCTTTAGTGCAGCCTCCGAAGCTGACAAAAAGCTGCTCTGATTGCCAAAACTGGCCAGAGCGCTCAGTCATACACTCTGAGGGCCCTTACAGGACAGAGTTACAGAATTATCACCTGCGTTCTGCATGGGGTAGAAAGCACTTTTGGCACGTAACCTTTCCTTGACCTAAGGATCACTTTACTGTTGTAAAGTGTCGTAAAGCGCAGTCTAAGTGCAAGACATCGGGGCATGATTCGCCACAATACCTGACACATACACTTTCCTGTGAACTGACACAATCTTGCAATTAGTGGGGTCTTCATTTTCGAGCTAAGCACCAGCTTGAGAAAATAGACCATTTCTGGGTGTAAAGGTGCCTCGTGGAGGGAGCCTTTGCCTCTGAGATCATTCTCATGACTACAGGAGGTAAGGCATAAAGGCGCAGGTGAGGCCATCTTTGGGCCAGCACATCCATTTAATTCAAAAGGTTTGTCTGGCA
Source organism: Megalobrama amblycephala (assembly GCF_018812025.1). NCBI lineage: Eukaryota > Metazoa > Chordata > Actinopteri > Cypriniformes > Xenocyprididae > Megalobrama > Megalobrama amblycephala. The sequence goes on from NC_063046.1 coordinate 958,556, forward strand.
GCGGAAGTTCTCTTTCGTTACAAAGAGATCCACATCTGCTTGATCGAAGGTGTGCCATATTCTATTCACCACCCGGGGGTGGAATCTCCATTCGCTTGGGGGGATCCGCCATGTGATAGCATGTCCGCTCCTTTGTTTAAGGAGCCCGGCATGTGAACCGTCCTCAATGACCAAAGGTTCTTCTGTGCCCATAAGAGAAGCCGGCTCGCCAGGTCTGTGCAGAGGGTGAGACCTGACACCTCCTTGTTGGTTTACAAAGGCAACCACCGTCCCGTTGTCGAGCGGACCTCTGAGTTTTGTCTACAACTACTTAATCTCCTTAACCATCATTTTTTAGACAGTTGGTTTTAACCAAAGCAGGAGTGGTCGCATATAGAGCAGGCCCAGTGGAACTACTGAGGAAGCTGCCACCATCAGGCCCAGCAGATTTTGAAACCTCTTGAGGGGAAGAAGAGACCCCACTCTGAACGAGGCTGCCATGTTCCTGATTTTCAGTGAGTGCACTTGAGAAAACCAAGACTGCATTTGAGCTGAATCAAAGACCACCCCCAGGAATGAAATTTGTTGGCTGGGGAGCAGCGAGCTCTTGCCAAAGTTGACTCTGAATCCCAGGTTCTCCAGATGACTGCAGAGCACATAGCTCCTGTCTTGACTGGGCTAAAAGCAGCAAATCGTCGAGGTAGTTGAGTATGCGGATTCCCACCTGGGGAAAGAGCCACACTATGCACTTTGTATGCAAAGGTAGAGAGAGTCTGAATGGAAGGACTGTATACTATTCAGATCCACTGATATAAAACATCCTCTTTATAAAACCCTGGACAAATTAAGGAGTAGTTTTAGCAACAGGCTTATTCAGCCTCGTTGCTTGAAAGAACGATACAGGAAATCATTCCTGCCTAGTGCTATTAAAGTATTTAACTCAACTGTCTAGGAAAGAAATGTGTTAAAGTGTTACTGACTGTATTAAGCTGCCATGACAATTTAATTTCCCGTCGGGATTAATAAAGTTAAATCAATCAATCAATCAATCAAAACAATCCCCAGGGCAAATCTGCGTGAGGATTTATTTCATAGTTAACATTCTGAACAACCGTCTCATGAGGGCACGATTCAGACATTTCAAATAGAGAATGGGCCTGAGACTATCTTTCTTGGGGACGAGGAATTAGCGGCTGTAAAAGCCTGACTCGCTTTTTTCTAGCAAAGACATGAGAACTGCTGTGAATCACGCCCATGAAGCGTGGAGGTCTGCGACTGAATTGGAGCGAGTAACCTTGTTCTATTACTCCCAAAATCTCCGGGGATGGCCTGCACGGTGGACCGCTCCAACTTGGGGCGAGGCCCTTGCCATTTTGGAAACGAGGAGCATTTGGCCAGGTGGAGGTGTGGCTTGATTTCAGGCTCTGCTATCAGCTGGGGCTGGGCGGGTGCTGATGCTGGCCTGGGTTGCTGCTGAGTTGGCTGGGCTGTCTTGGAGTGACTGGAAACAGTTGACGAGCTGGCTCTCTACAGCAGGAAGTGGCACCTGGCCTTTGGATGACTTCTGTGCCGTGATGTAGCGATCCGCAAAGCCGTCAACCGCGGAGCCAAACAGGCTTGACAGGGAGATGGGGAATCCAGAAGTCCTTTCAGCATCTTTAATCTCTTTGATCTGCCTGCATTGACACTATTTTCTTTAAGAGCTGCTGTGCAGTCAAAATTATATACCAGTTATCACTGTAAAGCTGCTTTGACAAAATCTGCATTGTAAAAAGTGCTATTTAAATAAAGGTGACTTGACTTGACTTTAAACAGCGCTGGGTCGGGTCCGGACTCATCCATATTGTGGAAGGATTTGGCCTGATACACTTGAAGTACCACCATTTTGGCAGCCTGGCCATCAGCAGCAAACGCTTTGGAGGCGAGTGCTGACGTAGTCCTGCATGGCTTTTGAAGGGTGAATGGGCTTTGTCTTCCAGCCGAGTCCCGTGGGCAGGCAGAGATGCACGGTGACGGCCTCTTCCACTGGGGGGAGCTTCATGTAGCATCAGCACCATCGATCGTGGAGAGAGTGGCCGAAGAGGAAGAGGGGATGCCACTTCTTAGTGAGCTCCTGGTGGACTTCCGGGAAGAACGGGGCCAACCAGTCCAAGTTGAGCTCTTGAACAGCTTTAGTGAGGACTCGCATGAGCTCTGAGTCCATCGGGGGCTGCACGTCATCAGTTTCTTTAAGCAGCAGAGGGGCGGAGCTATCCCCAGAACTCGCCTACTCACCACACTCAGAAGCGGCCAAAGACATTGAATCCAATTCGTCCTTAGATCAGCCACTCGCAGCAGATGAGGGGCGCTGATCTTCGTGGGTGAAATGCAGAGTGGGGCAAGACTATTTAAAAATTTAAAAGCAAATAAGAGAAAAAAAATGGATCCTGAAATGTATGGGCAGCCAGTGAAGTGAGGCTAAAATAGGGGAAATGTGCGCATATTTGCGCGTTACAGTTAACAGACATGCTGCAGCATTTTGAACCATCTGCAGACGAGCAACAGAAGACCCACTAACCCCCACATACAGTGCGTTACAGTAATCAAGCCGAGTGGTAACAAAGGCGTGGATTACTGTCTCAAAGTGTTGCCTCGAAAGAAATAGCTTTATTTTGGCTAGCTGCCTCAATTGAAAAAAGCTTGATTTAATGACTGCCCCGATCTGACTGTCAAGCTTAAGGTCAGAGTCGATTTTAACCCCTAGGTTAGTCATGGTTAGTTTGTTGTACTGGGCCAAGGCCTCCACATCAACAGAAGGGGTCCCAATGGTGCCACCAAAAACCAACACCTCTGTCTTTTTTACATTAAAACTTAAAAAGTTAAGAGACATCCAGGCCTGTATATCGTCAAAACATTTGGTCCAAACCAGTGTCGGGGTAGTTACTCAAAAAATTTAATTAGTTACAAGTTACTTCTGTAAATTGTAATGAGATTACTTTACTAGTTACTGCATTTGAAAAGTAACTTCACTACTTATTACTTTACGCTGTATCTGTCAAGCAGTGAGTACCATGACAGGGTCATCCGAGATGATATTTTACAGCGGATCGCCCAGGAGCTACAGTTATCAGGTTAAAAAACTCACTCTTGATCACGACATGAAATTTCTCTGTACTACTGTACAATACGTGTTGGTAGCCATTAAAGAAAACATATTTAGTTTCATATTTATGCTTAAATAGGCCTATTATAATGTTATTTTTTAATTTCATCTATTTGATTAAGTGGACAGCATGAGTAAGACAGAAATACATCATAAGATGCGCAATACATCTGGAGACATGGAGTGGATCAGACATGATTTTGACCACTTCATTAAGTTTTGTAGAAAGCCTTTCTTTAAAGTGAATTTCGTTTTGTAAAAATTGTATCTTAATTTTAATCAATGTTTCATCAACCAACTGTCTTGGTTTAATAAAGAAGCAAATATATTCATGGATGCGCGGACGCGATCACTTGCGCCTGAACAGGAGCGTGACTTGGCTAAATGAACCGAAACTCAGCAGCTGTTTGCCTCACAGACACAAGAAAAATATCTATAGAAAGCATGAAATGTCTTCTTCTAAACTAAATAATTCAAAACGAAAAGAAATGGGCTGCTCTCTGATTATGTAATCCGAATGAAAAGTGCATTCTGCACATCCACTGCGAAGATGATGAGAGTCAGTAATATATCAACTTCATCTTTGCAGCCGAACACTGATTTAGAATACATTAAATTATTAAAAAAAAAAAATTAAAATGTCACCTTGTTGTTTTTTTGTCAAATTCATAATCGTTTCTTTTGCCGGTTCTTTATGGCAAGCTTTATGCATGCGCTTGAGTGCTATATAGGCTAAATGCTAATTATAATATTGTATTCTCTCCAGTATTTAAGAAATTGAATGTGAATAATCAACTAATCAATGTGATTAGTCAACTAATGGCTTGAACAGCTATAGTCGATGAGAAAAAAACTTATTTCACATATTTTCTATCCAGCATGTCACAAAGGGTATTCTGATTTGAGCTTGCGCTCCGCTCGCATGATCTCTCTCTCTCTCTCTCTCTCTCTCTCACACACACACACGCAACTTTGTACGATTGTTTCGGAAATCGGTAGGTCGAAAAATCGTGTCGTATATCACCTTGTCCGTACGATTTTCAGATAAACTCACTCGTGACGTGTGCGTGGACATACGATCTTCTGACCATCAAAATTCACACCGTGTACGCCCGCCTTTAGGCGGGGTCGGCTGATGATCAGTGACTCCTTCAAATGACCGGTGAGCAGGATCTTTCGCCACAGGTTTTGTATTACCATGCTGGACTGACAAATGCTTAGACAGGTTGCTCATCAGCTACGTCAAATCGATCTCTATGGCAACGGCACACATACAGGCACACGCATGCACGCACCACTTAAACAGACAGAACTTTACACACAGGCAAACACGGCTTGGGTAACGCAGGAAAGTTCATTCGTATAGTCTAGTAAAGTAGTGTAGTTACCAATATTATTAGTGTAATGCGTTACTTTACTTCGTTACCCAAAAAAGTAATATAGTTACTGTAATCCGTTACTTTGTAACTCGTTACCCCCAACAATGGTCCAAACGCAGCAGTTAAATCAAGAAGCACAAGAATAACACAATCACCAGAGTCAGTAGCTAAAAAGATATCATTAAAAACTACTGAAATAGCAGATACTGTGCTGTGCAAAGTTTTAAAACCGGACTGGAAAATTTCAAGAATATTGTGGCCTTTCAAAAAGGCCATTAATTGACTGCAAACTATCTTTTCAAGGATTTTTGAAAGAAAAGGTAGTTTGGAAATAGGCCTGAAATTTGCAAGATCTACAGGATCCAGACCAGGTTTTTTTTTTATCAGAGGTTGCACTACTGCATGGTTAAAATTTTTAGGAACCACACCTAAGGACAGACTGCTATTAACAACTGCAAGAACAGATGGCCCAGACGTAAGTCAGTTTCACAGATGTAAACCAATCAGACTTTTCCCCATACAAACTTTTTTCCCCAAAGTTTTCCCCATAAGTGTCAGCTAAAGTGTCAGTTCCACACTACATGAAAGGTGATTTTCAAAAATCCATTATAGGGGCACTTTAAATCCTATCTTAAAGGGATAGTTCACCCAAAAATGAAAATGTGATGTTTATCTGCTTACCCCCAGCGCATCCAAGATGTAGGTGACTTTGTTTCTTCAGTAGAACACAAATGATGATTTTTAACTCCAACCGTTGCCTTCTGTCAGTCAAATAATGCTAGTGGATGGGAACTATTTATTCTCCCTGGCTTTTAACATTTCTTAGTATGTCATCCTGGGTTTCCTTTGCATACTGTTGATTGCTCATTTGATTATTTTGTTTTTTACTTAATCTTTTTATTCATTGTGTGTTTTTTTTTTTTTTTTAATTCTTTATAAAGCCCTTTGGTCAACCTTGGTTGTTTAAATGTGCTCTATAAATAAACACTGACTGATTGATTTGATTGATTGATTGATTGATTGATTGATTGATTGATTGATTGATTTTAAACTCTAAAGCAAAATAAAAGATGAGAAAAGAGTTTTGTCCCAGTATCTGGCTTGTGACTGAAATGATGAAATGATTCATGACTGTTTAGATGTTAGTGATGTTCATGTTACTTACTTTGATCTGCTGGTTTCTTTCCTGCAAAACAGATCAAAAATATTAAGAGATGACATTGGATACATAAACACTCAACACTAACTCTTTTGAAATCTGTACCTGGTAGTTTGTGTCTGTTTTTGTACAGGATCAGCCCAACCAAACCCAGAAGAGCACAAATGAGAATGATAAAGAAAAGAGCCTTCCATGGATCTGATGAATCTGAGAAAGAGAAACCAGATCAGTCTAAACACCTTCAAAATGTTTAGACTTTTGAAAATCTTTTTTTTTTTTTTTTGGCAACATAAAAATGCCATTTGCAACCAGTTTTACATTCAAAACAGGATAGTCCATGAGAAATGGATGTGATTTGATTTTTTTATTGGATTGGATGTTTAAACAATGTCTCCATGACAGGTGGTTGAAAAGAGGGACTGATGTCGTCTATAATCCAAATATACAGATTTATTATAAATAATTTTTATAGCTAATAATATTTGCACAAAATGTAAATTAAAAGTGAAATTATTAACCTCAAGTTAAAGTCACAGAGGAAAACATTCGAGGTGTTGGAAATGATCACAGGGCTGAAGTCCAAGCATCACTTTATATTGGCTATCCACAACTAACCTGCTACGTTCTGCGACTTAAACATGTATGAGAATGAGTGAAATGTTCTCTGACCTGAAGAGATGAAGGCCTGCATGTTAATCCTACTTTCTCTTAAGTCTCCAGTCTTGAGAGACATTGAACATGAGACCAGTTGAGCGTCCGAGTGAGAGACGACTGTCCAGCTGTGGACTGAGAACATCTGATCTTTTCCACGACTGCGAGACCCTCCTCCAGGATGGAGAGCCTTTCGCTCATCTGACGTCCATGTGACGTTCGGCTCTGGATACCAGCCGCTGGACTTACAGCTGATGTTCACACGTCCATCATCCAGAGGCTGTGGATACAGGACAGGAGCAGATCCTAAAGCTGGAAGAGGAGAGACAGATGTTCAGATGTTCTATATATTTCATTTATTTGAGTAAATGCATCTCTAGTGCAGTTGATTGACCATTTCTTTGGAAAATTTTGGCAGCTTTTCTGCTGCAAAATACTGGGTTTGATATTCTATTGGATACAGAGTTAGAGGAGTAGAAATCTGGAGGAAAGCCTACTCGTGCAAAAAAATAAGCAAACTATTCCTTTAAAAGAATGTAGAACCCTTAAAAATGATGAATTGTAGTTTTGGACTCACCAATGACTTTGAGAACCACCTCTCCACTGCCATATGCCTTTTCTCCACTCACATAACAGTGAAATGAACCTTCATCCTGAACCGTGAGTTTCTCCAGCTGTAGAGAGACGTCTCCATCCTTCAGTCCTCCAGACAGATCTGAGCGCAGAGTCAGTGAGCTTCGGTTCCTGTAGGATTCATCCTGCTCCTTCTCAATCTTCCCATCCTTATAGAAGAGAACAGGGTTGGCGAACACTTCACGGTACCAGCGGATCTCCAGAGCTTCAGCGTTCTCAGGAGGAGAGATCCAGCAGGGCAGAGTGACTGTGGACCCGACATGAGCCACTGTCTGATCACGAGGAACCACAACAGTGAACGACGCTGAAAGACACAATATTCCTTAGTCAATAATGAATATATTACGCATTAGTGCAAATTTACTATGCATTAGTGGTTAATGTATATACTGTATTTATATGTATCTTCTTGCATAATGAGCGCTTGTAACAGATAGTTTTTAATGTTTTATTTTCTTTAACCCTCAGATGGTCCTTGTTTCCTGTTTACACATGTTGTCAATATGATCCCAAAACTGAAAGCGTAATTGTAAAAAAAATATACATTTTCAATGATACAAATAATATTATTTTTATTTTTTTTGCTTCTCATCTATACATTAATGCTGTGTTTTGGGAGATTTTAAGTACTTTTTTTATCTATTTACTGCAAAATTCCTCAACTACACCTTTAGCACGCATATGAAATATTACATTTTTATGAAAAAAAAAACCCCGAAACAAAACACTTTAATAAAGATGAAATATAAGTTGTTTCAGGATATTGATCTCGGTGTTAGAAGCAGAATTCTGCCATCTGTTGGTTAGAAAAAAGCTTGTAGGAATTAGTTTTAGAAAAAAAGGGACAATTACCATATCTGGCCAGCAGAGGCCCATAGAGATCCATTCATTTTTCTGGATGTGGCTTACTGCTCTTTTGTGATGAATATTTTGTAAATATATATTTAAACATTAAAAAATTAAACATTTCAGAATTTTTTTGTGTGAAAACTTAGATTTTTGCATGAATTGTTGATTTTATTTGCCAAATTCTATAAAAATTCTCTCTATTGCAGTAACACCTGTGTGTTTATGTGTGTTGTTTGTGTTTTTGTGTGCACGCGTGTGTGCGCATGTTTGTTGATCATGTTCATCCACATTTCTTTTGTCCCAGACCTTCGTTTATGTGTAAAAACTTTCCGATTTATGCATGAATTATTGATTTTATTTGCCAATTTCTATAAAAATGCTCTCTATTGCAGTCACACCCCTTGTGCTCCAGAACCAGATTGGATTTATGCTGGATTTATTTATTTTATTTGACAAATTAAAAAGAAAAAAAGTCTTATTTTTTCGCATTTCCCATTCATTTTCAGTTGGGGTCATATTGACCCCAAAGACAACATTAGTAAAAAAAATTATAAAATAAAATTGTACATGCCTTTAGAACAACCGAATCAAGCCCAGTTTTTGTGTGTGTACAGATAGATAATGTAGGAAAAAATCACAAAATGTTATTCCACTGAGATGAAGGGAACCATTTTTTTTAACTAAAGGAAAGTCGATTAGGGTCATATTGGCCCCAAGGACATGGAAAGAAGCGATTATTAAATTCAGGGCTTAAATAGATGGGGAGTAATTCGCATGAAACAGAACAGGTGAGATAGAACTAATTAGCAGCCAAGAAGACTAACTAGAGAACTAAGAAAAACGTGAAGAAGAGCAAACAGATTGAATGAAAACGAAACCAGAACAGAACACACATCTGAACAATAGCAGGCCTGAATATGATCTAAATGAAATGCATCGCTTCATGTTCTTACCAGAAGTCTCTATGAGGAAATTCACCAATACTGCGATAATAATCGACAACATTCCTGTGAAAATACAGACAGACTCATATTAAACACACTCTGGTGGATTTGTTCCCTCGCACGAATGCTATGATATCAATAATGCACCAGACTGTCGAGTTCAGTGAGGAAACAAACTCACCGAGACAAAGACTCGTCCGGTAAATCACAGTAATCCGGCTGGTTTAGATGAATATGAGCTGATGCACGCGTTCAACACAATAATACAGTCAAATATGAGCGATTAAATCCGAATCTATCGAATGTGCTCCTGGTTTTTCTTCCCTTCCTGCTCCTTACTTTCACTTTCTAAAAATAGATGCGCCTGAAGCCACAGAATATGAATGGTCAATCCACACAGATCTCGTCGCTCCGACATTGACGTGAATAAGGATTTTCCCCTTTTTTCCCTCTTGGGTCGACTGTAAAAGAAATAAATCTAGAGGGAAAGAATCCTGCAGTATGAGATAATGTAGATCAGTTTATGACATGACGACACCCCTTAACAACAGTGTGCGTTTACTGATGAATTAACAGATACGGGATGATGATCCATCATATAATCATTTATATTTTATTAGTAAATGTGTTCATTTAGAAACAGTAGAAACCTGAAAGCCACATCATTCGGCTCTTTTAGTGATGCTATAGTTTGAAGGAGGAGGAGGAGAGAAGCTTCATCAGCCTATTCTTGAGAAGATGAATCTGATCAGCTTTGGGAATATTTTTCATAGAGAAATCAGGGTTTGCATTTTGTTTCATTAAGTGAAAAATTTGAGCTTTAAGGTTTGGATCTGCTCCTAAATAGGGTTAGAGAGGGATTTATTCTTTATTTAACAATCTTTTATTATTAATATAAGTGTTTGGAGCTCTTCAGAGTTTTAAATTAAAATATGTTTCATTTTAACCAGCAAAAGTCCAGAATAGTGGCACTGGCACATATTAAGGAGAATACTTGAAAACCTGTGAGTGTGTCCATATTGAACTCTCTGACAGTATAATGTGACAGTCAGTGTTGAATCTCTAATAACTGTGATGATGTTAGTCCAGTTTGTTTACACACAATACATGTGTTTATCAGCCATCTATCATCTCAACATTCGCTTGGTCTCTTATATATGTGTTTTTTTTATCTTGAAACGTTTCGCATCAGTTCTGGTAAGAATTTTTAGAATGTTTAAGATCGCAGCGGTCACACACGTCCGTCCAGCGCGTTTACATGGAAAAACAATGGAAAAGCCCCTTCTGTGTTAACGGCCCCTTATTTGTTCATTAATGACGTCATCGACGACTCGACTTTAATCACATAAATGTTGACTTTAAAAAATCCGAAGTCATTCAACCCCTAGAACAGCGTCTTTGGACAGGTATCTCAAACATCAGGTGTCAGTCATTCCTGCTGTCGTGAGTTTCTGTTCTGCAGGTCTTTTGTGTCGAGATCAAGTTCTGTTCATCACACAGAAATTAGAACACTTAGAATAAAGCACACAAGTCATGATACTTTCATGGTGCTTTTTCTCATTTAGTTTCAGCTCTGAACATGTGTTTGACTGAAGAAAGAAGGTCCTACAGGTGAACAGTGACTGTAGTCCCGACCGTAAGGTACCACAGCTGTGGTTGTTGGAGAGAGAAAGAGAACTTCTAAATTCATTAGAACTGAATTGCTTTGAGGTTTACAGCAGTAGACCCACACAAGCACTGATAAATCAGGACTTTTACATTGAAGTTCATTGTCATTTCATGTCTTGCTTCACCATATGCCTGCTTTCACTGCCTTGTTTATTATTGCCATAGTTTTTCTTGTTAGTTTCTCTGACGATTATCCACGCCCCTCCTTATCTTAGTCCGCCTCTGTCTAAATTCCTGATTCTGTCTAAGTTTGTTGGTTATTGTTTTGAGTTCCTTAACTTGGTGTTTATTTATTCTCCCATGGTGTTCATGTCTTGTCTTGTCTGGAGTTCATGTTATTGCCATGCCTGGATTCATGCCTTGCTAATCTGTGGATTACTTCATCATGCCTGCAACCAAGTTTGTATTCATGTGACATTGTACATGTGTATTTTAGTGTGGAATAAACTGCTTGCATTTAGATCATCACCCTTCTTCATTTGAGACAACACAGCAGACATTAGTGTTTCATTAATGTCACTTTCCTTCGTATCTGAAGTCTCAGTGTTCTACTCAAGACTTGCATTCACAAAAACATTTTTTGTTAAATAACAAAAGCATCAAAGTGTTCTTTAGTATCATTTACAGTATTTATAAAAAAACATGCATTACAAAGTCCTCAGTGTCTATCTGTTAAAAATATAGTAGAATATCAAATGTAATTTCATGTTTGTTCTGCTGGGATTTCGCTCGTTTTTAAGTTCAAAATCACTTGAATTCGTCTGAGCCATGCATTATTTGTGCATTATTAATGTATGGAGCTGACTGAAACACTACTGCCAGCCAGCGGGACATTAAAGACGAAGTGTTTGTCTGAGCTCACAGCAAGGGAATGATAATATCTTTGCGAGGGAATGCAAAAGATTTGGAAAAAAATTTTCCTCCCATCCCATTTTTTTTTTTTTTCCCCCCACTGCCAGATCACTTTAGGGGCTCCGTACATGTATGGCTATTGTGCATCAGGTAAATGTGGAGTCCTAAATAAAGCAACACAAAGATCAGTCATTTTGATAGCCAAAAAATAAAAAATCTGACATATGAAAAATACTTCAGTAAACTACTGTACACTTGATTTTATACTGTTATGAGTGTCATAGTATGTCGTTTGTTGATATTAACATCAATCTCATTGTGTCTCTTATTAACAGCTACAGAATGGCACAGAAAGCAGAGAGCGCCACCTAGAGACAGGTAAGGAAAAATTCATCTCTTATGTTTTGATTCTGAGAACATTTACATCTACAGGATTTTTTTTTATATTGATGTGCTGCTAAAACAGTTTCCTTCATGTGTCTTTCTTTTCATTTACTTCTCAATCTTGTTGTGTGGAATCAGCCTCATCTGTGTCAGACGTTACATTTCAGATCATTGTGAATTTATTAAATCAACACAAACTTCAATCAACCTGCAATTCAATGATCAGTTACAGTGTTTTATAAAAGAAAAGCTAGACCCCAAATTACTACAATAATCTGTTAAATATCAGAAGTATTTGGTCAAGGCACCTTTAGAATTTTTTTATTTTATTTTTTTATTTTTTTATCGCACATTTTACACATCACGTTTCTCCATCAATATACTGTAAAAAAAAAAAAGTACCAATTTTTTGAGCATCATATTTTGGGACCTTTTATCTTAAAGGGATGAAGATTTTTCCTGTAAGGCTGAAGATTTGGATTTACATTTATTCAAATGAGGAAGATCTCAAGCAGTTTTCCACAAGAGCCAACAATATTCATGATACTCAATGCCAAGTTTAGAGCAGGACCACAGATTAGATCACAGGTTAGTGTAGAAATTAAATGCAAGAAAGTAAAAAAGTATACAGTAAGTTCCTTAGTTTCTGGTTGTGTGTTAGTGACAGAGAGGATGAAGAACTCTTTAAACTCTGATGTGTAACGATGGCGTCAGAGGGAAAGACGTAAGTATCTGTCCTTCTTTCTGTTTGAACACACTGGATTGATCAGTCAGACGTCTGTGCTGTTTTGACTGAACTCTACAGGTGAGTCTTCAGGTTTTGAGCTGTTAATCAGTAAAGGTTGACTGGACTCTACAGGTGATTCTACAGGTTTTGGACAATCCAGAATTTCAAGTGAACTCTGATCACCTACACCTGGATTAAACAGAGGAACGACTGATCCAGTGAATCTGGTGCTCATGGTCAGGAGATGTTTCTTCTCTTTGACATTGTAAAATGACAGCTGACCGTCATCATAATCTAACAGAACTCCCAGTTGTTCAGGTCTCGGCGTCAGTGAGAGTTTAACTGGTGTTTCAGTGTTGGTGTAAAAGCCATTAGGACCGTCTGAACACAGAAACCAGAAACCGTCTGATGGAGTTAAAGCAGATCTGTCTTTAGCCGTAAAATGTCTATGTTTCACCACACCAATTAACCAGAAGTTTTTAGGATCTGTATTTTCTCGTGCCAACTCGACCTCCCAATAGTGACGACCACATGTAAATCTCTGAGCTCCAAACGCACATAATTGATATGGAAATCCCTCTCCAGTGTGATTATAATCTGGAGAGTCTCTCACTAATTTACAGTTCTTAGTGATCATCAGATCTGGATGTAAATGCTCACGGTCAATAGTGATCTGAACTGTGAAGAAAATAATGCAACAATTATTAATACACTTCAACTTGTGTGTGAGATTAAATTTACAAATATGTGCATATATGACTAAATATGATGCATTTATAACTGAGATTATGAAATACATGCATATATATTGATGTCATACCTGCATGTGTCCTCAGTTCTTCTAGGTTTACGTCTCCCACAACTGAAATGAAAAACAATTTGAGACTTTAGAGAAAGAAATCTAGACTGTAATTGGGAACATCTAGAGTTATGATCAATATATACCAGGAATGATTTGTTTTTTATCAGCTTTTATGCATTGTTAATTTAAATGAAGCTGTATATATGATTATGTTTACACTATGTTCTGGTACACTTTTAAAAGAAATTAAATGTATTGTGTCTGCAGCACTTTGTAAAATATACAGTCCAAAAGTCTGAGACACTGACAATCTGCGATTAAAAAAAATTAGGATTTAATTATTTTTTTTATTTTTTTTAAGACTATGACATAAATAATCTTTGTGAAGAAGGTAAGATCTTTTTTCCACTGAAGCACAAGATGCTCTTCATGCTGATAAAATCATTTATGAAAGATCTTGTGAAATTATAAAAATACAATATTTAAGCATTGTCACTGGTGCTCTCAGACTTCTGGATGTCATTTTGTGAATAAAGCTATATATAATTCTTGCTGTGTAATTTTTACAAGATAGCCAACAATCTGGTATAAGAATTGCACAAGACAACAATGCCAGGTTATTTTTAGTGTGTGTGTGTGTGTGTGTGCGCATGTTTTTGTGATTTATGAGGACACAAATGTGTATAATGTCATGGGTATTACACTGGTATTACGACTTAAACATGTTTTATGAGGACATTTTATGAGTCCTCATATTTAAAATAGCTTTAAAAACACACTAAACAATGTTTTATTAAAAATGTAAAAATGCAGACAGTTTTCTGTGATGGGTAGGTTTAGGGGTAGTGGGAGAGAATGTACAGTTTGTACAGTATAAAAACCATTACGCCTATGGAGAGTCCTCACTAAGATTGTGTGTGTTTGTTTGTCTGTGTTGATAGTTATGTTATATGATATGTTTTCTTCTGCTACAACATAATCTATGTTCATTTAGTGAATCACACTGCTCTTAGTGTTCATCCGTTCATCCAGGCATTACTTTAGTAGTGTCAGTCTTTCAAGACATTCAGATCAGATTGGTTTAAAATGACAATGTTCTTAATGATCAAAATCTTCAAATATGAATTGAAAAGCAGTTTATCAGTGTTTGCTGAGGGTGTGGAGTCTGCAGTCATAAACTGAATGATTTCATCACAGCTGCCTCGTGATTTGGTGTTTCTCTGTATATGCAAAATGAAAATGTTTTCAGAATGGTTGATTGTAATTATAGATTGTCATTCTGCAAAATTGAAACATTTAAACTATAAACTCTCAAGTGAAATGAGAGATCAGGAGCTCATTCCTGTTCCTGCAGAGCTCCTCCAACACCGTCTGTGATCATCAAGAGTTCATGAAGGAGTGTTTGATCAGGGGTGGAGATGAACTCTGCAGGAAGATCTTCAGTAACAGGATTGGGAAGCACTGTTATTATATTTATTTATTTGTTTGTTTGTTTGTTTACTGTTATTCATCTTTAATCAGTCTGAGAGTGGAGTGAAGTGGGAGAGAAAGGGCGACAGGATGAAACAACAAGCTTTACAAATACTGTACAGTGTATGTGTATAAATGCATATATGTCATAACCTACCTGTATCTTTCTTCTGTTCTTCTGTATTTGTGTCTTTCACAGCTTAATTGAAGAACAAATAATTTAAGGTTTAAGAGAAAGAAAACTACAGCTGTAATTGTGGACATATACAGTTACTATTTGCTGGAAATATGTTTTAACAAACATTATTTAATGTGATGGTGGGAGTGTCTATGATTCTGCTTTAATTCTACACTGTCAATGTTCCAGATTAAAGTTATACTTCGGATTGCATTCACATTATGTTCTGGGACAAGATTTCTGCTACAACATGAATATTTATATGTTTAGTGGATCGCTTCAGATATTATTGCTGATATTGCAGTCATTAAACTTCTTTTGATTCATCGACACAAACTAAAATAAGGGAACATTTAATTATTAAAAATGTAATTATTGTTTCCACAAATACTCTAGAATTTGTAAACCACAAAAAATGTTTCTGTTAAGCTGATTCATCTGTGTTTTGGATCTTAAAATGAAAGATGTGTAGTTTAATTACCTTTTTTAGCTGTTTTCTTCCCTGAAAGAAAGATGGAAAAATGACACATAAGCATAAAATACCTGCATAAAAATCTTTTGAAGATAAAATAATTGAAATCTTTCTACCCGATTTTACCTGGTAGTTTGTGTCTGTATTTGTACAGGATCAGCCCAACCAAACCCAGAAGAGCACAAATGAGAACGATAAAGAAAAGAGTCTTCCATGGATCTGATGAATCTGAGAAAGAGAAACCAGATCAATCTAAACATCATCAAAATATATAAATGAAGTAGAAAAATATATATTTTTTGTAATTATATCTATTTTTCTGAAACAGGGTTGAATACAAAATGTGATGGGATTTTTTTGTTTGTTTTTGTTTTGTTTTTTTTAATTGGAAGGATTGATGACATCAAAGAAAGACCAACAGGGGTCAACAACCATATTCTATAACTGAAGTCACACCCATACATTTTCAGGACTCACAACCACATTCTCAGAAAACCCGCGCTGTGTGAACAGAACCGGACTGGACAACTAGTTGTCTGTCACTCGTACAGTGCGAGAGAGACGCTCTGCGCTGCACAAACGGTGGTTTTCATGTGTGGTTTCTGTTTCAGTAACTTGCAGCAACAGACATGAGCTGTGTGTCGTCTAAAGGGTTTAGATCCAGTCACGGTTCTGCTGCTGTTTGTTAATGAAGATTGACTCGATTAGACTCTTGTCATATCTAAAAGGGATAAGACTTTTCAGTTTTATAGACGTCTCCATCTTGGATATTTCTTTGGTCACTGTTGCTATGGTTACTGGTGAGAGAATACGGGCTTGACTCCTGTTGCACTTTTATACATTCAGTATTCAAGATGTTAGTCTCACACGTGTAAGTAAATGTGGTCGTCAATCCCAAAAACTGAAAATGAACATAGCCTTTGTATGGATATCTACAAAAAACTTTGTTCTAAGATGTTCTCTGACCTGAAAAGATGATGGCTTGTATGTTCAATTTTCCTTCTCTAAACTCTCCTGTCTTGAGAGACATTGAACATGAGACCAGTTGAGCATCCGAGTGAGAGACGACCGTCCAGCTGTGGACTGAGAACATCTGATCTGCTCCACGACTGCAAGACACTCCTCCAGGACGAAGATCCCTCCACTCATCTGACCTCCACATGATGTTCGGCTCTGGATACCAGCCGCTGGAGTTACAGCTGATGTTCACACGTCCATCATCCAGAGGCTGTGGAAACAGGACAGGAGTTGATCCTAAAGCTGGAAGAGGAGAGACAGATGTTCAGATGTTCTCCCAACACTGTGAAAGCATATTTTTTATTTATTTGGGTAAATGCATCTCTAGTGCTCCAATGGAGGCTGCTTCCCAGCTAACACATTTTTATTCTAGGAACATTTTCCAAACATTCTGTTTAGGTTAAGGAAACCTTAAAATATCCAGTTTCCTCAATGTTAACAGAACATCATTTAAAGGTTAGTATGATGTTCCAGAAACACTCTTTCAACTTAATTTTTATTAACAATATTCTTCACAGTAAAATCCTCAGTGTTAAATGAACACTACTTAATGTCTGTATGGGTCGAAATCTACAGAGTGTAAAAGTAACACTAAAGCAACTGCCATTAACTAGATAATTAATGGATTAAATGTTGACTGTATTTCTGTCATACGTTTATGTGGGGCTCATAATAACATTCCCTGTGATGTTAATGTTAGTGGTTAAAGAGAGCGCATCCCCCATATGTCTTTATTTTATTTTGTATAGTTCATTTTGATGGTTATGTTTTCTAAATGTATGGTTGGGGTTAAAAATGTTGGTGCAATTGCATAAAATCCTGCTTAATGTGAGTAATGCTCAAGCAGGCATGTTGTTTTAGTGATCAGACAGGAGAGGGCGTCCGCGGAAGAAAGGTGCGGGCGTAAATGACAAGCGAGAGAATTAGTTGGTTTTTTTTGGGTTGAAAAAGGCAGGCAGAGATTTTGTGGAATACGAATAAGTGTAAGCAGGAAAACAACATTAAACGAACCCATCAAACCAAGCACGCCTGGAACTTCATTTATTTCGGCATGCAACAAACTTGGAGGCACCGCTGGGATTTGTAAGAAGTGCGAGCCGAAGGGTTCACGAGAGAGAGAGCTAGCCAGAGAGAACGCAGAGATTCTCGGCCGACTAAGTGGGTGAATATCAGTGCGAGATGGATCTGGAAGCCCTGGCCGAAAGTGTAACAGAGAGACTGTGGCTGTTGCGGCTCGATCAAGTGAAAGAGGTATGTGATTGTAACAAAATCTCTCTCGAAAACGCCCCCACTAAGCGCGCACTTATCAAGAGAGTAACTGAGTCGATCGATGCTGTGATTGAACACGAGGAAGAAGACGTAGCAAAGCATTTTCTGTTGTCAATGTTGACGTTCATGGAAACGCAGGGAGAGAGAGAGGACGATGAAAATGACGGCGGCAGTATTAAAAATGCGACAGACATTTCACAGGCTGAAAAGTATACTATGGATGAGACAGATTTACAGCAAAGTCACTTTAAAGTGCACACGCAAAATACGGAGATGAGAGATAAGATGGTAAAAATAAAAGGAAAAGAGGATGAAATTGTTCAAAATCGGCCCCTAGAACAGCGACCATTTACTTGTCTTGCCCCTGAAGTCACTGTAAGGAGGGATTTCAAAGTTTGTGGTCAAATTGGAGAGAGCGGACAAAAAGATAAATTGTCATTCACTAATTTGATGCACCAGGTGGACAGAGGATTGAGAAGAGGCCATAGTGAAGCAGAAATTATTGAAGCAGTAATAAAAGCTATTAGCCCAGGATTGAGTCTACGCAATATGCTTGAAATCAAGAGAGATCTCACTCTGTCACAGCTGAAAACAATATTAAAGGGACATTTCAAGGAGGACAGTTCTACTGACCTGTACTACAAATTGTTGAACATCACTCAAAATGCCAATGAATCTCCACAAGCATTTCTATTCAGAGCCATTGAGTTAAAAGAGAAGCTGCTGCACACCTGTGAAGAGGGCGGTGAGTACTTCAGTACAGAGCACGTTCAGAAGAAATTCCTACGCTCTATTAGCACAGGGCTGATCAGTGATAATATTAAATTTCAGCTGAGGCCGTACTTGGATGATTCAAAGATCTCTGACGAAATGTTGATAAACAAAATGAATGAAGCCGCTGGTGATGAGATAGAGAGACTGAATAAACAAAAGAAGAACACTGCAAGTAAAGTGGCAAAAGTACACAAACTCTGTCCAGAAATGCAGGCCCATCCATGCAGGCAGGATGAGATGACCGCCAAGGTGTTGGTTCAGGAACAGTCAAGTGATATAGTCAGGCGAAAAAGCAGAGATACACCAGCAGTGGAGGGGCGGAGAGAAACAGAGTTATATGAGATGGTCAAACTCCTGAGAGAGGAAGTTGCAGAACTCAGGAAAAACCAAAACAACCCTCCTGAACGTATGGCAAGGGGAAGATCCAGCTACAGAAAGGGATGCAGAGCATGTCAGGAGAAAGGTGAAGAGGATCGATGTGAACACTGCTTCAGATGCGGAGTCGTGGGTCATGCTGCCCGGGGCTGTAGAGCGCCAAAGAATCCAGCAGAAGGGAGGAGCGATGTAAAAATATCAGTTCATTCCATGAGACCAGACAGCTCAACCACCATCTTGGGCTACAGTGGTCCACAAGAGAAAACTCAAGAGCTCCTGCGGCAAAGAATTAAACAGCTAGAGGCGGAGCTAGAGCAAAGAGGAAAAACAGAGCATGCTAGAGCTGCCACCTACACCAACCACATACCCTTGCGGCATCGAGCGAGATTGGAGAACCTCATTGGTCCAAGATGTATGGTTGACTGCTTCTTTGAAGGCGTGCCGGTGCAGGCGCTCTGGGACACTGGATCGCAGGTGACCATTGTCAATGAGGAATGGAGAAGAACTTGCTTTCCTCACATTGAGACACGCAGCCTGAATGAGCTGCTGGATGAAGGTGAAACGCTCATTGGTCGAGCAGCAAATCAAACTGATATACCCTTCTCTGGATGGGTGGAGCTGAAATTCCAACTAGGGCCAAAAAAAGGGTCCCAGGCAGAACTCCTGGTGCCAGTGCTTGTCTCAAATGAACAAGGCGTGGGGCAGCCTCCAATCATTGGCTACAATGTTATTCAGCAGCTGGTGACAGAGGGAATGGAGCAGCACCCTGATGTCATCTCAGAAGTGGTAAAGGAAGCTTTCTCATGTGACTGCAAAAAAGCTGTTGTATTGATACGAATGATACAAAATGGGGACCGAGTCGAGAGAGAAGGAGTAGTGAAAGTTGGACGAATTACTACAGTAGTTGCAGCAGGACAGACAAAAATGGTGAAGTGTGGAGTGAGGGCTGGTCCTCTTGTTTCAAAGCAGGAAGTCCTGTTTGAGCCAGAAGTTATTCCACAGTGGCCTGAGGGACTGGATGTAGCTAGAATGGTAATCAGTCTACAGAATGGAAACTTGACAAAAGTTCACATCCCAGTAACCAACATCAGCAATGTGGACATTATGCTGGCTCCCCGCACTATACTAGGACGAGTACAGCGAGTCCGAGCCATTTATCCAGCAGACACAAAACCCGCTATTGTAGAGTCAGACCGGACTGACAGTGGTGATAGTGTGATAGCAGGAGTGGTGGTCACTGAAAGTAAAGATGTAACATCTCTGAACGGGTTTGACAACACCGGCCAGGATGCTAATGGAAATCTGTGGGACCCACCAGTGTCAATTGATCATCTCACGCCAGAGCAACAGAGAAAAGTTAAGCAGCTGCTGAGGGAGGAGTGTGCAGCGTTCTCGAAGGATGAGGACGATGTGGGGTGCATCCCATCCCTCAAAATGAAAATCCGCTTAAGTGACATGTCTCCAGTAAAGCGTACTTATGTCTCTGTGCCAAAACCGCTACATAAAGAGGTGAAAGAATACTTGGAAGACCTTCTGAATAAAGGATGGATTAAGAAGTCTCGCTCCTCTTATGCATCTCCCGATCGTCTGTGTACGGAAGAAAGACGGTAGTTTACGCCTATGTATAGATTACCGCGAGCTCAACCGCAAATCCGTCCCAGACCGTCACCCTATTCCACGGGTACAGGACATGCTAAACAGCTTAAGTGGGAGTGCATGGTTCTCAGTCCTGGATCAGGGGAAGGCGTATCATCAGGGGTTCGTGGAGGAGGGCAGCCGACCATACACAGCTTTCATAACGCCTTGGGGCCTTTATGAATGGGTCCGGATCCCTTTTGGGCTGTCCTCTGCCCCCGCCGAGTTCCAGCGCAGTATGGAGGAATGTTTAGCAGGACTGAGGGATGACACCTGCCTTCCATACTTGGATGATAACCTTGTGCACAGTAAGACATTCGAGGAGCATCTCTGTGATGTCAGAGAAGTGTTACGCCGTTACCAGAGACATGGGGTGAAGCTCACAGCTAAGAAGTGTGAATTGTTCAGGGCTGAGGTAAAGTTCCTGGGTAAAATAGTCTCTAAAGGAGGCTATACTATGGACCCCAAGGAAATTGCACCCGTACAAGCACTAAGAGACCGTAAGCCTAAGACGGTGGGTGACTTGAGACAACTGCTGGGGTTCCTGTCATATTATCGCACATACATTCCCAGTTTTTCCCAAATTGCTAAACCCCTCTATGAACTATTGTCAGCAGGAAAGCCGCCAGGAAAAGTGGCAGGTGGTAAAGGGGAAAGCTGTAAGAAGAGTGTGGGAAAAGGGAGAAAATTAGCACAGCTTAATTCCAGTCAGTCTATAACTTGGACAGAACAACACCAGAATGTCCTCAACCAGCTGCTTGAGTTCTTGCTTCACCCCCCAATCATCGGCTACCCTGATTTCGAACAGCCCTTCATCTTGCATTGTGATGCGTCACAAGATGGACTGGGAGCCATACTATATCAGAGGCAGCAAGGGAAGCTGGTGGTGATTGGCTATGGATCACGGACACTAACGGTTCCGGAGAAGAATTATCATTTGCACTCGGGGAAACTGGAATTCCTTGCAATGAAATGGGCTATTAGTGAGCGATTCCGTGAATACCTTTATCACGCAACTTCCTTTGTGGTCTATACGGACAACAACCCGCTGACATATGTGTTGTCCACGGCCAAGCTCAATGCCACCACCCACCGATGGATAGCAGAGTTGGCTGACTACAATTTTACCATCACATATAGACCAGGCCGCACACACCGGGATGCTGATGGACTGTCGAGGATGCCTCTAGACATGGAGAGTTACATGCAGGCCTGTTCACAGGAGGCCAGTCCAAGAGTCATAGCTGCTGTCACGAATGCACTTCTCCTGAAGCCAGAGGAAGAAGAGCCCTGGATGTGCCCGATCACCATAGCTACAATTTGCTCTGAGGCTGAGCAGGAGCAAGGAACATCACAAGTGAACAAAGTGACTCCCGAAGAACTCAAAACAGCCCAAGAACAAGATCCGGTACTTGGAAAAGTACGGGAATACATTCTAGCAGAACGTTGGCCAAGGTTGGTGGGACGAGGCCGTCGTGATGAGTTGACTGTTCTATACAGGCAGAGAAAAAAGTTGTTTTTAGATGAAAAGGGAATACTGTGTCGACAATCAGCAGGACGATCCCAGACAGTGTTGCCTAGAAAATACTTTCACTTGGTGTTAAAGGAGCTTCATGAGGAGATGGGACACCAAGGAGTGGAGCGCACACTGAGCCTTATCCGGGACAGGTTCTATTGGCCTCACATGCAGGCAATGTGGAACATTATGTCACCAAAGTGTGTAGCTGTCTGAAACGCAAGCGTCCAAATAGGACAACGAGAGCACCACTGGTAAACATAGTGACGACTTACCCTTTTGAACTGGTATCAGTGGATTTTCTGCATCTGGAAGGCTGCAAGGGTGGCTATGAATACATCCTAGTATTAATGGACCACTTCACACGCTTTGCCCAAGCGTATGCCTGCAAAAACAAATCTGCAAAAACAGCTGCAGAAAAAATCTTTGGCGACTTTGTTCTCAGGTACGGATTCCCCACTAAACTCCACCATGATCAGGGAAGGGAATTTGAGAACAAGTTGTTCACCCACATGGAGGAACTCTGCGATATCCAACGCTCCCACACGACTCCCTACCATCCTGCTGGAAACGGGCAGGTGGAAAGATTTAATAGAACATTGTTGTCAATGTTAAGATGCCTGCCGAGTCAAGCCAAAGCTGACTGGAAGAGCTCCCTTAACAAGGTTGTCCACGCGTATAACTGTACGCGAAGTGAAGTGACAGGTTATGCCCCGTACTACCTCATGTATGGACGACACCCAAGGCTGCCTGTTGATGTAATGTTTGGCCTGAAGCCAAGGGAGTGTGGAGAGTCGCACAGTGATTATGCCGCCAAGTGGAGAAAGCGCATGAAAGAGGCATATGAATTGGCATCAAGAACAGTGCAGAAGGAGCAGAGGAGAGCAAAACAAGGCTACGACAAGAAAATATATGGAACAGATCTCCAGCCAGGAAGCAGAGTGTTGGTGAGGAATTGTGGAGAAAGAGGTGGTCCGGGAAAGCTCCGGTCATACTGGGAGGACAGAGTGCATGTTGTGACAGAAAGGAAGTATGAAGACGGCCCAGTGTATGTAGTTAAGCCAGAGCATGGCCCTGGGGAAGCACGGGTCCTTCACAGAAACTTGTTGCTGCCTTGCGACTTCCTACCTGCTGACAACAACCAACAAAAGAGCAGTAAAACACAATTAGGGCGAAAAGAGACAAAGACAAAAGGAAAAAAAGACACACATCAAGAGGATGCTGTAACTGAAGAGGACTCAGAGGATGAGGATGACTGGAGAGGCGTGACGACCTTGCCAATACAGCAAATTACAGAGAACGAAAGCCAGCTGAGACCTGAAGAGGATGAGTTCCATTTAAAAGCTACTGAAGGAGCATTGGACCAGCAGTCAGATGGTGAGCATGTACTGCCCAGGTGTGATGAAGAGGACGGAAACTCAGAAGCGTTTGCAAATGAAGTGGAAGATGACAAGGAGATGGCAGAAGGGGGCAGGTGACATCATCAGATGAAGCAGATGACATCAGCCCAGCAGCAACTCATCCTGCCACAGAGAAAGTATCCTTTAAGACAAAGACATCCACCCACAACACTGACGTATGATACATTAGGCAAACCCTCTCTCACACATAGAGGTTCTTTGATTTCATAGTTGCTAAGTGAAGTTGTAAAAACAGTTCATAAAGTTCATAAGTAAGAGAAAGTTCATGAGATTGTTTTATTTAATATACATACAGTTCCAGTAAACAGACAATGGCACATAAATTGCTAAACTATAGTGATACAGTCATGATAGCTTATAATGTGGGTCTGTTTATAGAGCATAGACTATGTCTAAGGTTCCAACCTTTCAGCACTTGATGTGTGGCCCGTTGCATGACGGAGCAATCTTTCAGACATCATGTGGCCAGTGGTGTCTACTCCAGCAGATGGCATGAAGGGGGAGATACATGTCATCCGAAGACAGTTGCAAGACAAATTAGCATCAAGTGTAGAGACTGACTCCCTGATGTACTACTTTGCTCTAATGTTGAGAACAGAGATGCTTGGAACGATGGAATGCCAAGTCGGCATTCATTTTTGGAGGGGAGAGTGTGGGGCTCATAATAACATTCCCTGTGATGTTAATGTTAGTGGTTAAAGAGAGCGCATCCCCCATATGTCTTTATTTTATTTTGTATAGTTCATTTTGATGGTTATGTTTTCTAAATGTATGGTTGGGGTTAAAAATGTTGGTGCAATTGCATAAAATCCTGCTTAATGTGAGTAATGCTCAAGCAGGCATGTTGTTTTAGTGATCAGACAGGAGAGGGCGTCCGCGGAAGAAAGGTGCGGGCGTAAATGACAAGCGAGAGAATTAGTTGGGTTTTTTTGGGTTGAAAAAGGCAGGCAGAGATTTTGTGGAATACGAATAAGTGTAAGCAGGAAAACAACATTAAACGAACCCATCAAACCAAGCACGCCTGGAACTTCATTTATTTCGGCATGCAACATCTACAGAAGTTCTTATTGAGAATTAAGATTTTTATGTTTGTTTTATTGAATGTTTAATTTGAAGTCAAGGCAATGCAAGTTTATTTATATAGCACTTTTTTAAGAAATATAAATATCATGCATAGGATATAAAAATAACAATCACATTTAATTAAAGGCTGCCAGAATCAATCTCTATCTCTAACTAAGTTCGGGGCAACCCTGTCTGAATATAAGAGTCAGAGAGTTTCGGTTTGTGAGACACAGTAGTAGAAACCAGGCGTCTTTCCAACCCATTATTGGAGTGGAGTATTCATCACACCATCTGCCTCGTATGGCTTACGGTTCAACACCAGCCTGTGACCTCAGACCTGGTGTCTTACACTCACATCTGAGTGTGTAAACCCACTGTCTGAAGACAAATCAGGAAAGCTTGTGCCGTGGATAGAGCACTTTAGTAAGTTACACAGTTCAAACAGCACCATCTGATATGAAACTTTAAAATAACCTACAATATCCACTTCAGAATTGCTTAGATGCAGAACAAGATCTAGACGAGGTAGTTCAAGGGCTGGGAAGAGGGAAAGCTGCTGGGACTGATGAAATGCCAGGTGAACTTCTCCAAGTTGGAATAGAACCCCTATCCTGCCATCTCCTTCAACTCATTCTGAAGTCCTGGATCTCTAAACATGTTCCCATCTATACAATAAAATCTGGAGAAAAGCCTACTCATGCAAAAAAAAAAAAAAAAATAGATGAACTATTCCTTTAATGAGGTGTAGATCCATAAAAACATAATGAATTGTAGTTTTTGACTCACCAGTGACTTTGAGAACCATCTCTTGACTGCCATATGTGCTTTCTCCACTCACATAACAGTGAAATAAACCTTCATCCTGAACCGTGAGTTTCTCCAGCCGTAGAGAGACGTCTCCATCCTTCAGTCCACCAGACTGACCTGAGCACCGAGTCAGTGAGGTTCGGTTCCTGTACGATTCTTCCTGGAGGTCCTGGATCTTCCCATGCTGATAGAAGAGAACAGGATTAGCGAACTGGTCATGACGGTACCAGCGGATCTCCAGAGCTTCAGCGTTCTCAGGAGGAGTGATCCAGCAGGGCAGAGTGACTGTGAACCCGACATGAGCCACTGTCTGATCACGAGGAACCACAACAGTGAACGAGACTGTGAGACACAGAAAGACACACAGAATTAATTATATGCATTATATACTGTATTTATTTGCTATATTTACTCAGTGAATCTGTAGCATATGTTTTTTTCTGAAAAAATAAAATAAAGACTTAAGCTGCGGTCACATTAGCAAATCGATATTTCAGGGAAATTTTGCATGCAAATAGTCCACAGCGATGTATGAAGCACAGCTCACACATAAGTCACTTTCAAACCAAGCAGCTTTCTGTTGGTCATCGTGGAGACTTCAAATGCAACACTTGAATACGAGCGAAATCTGCTCGCGGATATTTTTCGCCCTAATGTGAAAGTCCTGATGTGTTTTACAATTTTACAGCACAATTTCT
Organism: Megalobrama amblycephala; assembly: GCF_018812025.1. Classification (NCBI taxonomy): domain Eukaryota; kingdom Metazoa; phylum Chordata; class Actinopteri; order Cypriniformes; family Xenocyprididae; genus Megalobrama; species Megalobrama amblycephala. The sequence continues at coordinate 984,422 of NC_063046.1, forward strand.
CAGAGCAATGGTAATATTCATTAACATCGGCCTTAAATATTATTGAACAACTGGTCATTGAGCACTACTTAAAATTGACAGTAAAATACAATTACACAAATTAACAACTGGCATTCTAACTTTTACAGTGTATATCTTGTATGTTGAGTTATTTAAATGCTATTTATACATATGTTTTGTTTGTAGAAGGTTTTTTAAATGTCCTCATAATGTTGGGAGAAAATGTTCTTAGAATAACATTCTTGGAACATCCTTTAAACATTTAGAATGACCACTAACTTCAAATGAATAAGGATTTGTGTGCTGGAACGTGGGAAAGTTTTGTAGCCTGTGTAACGTGTGTGCTCCAAGGAAGACGAAGGCAGAAGATACAAGTAACACAACAAAGTTTAATCTCAAAGACTGACAGAACAGGCGACAGCAAACACATGTAACATTAACAATGAACTGAAGGCAGGAAGGAACTTAAATACACAATGAAACTGACGGACAGCTGTGATGGTGGTTAGTGTCCATGGTGATTGATGAGTGGCGGGAACTTAGAACAAAGAAGCACATGACAACCAAAAGAAACGGGACAAGACGGTGACTGTGACAGCCTGTCCCATAGTTATTGTATCCAACTTTCTTTTCAATTTATGTAAAGGTTATGCAAGTGTTAGAATTAAACATTTTCAAAACAGTATTCATGAAATCACCACATATTGTCATTAGTATTTGATGAATGTTCTAATAATGTTGGCAAAAAATATTATTTGAAGATTATTTTCCAAATGTCCTTTAAATATTAAGGGTCATTAACATTCTGGCTTAAACACTGGTTTATGGTTGTGTGGGATTACAAATTTGTTCTATGTTATATCTAGGTTCCAATGTAATAGTATATGAACTGAAAACTTTATGTATATTGTGTCAAGGCAGGCAGACCAGGTGTCTGAGACACTAACCTTTTGTCTCATGCATTTCCTGACCATGTGGCATGACCAGCTCAAGATACAGCTGTGCTTTTGTCTCTATGATAATGTAAAGGTATAGGTGATACTGCCAGACTGATTGGATTACCACCTATGCATTTGAATGACACAGTTATGCTGATTAGATCATGGCTGGGAAATGTAGGCAATGATCTGATTCCTGTACTGCATTTGCATCCTTTGTTTAGATTGTCCACACCTCTACTCTATGTATCCCTCCCCCTTGAATGTATATGAACTACCAAGTCACTGCCTTAGTCAGATTTTGGATGACCACAGCGACGCACAGCGTGTTTCTCAATAAAGAGTAACTTCTGCTTCAAGAGATCCCAAAGTCTCCTGGTCTATGCTTCTGAAATTTCCAACAGTTGGATGTTAGACAGCGCAGGGGTGTTTCATTAACAGCTCTCAGTGTGACCATTAATGATGAATCTTATGTTAATAAGAAAAATCACTGAAAGAAAGAGGAACAAACATTTGAAGTCACCACTGTGATGATCAGTGTTCCTGTAGTTGGACTCTCAACCCTTGATGGTTTTATTAGTTATTCTCTGGCTGTTTTAACAGTGTTCAGAAATCTGATTTCACAATCACATCACATGGTCAGTGTGCAGGAAGTTTTTAACTACAGTGTTATTTAGACTCTCACAGAAATCGATAATCAGCATATGAAACTGCAACTTCTATAATAAATATATAGTTCAATTATGAAACTGCAGAAAAAGCAGTTGTTTAAACCACTTTAATGCAGTCATTTGACTAACCTAAAAATCCCATTGTTTGCCTTTTCATTTTTTTTTTAAAACTGAGTCCTGGTGTCCACTACAGAGGACATAGCATAACATATGAATAAAATATAATTTGTATTTTATTTTTTTTTTGTATGCTCTAAAATTAAGGCTAATTACATAAAAAACTACATTTTTCCTGGTAGTCAGCAGGATATCCTATAGAACATGTTCACATATATGAATTAGACCTACTAGATAAATATGAACATTTGTTGATATATCAGGAATGACGTGTTTGCCATAAAACTGAATGAAGTCCAAACTTGTTCTTACCAGAAGTCTCTATGAAGAGATTCACCAGTAAAGCTATAAAAATCGACAACATTCCTGTGAAAATACAGAAAGACTCAAATAAAATAAACTCTGAAGGATTTATTTCCAGAAACACACGAGCGATATAATAAATCAGCGTGTCGTATTCAATGAGGAAACAAACTCACCGACAGAAGACTCGTCTGTAAATCACAGTAATCTGGTTTGTTTAGATGAATATGAGCTCATACACGCGTTCAACACAATAAAAGAGTCAAATATAAACGATAAAACAGGCTAGATGAAAATCAGAAACTATCAAAAGTGTACCTGACTTTCCTCCCATTTTTCCTGCTCTTTACTTCCACTTTCTAAACATAACGTTATCCCAATAAAACAGACGTCAATCAGCATATAATGAACAACTCTTCATATTCAGTGTATAATTCCTATTATTTGAATATAGCAAATGGAAAATCCACACAGATCTCCGACACTGAAGTGAAGGCTGAGGATTTTTCCCGCTGGGATCGACTGGAGGAACAATACTATCAAGAGGGCAAAGGCTGCAGTTTGCGATATTATCAGTATGAACCGATGATAAAGACAACAGAGAAGGTTCTTTTGAACTTTCTATTTATCAAAGAATCCTGAAAAAAATGTACACAACTGTTTTCAACACTGATAATAATCATAAATGTTTCTTGAGCATCAAATCATCATATCAGAATGATTTCTGAAGGATCATGTGACACTGAAGACTGGAGTAATGATGCTGAAAATTCAGCTTTGATCACAGGAATAAATTACACTTTACTATATATTCACATAGAAAACAGCTGATTTACACTGGAATAATATTTCACTGTTTTACTGTATTTTTGATCAAATAAATGAAGCTTTGGAGAGCAGAAGAGACGTCTTTTAAAAACATTAAAAAATCTTACCATCTAAAAACTTTTGACCGGAGCATGTAAGTTATGTAAGTTCTGCCTTATGGCAATAGTGAAGCTTAAAAAATGAGGAAAATGAAGCAGAAGAAGAGCAGTACTAGTGACGACATCAGTGATGTTATGTTGATATTCACTAACTCTGATCGTGTCACATTGTGAGAACTTCTAAATTATTTCCACACTTAAGAGGTTCACAGCAGTGAACACAAAGCATTTATAAAGAAAAACCTTTGAAAATATTTTGATTAATTATTTATTGTCTTGTCAAAAACATCAATCAAAATGTACTTCAATATCATTTACAGTAAAATTACAAAGTCTCTAAAGTGTCCATCTGTTGATAATATCTTACATCATCAGATGTAATTTCACATTTGTTTTGTTTTTCGCTGTCTCTCACCATTTTACGGCCCTAATAAACTATCAAATCTTGAGAAACAGAATGTCGGTCAATAGTAATCTGAACTGTTAGGAGAAAACAAAGCAACAATTATTCCTCAAACTTCAAGAGAGATTAAATTTACATATATGCATATGAAATATATGTAAATAAGATGGTCATACCTGCATGTTTCCTCAGTTCTTCTATGTTCTTCTCAACTGAAATGAAAAACAAGCAATTTGATGTTTTGAAGAAAACTACAGTTTGTATTCGAGGACATCTACAGTTATCAATAACTAAGAGTCTAAATTAACTAATATGGAAAGTGAATTAATTGTTATTACAGTTGGACCGTCAAAGCAACAAAATGACATTGCTCTGTAAATTAAGTTTATTTTTTATTAACGCATATGTAGAGAGTTCCTGAACTGTTTCATTATTCTGTTAATTCTATTTCCCACCAAACCATGTTCATGTTTTCTGCTACAACTGTTACAACAGAGACACGGAGGCAGAGGTATAAACAATCCAGGTGAGTTTTATTTACAATAAGCAGAGCACAGGGTTATGGTAAGCAGGTAAAGAGTTCTTGAGAGATGAAGGGAATATAATACTGTCCTGATTCTTGTCTTGCAGATGCAGGTGAAGAGATGAGATGGTTGAAGCTGGCGGAGACACTCACACACACAGGCAGGTAAGCACACAAGGAGAACGGGAAACGAAGGAGATGGAGGAGACGACTGGAGCAGGTAAGTATGGCGTTTGGAGTCCTTAAGGTAAGCATACATGTGTAGTAGTGCAAACAAGACCGGACAGTGAGTGTGTGTGAGTGTGGCGACCAGGGCGGGCGAGAGCCGTGAGGGAACGGCGCGAGGCCGGTGGCGCGAGTGTTAATGAGCTTCACCTGGGAGGCGCACCGGCCTTGAGTCCCTCACGGAGGAGCTCCGGGAGCATAAAAGGAGGAGCGACTACAGTGAAGGACGAGAGAAGTCCAGGCCTGGTCCTCTCTCCTCCTTCACTGTAGTCGCTCCTCCTTTTATGCTCCCGGAGCTCCTCCGTGAGGGACTCAAGGCCGGTGCGCCTCCCAGGTGAAGCTCATTAACACTCGCGCCACCGGCCTCGCGCCGTTCCCTCACGGCTCTCGCCCGCCCTGGTCGCCACAGTGAGTGTGGTGGCTTTGTACTGGTGCTGATTGCGGTGCTGATGAGTTACAGGTGGCGGTGATCAGTATGCTGGTGATTGAGTGCGTGGGTAAGGGAGTGAGGTGGAACCTGACGTGTCTGTGACAGTACCCCCCCTCCCACGGCCCGCTCCTGAGGGCCGCGGACCCCGACGTCGTGGTGGTCTTCCTCTAGGGCGTGGGGCAGGTCTGTCTGGGTGATTGGCGTGGAAGGTCTGTAACAGGATAGGATCAAGGATATCATTCTTGGGAACCCATGAGCGTTCCTCGGGGCCATAGCCTTCCCAGTCGACGAGGTATTCTAGCTGACCACCACGGCGCCGGGAATCCAGGATTTCATGAACCACGTAAGCTGTGCCGTCCTCCAGGATGAGTGGAAGGTGGGGCTCGGCGGCTGCCACGTCAGGTTCTGTGGAGGGAACAACAGAAGGGTGGTGAGGCTTAAGCAGTGATACGTGGAATGTAGGATGGATTCTACTGTACTGTGCTGGGAGTTGGAGACGGTAGGTGACGGGGTTGATCTGCCGGATGATGGTGAACGGGCCAATGAAGCGGGGACTCAGCTTCTTGCAGGGCAGACGCATCCTGATGTCCCTGGTGGACAGCCAGACCTTCTGCCCCGGTTGGTAGATAGGAGCTTCGGAGCGCCGAAGGTCGGCTGTCGTCTTGCGTCTGCGCAGGGCTCTCTGCAGTTGGTGATGAGCTGAGTCCCAAACCCTCTCGCTCTCCCGGAACCAGTAGTCGACTGCGGGGACGTTGGAAGGTTCCCCATCCCAGGGGAACAGCGGGGGTTGGTAGCCGAGTACGCACTGGAAGGGTGTCAGTCCAGTTGTGGCTTGGCGGAGGGAGTTCTGTGCGTACTCGGCCCAACCCAGGTACTGGTTCCAGGAGTTCTGGTGGCCGTGACAGAAGGTACGCAGGAAGCGGCCAATCTCCTGGATCTTGCGTTCCGTCTGCCCGTTCGACTGAGGATGGTATCCCGATGACAGGCTGACGGTCACACCCAGGAGGGAGAAGAAGGCTTTCCAGACGTGGGAGACGAACTGTGGTCCTCTGTCGGAGACTATATCTTCAGGTATTCCATAATGACGAAAAACATGATTAAACATCAACTCAGCAGTGGCCATGGCGGTAGGTAGACCCTCCAGGGGTATCAGGCGGCAGGACTTTGAGAAGCGGTCTACCACCACCAGGATGCACGTGTGACCGTCAGACTCAGGGAGATCTGTGACGAAGTCCACTCCCAGGTGTGACCAGGGTCTCTCAGGAACGGGCAGAGGTAGGAGCTTGCCGCTGGGAAGATGGCGAGGGCTCTTGGAGATGGCGCACTCCCTGCAGTCCTGCACGTACCTTCTGACATCGTTGGCCATGTTGGGCCACCAGAAGCGTTGTTTGAGCAACGAGAGGGTCTCATTGGCCCCCGGGTGGCCAGTGCCAAGTGAAGAGTGGGTATTGTGCAGGAGTGGAGTGCGACGTGCCCGAGTGACGTATTGCAAGCCTTGGGGGCAACCCGGCGGAGTGCGTGTGGAGGCATTGGAGGAGGGAATGGTTTCTTCGGACCACTGGATGGGGTTCACGAAGATGGACTCCGGCAGGATAGTTTCTGGATCTTCAGGCTTTTCCTCAGGGGAATGGAGGCGAGAAAGGGCGTCAGCTTTAGTGTTCTTTGAACCAGGACGGTAAGAGATGGAGAAATTGAACCTTGAGAAAAACATGGCCCAGCGAGCTTGGCGAGGGTTGAGTCTCTTGGCAGCCTTCAGATATTCAAGGTTCTTATGATCAGTGAGAACTTGGAATGGGTGAGCAGCCCCCTCCAACCAATGCCTCCACTCCTCAAGGGCAAGCTTGACGGCCAGGAGTTCGCAGTCACCGATGTCGTAATTGACCTCCGCCGGGTTGAGCTTGCGGGAGAAGAAGGCGCATGGATGGAGTCTACTTGGTGTCCCCTGCTGCTGCGATAGGACCGCTCCCACTCCGGTGGTGGAGGCGTCCACCTCCACGATGAATGGTAGATCCGGGTTCGGGTGGACGAGGAGGGGAGCGGTGGTGAAGGCTCTTTTGAGGGTCTCGAAGGCGTTGGTGGCTTGTAGGGACCAGGACAGAGACTTGGGCTGATTACGGAGTAGGTTGGTGAGTGGACTGACGATAGTACTGTAGTTCTTGATAAAACGGCGGTAGAAGTTGGAGAAACCTAGGAAGCGTTGGAGTTCTTTGATTGTGGATGGAGTGGGCCAGGACTGGATGGCGGAGACCTTCCCCTCGTCCATCCGGATGCCACTGTGATCTATCATGTACCCCAGGAATTGGACGGAGGGCTGGTGAAAGGAGCACTTTTCAGCTTTGAGGAAGAGTTGGAATTGCCGTAAGCGTTGGAGGACCTCCGCAACGTGGTGGCGATGTTCGGCCAAGCTCCGGGAGTAGATGAGGATGTCGTCAATATACACCAAAACGAACTTGTGGAGAAACTCCCGGAGCACCTCGTGTATAAAATCCTGGAATACGGAGGGGGCATTGACCAGGCCATACGGCATGACGAGATACTCGTAGTGTCCGGTGGGCGTGACAAAGGCGGTCTTCCACTCGTCCCCCTCGCGTATCCGGATGAGGTTGTACGCGCTGCGGAGGTCCAGCTTGGTGAACACAGTGGCACCACGGAGATGTTCCAGGGCTGCTGGGACGAGGGGAAGCGGGTAGCGGAATTTAACTGTGATCTTGTTGAGGGCACGGTAATCAATGCAGGGCCTCAAGCCTCCGTCCTTCTTCGCCACAAAAAAGAAGCTTGAAGCAGCAGGGGAAGTAGACGGGCGGATGTAACCTTGGTTGAGGGCCTCTTTGATGTATTCCTCCATGGCCTTCTCCTCCGGTATTGACAGGGGGTAAATGCGTCCCCTGGGCACTGGCTCACCCGGTAGCAGATCGATGGCACAGTCCCATGGCCGATGTGGAGGAAGCTTGGAGGCGCGTTGCGGGCAGAAGACGTCACTGAAGGGGGCGTAGTCCGGGGGAACATCCACGGAACGTTGCTCGACAGGGCTTTCGATGGAGGTGGCATTCATGGAGAGAGATTTGAAGAGTGGAGACTTTGGAACAGGAAGCGCTGGGAAGCAATCAGGAAAGCAGTGGTCGCCCCACTTCAGGACTTCGCCCGTGCGCCAAGAGATGGTGGGATTGTGTTGTTCAAGCCACGGGCGCCCTAGAACCACGTCAGCGGTGGATTCCTCCAGAACCAGCAGATGTATCTTTTCAGAGTGAAGAATTCCCACGCAGAGTTGAAGTGGTCCCACACAATGACGGATGTTCTTACGGCTCAGGGGTTTGCCCGTAATGGAGTGGATTTGATAGTTAACCGGAGACGGGGAGATCTTGAGTTTGAGTTGTCGACAGAGGGCGCCCGAGATGAAATTTCCTGCTGACCCTGAGTCGAGGAGCGCCACCACTGGAACAGAGGTATTTGCAGCAGTAAGGATTACAATAGTCGTGAGTGGTTTCATTTTCTGAATGGAGGGGAAAATAGCACTCACCACGGGCCGAGGAGGACGGGTTGGGCATGTGGAGATGACATGCCCCGGAGATCCACAATATAGGCATAAGTTCAGGGTCAGCCTTCTCTGTCTTTCACTTGAAGTGAGGCGTGAGTGATCAATTTGCATGGGTTCGGTGGCTGGTTCTGGGGAGCTGATGGGTTCTGACCGGTGGAGGAGGTTGGTGGTAGATGACTGGCCCTGGTGCTCGAGGAGACACGACTGCATACGAGAACCCACGCGGATAGCGAGTTGGATGAAGCGTTCGAGTCCCATCGAGTCCTCGTATGCAGCGAGATGCAGCCGCACGTTGGGTTCCAATCCCTGACGGAAAGTGGTGATGAGGGCTTGTTCATTCCATCCGCTGGTGGCGGCTAGCATTCGGAACTGCAAGGCATATTCATTAACTGAGAGATTTCTTTGCTTTAGATTATAGAGTTTCTCACCAGTGGAAGAATCCATCAGAGGTTTCCCGAAGACCTCACGGAAGTGAGAGACGAACGCCGAATATGACTGGACAACAGGGCCTTTCTGGGTCCACAGGGAATCTGCCCATTGCAGGGCCTTACCTTGCAGTTGCAAAATGATGAACGCTATTTTAGCCGTGTCGGTGGTGTACAGGTGCGGCTGCATCTCCAGGACCAGTTCGCATTGGAGAAGGAATCCGCTGCATTCCTCCGCCGATCCAGAGTAGGGCACCGGTTTGGCCATGGGACTGGCGGTGAATGATGGTGAAGGAGCGGTGATGGAGGGTGCGGAAGTTGCAGCGTTGGAGGGTGATGGTGACGATGGCTGAGGTGTGAGTGCTCGGCGCAGTGCGTCCATGAGCTCTTGAAACGGGTCGTTGGTGCTCATGCTGTGAAGTTGTTAGGGTCCGGTCTTCTGTTACAACAGAGACACGGAGGCAGAGGTATAAACAATTCAGGTGAGTTTTATTTACAATAAGCAGAGCACAGGGTTATGGTAAGCAGGTGAAGAGTTCTTTAGAGATGAAGGGAATATAATACTGTCCTGATTTGTGTCTTGCAGATGCAGGTGAAGAGATGAGATGGTTGAAGCTGACGGAGACACTCACACACACAGGCAGGTAAGCACACAAGGAGAACGGGAAACGAAGGAGATGGAGGAGATGGAGGAGACGACTGGAGCAGGTAAGTATGGCGTTTGGAGTCCTTAAGGTAAGCATACATGTGTAGTAGTGCAAACGAGACCGGACAGTGAGTGTGTGTGAGTGTGGTGGCTTTGTACTGGTGCTGATTGCGGTGCTGATGAGTTACAGGTGGCGGTGATCAGTATGCTGGTGATTGAGTGCGTGGGTAAGGGAGTGAGGTGGAACCTGACTTGTCTGTGACAACAACATGCATGAAGATGTTTAGTTAACTATTAAAATATATCAAAGAGCAACTTATTCAAATACCTTTTTTTTTCTCAGTTTCTCCATAGGTCCTTCATCACAAACTAAAATAAGTGAAAAATTTAATTGGAGGGATTAATTATCAGTCTGTTTCTACAAATTCTCCAGACTTTTCATAACATGTTAAATTACATATTTAACCATCTCCGGCATCTCCGACATTTGTCTGTGTTTAGATGTTAACAATGTTACTTTGATCTTCTGGTTTCTTCCCTGCAAAACAGAACAAAAATATCAACACATGAGATGCATAAGCATAAAACCTCATGAAGACTAACTCTTTTTAAATCTTTTTACCAGATTTTACCTGTTAGTTTGTGTCTGTATTTGTACAGGATCCTATTGTAAATAATCTCCCATGTCTGTGTAATATTATATCTAGTGCAATAATAACCCATAGAAAGTGTTCACATATATGAATTACTTGATAAATATAAACATTTTTTATTTAATCTGGCTTGTGTGGAAAATATAAACCATAAAACTGAATGAAATCCAAATGTGTTTGTCATGTTCTTACCAGAAGTCTGTATGAGGAGATTCAGCAGTAAAGTGATAATAATCAACAACATTCCTGTGAAAATACAGACTCAAATAAAACAAACTCAGTCATAGTCATATTCAATGAGGAAAAAGAAACTCACCAGAGACAAAGACTCGTCCGTCCGTTAGTTATGAAGAATATGAGCTGTTAGACACATTCAACACAGTAATATCTAACCCAATACCATTCAAAAAGAGACCTTAGGAATGATTAAATATCATTAATGAAAACAGACCAAATTCAGTGAGAATCAAACGTACTCCTGATTTTCCTCCTGTTTACTTTCACTTTAACATCAGATTAATGACCTTCAGTAAAACACACAGACATCATCAGAACATACAGTATGTGTGTGACTGAACCTGCTAAATTCACACAGATGACCAATGCAAGAATGCGTTCTGTTTACTGTTTAGTGCTTAATACATTAAAGGAGGCTGTACTGTACTAACTAGAGGACAAAATGCTGCTAGGTGGAACAAACTGATTTGCACTACTGTCTGTTCATCTTGTGTTATAAAAGTACAAAATAAATTGAATAATGAGAAATAAAACTTGTGCATTAGGAGTGTTGCAATTTGCTCCACTTAAACTATATTCAAACATTCAAAGCTTAAGGCCAACCCTCCTATACTTAGTGTGCACTATCAAGTGGACTTTGTTTTCAAGCGCTCAAGTCTTCTTCTTTTTCTGCTCTTTTTCCTGTTGTGGCGGTCAGCAAACAGTGTTGTATACTGTGCTCGCCCCCTTCTCAGCACAAAGCACAACACAGAGTTACAATTTCTTATAATGGAAGAACAAGGAAACAAACAGAGTCAACAGTTGTGAGGAAGAAGAAGAGGAGTAAGGGTGTGTGGTGGAAAGTATGCAATACAGAGGAAGAGGAAGATAAGGTGAAGGAAGTAGGCATGTTTCTGATGAAATAAGGGCCACTATTGTGGTTCATGTACTCAATCATGACCTTATGGCTGAGGAGGGTCGAAAGGTGCAGGTGAATGTTGGGAGAACAACCATTTCCTCAATCATTCAATGAATTTCATAGACAGAACAAGCATGAATTTCAACAATGTGCACTCTAATACTGTATATTACTGTAAACCTTTATGTTTTACAGTTACAGCATTTTTTACTTTTATACTTACAGTAACATATTACACTTGCATTTTACAGTATATAGCCTAGTAAATACACTTTATACAGACTATATCACACAAACACATGTATAAATACTGTGTATGTATATACAGTCATCTCTTTTCTTTTATATATCACAATGACATTATACTGTGAAATAGTCCTATCCTGTGACGTGCAATCAGTATCCCATATACAGTAATGTGTCAATTTGTACCAAAGCGACTGAGAAAATCTGTAACATCAATCTGAATGTGTCTCTTATTTACAGCTACAGACTGGCACAGAAAGCAGAGAGCGCCACCTACAGGCAGGTAAGGGAACATTCATTCCAATGTTAAACAGGAAATCAGAGCTTTTGTGTTTTGATTCTGAGAATATTTACAACTACAAAAATGTTTCTATTGATGCTGTCTTGATGCTAAAATTATTTCCTCCATGTGTGTTTCATTTACTCCTCAATCTTGTTGTGTGGAATCAGCCTCATCTGTATCAGACGTTACATTTCAGATCATTGTGAATTTATTAAACGAACACGAACATAAATCAACGTGCAATTCAATGATCAGTTACAGTGTTTTATAAAAGAAAAATAAGAACCCAAATTACTACGATCATCTGTTAAATATCAGAAGGCACCTTTAGAATTTTTCATCAAACATTTTCAAACATCATGTTTCTCCATCAATATACAGTTAAAGAAATACAAATATTTTTGAGCATCATTTTTTGTGATTTTCTGGTTGTGTGTTAGTGACAGAGAGGATGAAGAAAGACTGTAAAGGACTGTAAAAACACTTCATCATCTCTGTTCTCAGACACTAGATGAATGTGGGAAAGAAGAGTTTGACTTACATCTGGACTCTTTGGAGTCAGAGGGAAAGACGTCAGTGTAAGTATCTGTGCTTTATTCTGTTTGAACACACTGGATTGGTCAGTCAAGCATCTGAGCTGTTAATCAGTAAAGGTTGACTGGACTCTACAGGTGATTCTACAGGTTTTGGACAATCTAGAATTGTAAGCGAACTCTGATCTCCTACACCTGGATTAAACAGAGGAGCGACTGATCCAGTGAATCTGGTGCTCATGGTCAGGAGATGTTTCTTCTCTTTGACATTGTAAAATGACAGCTGACCGCCATCATAATCTAACAGAACTCCCAGTCGTTCAGGTCTCGGCGTCAGTGAGAGTTTAACTGGAGGATCAGAGTTGGTGTAAAAGCCATTAGGACCGTCTGAACACAGAAACCAGAAACCGTTTGATGGAGTTAAAGATTTGTCTTTTGAACGATTACGTTTGTGTCTCACCACACCAATTAACCAGCAGTTTTTAGGATCTGTATCTTCTTGTGCCAGTGAAACCTCCCAATAATGACGACCAGATGTAAATCTTTGAGCTCCAAACACACATAAATTATATTTAAATCCCTTTATATTGTGTTTAAAATCTGGATTGTTTCTCACTGTTTTGCAGTCCTCAGAAACTATCAGACGTGGATGTAACTGCTCACGGTCAATAGAGATCTGATCTGTGAAGAAAATAATGCAACAATTATTAATACACCTTAACTTGTGTGTGAGATCAAATTTAGAAATATGTGCATAAATGACTAAAGATGATGAAATGCATATATAAAAATGAGGTGATGTCATACCCGCATGTTTCCTCAGTTCTTCTATATTTACGTCTCCCACAACTGAAATGAAAAACAATTTGAGATTTTAGAGAAAGAAATCTAGACTGTAATTGGGAACATCTAGACTTATGATCAGAATATAACAGGAATGATTTGTTTTATCAACTTTTATTCAATGTTAATTCCTTATAATGAAGTTGTATATTTGGTACACTTTTAAAAGAAATCTACATGTATTGCGTCTGCAACACTTTGTAAAATATACAGTCCAAAAGTTTGAGACACTGACAATCTGCAAAAAAAAAAAAAAAAAACAAAAAAAAACTAGGACATAAATAATCGGTAAGATCTTTTTCCACTGAAGTACAAAATGCTCTTCATGCTTATAAAATAATTAATGAAAAATGTTAAAAACACAATAAAGCATTGTCACTGGTGCTCTCAGACTTCTGGATGTCACTGTGTGATTTAAGCTGGTGCATAAATATCTAATTATATATAATTGTTCTTGCTGTGTAATTTCTACAAGACAGTTGGCAATCCTGGTATAAGAAATGCACAAAACAAAAATGCTAGTTTATTTTTTAATGTGTGTGTGTGTGTGTTTGTGTTTGTTTGTGTGTGTGTGTGTGTGTGTGTGGATAGTTCAGTCCCAATCTGAATGTTTTGTGAGCCACCCTGTTATGTTTTCTTCACTACAACATGTATGTAGATGTTTATTTAAAGATTAGCGGGTCACTTCAGCAGTTTTATGAAATTAAATCAAAAAACAAACAACTTATTGAAGTACCTTCCTTTGTCAGTTTCTCCATAGGTTCATCCTCACAAACTAAAATGAGAGAAAATTTCATTGGCAGGATTAATTATCAGTCTGTTTCTACAGATTCTCCAGACACTGTAAACCACAATAAATTAAGCTTTTAAGCCTTTCAGACAGGGGCGTTTCCTCTGAGGAGGCAAGAGAGGCAGCGTCTCCTCAAAAAAACTGAAAAATCATTGATATTACAAAAATAAAACAATGCAAAATTACAAAATGTGACACAATCATTTTTATAAAGTAGCACTGTCCAACAGCGACACCCGCAGATAAAGTTATGGGAGGCCGTGTCTCTCTTACCTCCCAAAGTTTAAACAGAGCCCCTAAAGTGTGTGGTGGGTTTGATGGGGGGTAATTGAGAATGAATGGGGAACAGTCACATGAGAGGAATCAGTGCCTCCATCGTGCTATGATTGGATATGATTGGTTCGTGCAAGAAAGGGAATAATCAGCTTGGTGAAATTATCTGTTACGAACACATCGGCACTCCAGCTGACAGGCATGACAGTGACCAGTGCATACAAGCTTGATGACTGCTGAAAATAAATTGACTATTAAAAAGAAAAGCTGAACATTAGTGTTCAGTTCAGCCTCCTCCAACACACCGTCTGTGATCATCAAGAGTTCATGAAGGAGTGTTTGATCAGGGGTGGAGATGAACTCTGCAGGAAGAGCTTCAGGAACAGGATTGGGCAGCACTGTTATTATATTAATTTATTTATTTATTTGTTTGTTTGTTTACTGTTATTCATCTTTAATCAGTCTGAGAGTGGAGTGAAGTGGAAGAGAAAGGGCGACAGGATGAAACAACAAGCTTTACAATTACTGTACAGTGTATGTGTATAAATGCATATATGTCATTGTTATGATATAGACACGGAGGCAGAGGTAAAAGCAATCCAGGTGAGTTTTATTGAACAATATGAAGAGCACAGAGTGAAAGCAGTGGATATCAGGTTCTTGAGAGATGAATAGAAAGTGATACTGTCCTTGTTTGACTTGCAGATCCGTGAGCTGAGATGATATGGAGGGAGACGTTGGAGACACTCACACACACAGGTAGGTAAGCACACAAAGGGACCAGGAGACGAAGGAGATGAAGGAGATCGCTGGAGCAGGTAAGTAAGTCGATAGGGAGTCCTTGAGGTAAGCATACAAGTGCTGTAGTGCAAACGAGACCGGACAGTGAGTGTGTGTGAGTGTGGTGGCTTTATAGTGCTGGTGATTGCAGAGTGAATGAGATGCAGGTGGCGGTGATTAGTATGCTGGTGATTGAGTGCGTGGGTACTGTGGTGAGGTGGAGCCTGGCGTGTCTGTGACAGTACCCCCCCTCCCACGGCCCGCTCCTGAGGGCCGTGGACCCCGACGTCGTGGTGGTCTTCCCCTGGGTCGCGGGGCAGGTCTGTCTGGATGGTTGGTATGGAAGTTCTGTAACAGAAGAGGATCAAGGATATCATTCCTGGGAACCCATGAGCGTTCTTCGGGACCATAGTCCTCCCAGTCCACGAGGTACTCGAGTTTACCACCACGGCGCCGGGAATCCAGGATCTCGTGGACCACGTAGGCTGTGCCGTCCTCTAGAAGAAGTGGAAGGGGGGGCTCGGCGGCTGCCACGTCAGGCTCTGTGGAGGGAACAACAGAAGGGTGGTGAGGTTTGAGTAGAGACACGTGAAATGTAGGATGGATTCTACTATACTGTGCCGGGAGTTGGAGACGATAGGTGACGGGGTTGATCTGCCGAAGGATGGTGAACGGGCCAATGAAGCGGGGACTCAGCTTCTTGCAGGGCAGACGCATCCTGATGTCCCGTGTGGACAGCCAGACCTTCTGCCCCGGCTGGTAGACAGGAGCCTCGGAGCGTCGAAGGTCGGCTGCCATCTTGCGTCTGCGCAGGGCCCTCTGCAGCTGGTGGTGAGCTGAGTCCCACACCCTCTCGCTCTCCCGGAACCAGTAGTCGACTGCCGGAACGTTGGAGGGTTCCCCGTCCCAGGGGAACATCGGGGGTTGGTAGCCGAGTACGCACTGGAAGGGTGTTAGTCCAGTTGAGGCTTGGCGGAGGGAGTTCTGTGCGTACTCGGCCCAACCCAGGTACTGGTTCCAGGAGTTCTGGTGGCCGTGACAGAAGGTACGCAGGAAGCGGCCGATCTCCTGGATCTTCCGTTCCGTCTGCCCGTTCGACTGAGGATGGTATCCAGACGATAGGCTGACGGTCACACCCAGGAGGGAGAAGAAGGCTTTCCAGACGTGGGAGACAAATTGGGGTCCTCTGTCGGAGACGATGTCTTCAGGTAATCCATAATAGCGAAAAACATGATTGAACATTAGTTCTGCAGTAGCCATGGCGGTAGGCAGACCCTCCAGGGGTATCAAACGGCAGGACTTTGAGAAGCGGTCCACCACCACCAGGATGCATGTGTGACCGTCAGACTCGGGGAGATCGGTGACGAAGTCCACTCCCAGGTGTGACCAGGGTCTCTCAGGAACGGGCAGAGGAAAGAGCTTGCCGGTTGGAAGATGGCGTGGGCTCTTGGAGATGGCGCACTCCCTGCAGCCCTGCACGTACCTCCTGACGTCGTTGGCCATGTTGGGCCACCAGAAGCGTTGTTTGAGCAACGAGAGGGTCTCCTTGACCCCCGGGTGACCAGTGCCAAGTGATGAGTGGATGCTGTGCAGGAGTGGAGTGCGACGTGCCCGTGTGACGTATTGCAAGCCTTGAGGGCAACCCGGCGGAGTGCGTGTGGAGGCATTGGAGGAGGGAATGGTTTCTTCGGACCACTGGATGGGGCTCACGAAGATGGACTCCGGCAGAATTGTATCAGGCTCTTCGGGCTTCTCCTCAGGAGCATAGAGGCGAGACAGAGCGTCAGCTTTAGTATTCTTAGAACCAGGGCGGTAGGAGATGGAGAAGTTGAATCTAGAGAAGAACATGGCCCAGCGAGCTTGGCGGGGGTTGAGTCTCTTAGCGGCCTTTAGATATTCAAGGTTCTTGTGATCGGTGAGAACTTGAAAAGGGTGAGTTGCTCCCTCCAACCAATGCCTCCACTCCTCGAGGGCAAGCTTGACGGCCAGGAGTTCGCGGTCACCGATGTCGTAGTTGACCTCCGCCGGGTTGAGCTTGCGGGAGAAGAAGGCGCATGGATGGAGTCTACTTGGTACCCCCTGCTGCTGGGATAGGACCGCTCCCACTCCGGTGGTAGATGCGTCCACTTCCACGATAAACGGGAGATCCGGGTTAGGGTGGACGAGGAGGGGAGCGGTGGTGAAGGCTCTTTTCAGGGTTTCAAAGGCGTTGGTGGCTTGTGAAGACCAGGACAGAGACTTGGGCTGGTGACGGAGTAGGTTGGTGAGTGGACAGACGATAGTACTGTAATTTTTGATGAACCGGCGGTAGAAGTTGGAGAAACCTAGGAATCGTTGGAGTTCTTTGATGGTAGTAGGAATGGGCCAGGACTGTATAGCGGAGACCTTCCCCTCGTCCATCCGGATGCCACTGTGATCAATTACGTACCCCAGGAACTGGACGGAGGGTTGGTGAAATGAGCATTTTTCAGCCTTGAGGAAGAGATGGAACTGCCGTAAGCGCTGGAGGACCTCCGCAACGTGGTGGCGATGTTCGGCCAAGCTCCGGGAGTAGATGAGGATGTCATCGATATATACCAGAACGAACTTATGGAGAAACTCCCGGAGCACCTCGTGGATGAAATCCTGGAATACGGAGGGGGCGTTGACCAGGCCATACGGCATGACGAGATACTCGTAGTGTCCTGTGGGCGTGACAAAGGCGGTCTTCCACTCGTCCCCCTCACGTATCCGGATGAGGTTGTACGCGCTGCGGAGGTCCAACTTGGTGAACACAGTGGCACCGCGGAGATGTTCCAGGGCCGCTGGGACGAGGGGAAGTGGGTAGCGGAATTTTACGGTGATCTTGTTGAGGGCACGGTAGTCGATGCAGGGCCTCAAGCCTCCGTCCTTCTTAGCCACAAAAAAGAAGCTTGAAGCAGCAGGGGAAGTAGACGGACGGATGTAACCCTGTTCGAGTGCTTCCTGGATGTAGTCCTCCATGGCCTTCTCCTCCGGTATTGACAGGGGGTATATGCGTCCCCTGGGCACTGGTTCACCCGGTAGCAGATCGATGGCGCAGTCCCATGGCCGGTGTGGAGGAAGCTTGGAGGCGCGTTGCGGGCAGAACACGTCACTGAAGGGGGCGTAGTCCGGGGGAACATCCACGGAGCGCTTCTCGACCGGGCTCTCGATGGACGTGGCGTTGACGAGTAGAGACTGGGGTAGTGGAGATTTCGGAACAGGAAGCGCTGGGAAGCAGTCTGGGAAGCAGTGATCGCCCCACTTCAGGACTTCGCCCGTGCGCCAGGAGATGTTGGGGTTATGTTGTTCCAGCCACGGGCGCCCTAGAACCACGTCAGCGGTGGATTCCTCCAGAACCAGCAGATGGATGTGTTCCGAGTGGAGGACGCCGACTCCAAGTTGAAGTGGTCCCACGCAGTGACGGATGTGTTTACGGCTCAGGGGTTTGCCCGTGATGGAGTGGATTTGATAGCTCGTCGGTGAAGGAGAGACCTTGAGTTGGAGTTGTCTACAGAGGGCGCCTGAGATGAAGTTTCCGGCTGACCCTGAATCAAGGAGCGCCACCACTGGAACAGAGATATTTACAGCAGTAAGGGTTACAATGGTAGTGAGCGGTTTCATTTTCTGAATGGAGGGAAATATTGCACTCACCACGGGTCGAGGAGGACGTGTTGGGCATGTGGAGAGATTATGCCCCATAGCTCCGCAATACAGACAAAGATTCAGGGTCAGCCTTCTCTGTCTTTCGTTAGGGGTGAGACGAGAATGATCAATTTGCATGGGTTCTGGAGCTGGTTCTGGGGAGCTGACGGGTTCGGACCGACGGAGGAGGTTGGTGATGGATGACTGGCCCTGGTGCTCCTGGATACACGACTGCATACGGGACCCCACGCGGATGGCGAGTTGGATGAAGCGTTCTAATCCCATGGAGTCCTCGTATGCAGCGAGATGCAGCCGCACGGTAGGTTCCAGCCCCTGACGGAAAGTGGTGATGAGGGCTTGCTCGTTCCAACCGCTGGTGGCGGCTAGCGTTCGAAACTGCAAGGCATATTCGTTAACAGAGAGATTTCTTTGTTTTAGATTATAGAGTTTCTCACCAGTCGAGGAATCTGTCAGAGGTTTCCCAAATACTTCCCGGAAGTGGGAGACGAACGCCGAATAGGATTTGACGACTGGGCCTTTTTGGGTCCATAGCGAATCTGCCCATTGAAGAGCCTTCCCTTGCAGTTGTGAAATAATGAACGCTATTTTAGCTGTATCAGTGGTGTAGAGGTGCGGCTGCATCTCCAGGACCAGTTCACATTGGAGAAGGAATCCGCTGCATTCCTCCGCCGATCCAGAGTAGGGCGCCGGTTTGGCCATGGGACTGGCGGTGAATGCAGGTGAAGGAGTAGTGCTGGCGGGTGCGGAGACAGCCGCGTTGGAGGGTGACGATGTAGAGGGTTGTGGTGTGAGTGCTCGACGCAGCGCGTCCACGAGCTCCTGGAAAGGATCGTTGGTGCTCATGCCGTGAAGTTGTTATGGTCCGGTCTTCTGTTATGATATAGACACGGAGGCAGAGGTAAAAGCAATCCAGGTGAGTTTTATTGAACAATATGAAGAGCACAGAGTGAAAGCAGTGGATATCAGGTTCTTGAGAGATGAATAGAAAGTGATACTGTCCTTGTTTGACTTGCAGATCCGTGAGCTGAGATGATATGGAGGGAGACGTTGGAGACACTCACACACACAGGTAGGTAAGCACACAAAGGGACCAGGAGACGAAGGAGATGAAGGAGATCGCTGGAGCAGGTAAGTAAGTCGATAGGGAGTCCTTGAGGTAAGCATACAAGTGCTGTAGTGCAAACGAGACCGGACAGTGAGTGTGTGTGAGTGTGGTGGCTTTATAGTGCTGGTGATTGCAGAGTGAATGAGATGCAGGTGGCGGTGATTAGTATGCTGGTGATTGAGTGCGTGGGTACTGTGGTGAGGTGGAGCCTGGCGTGTCTGTGACAGTCATAACCTACCTGTATCTTTCTTCTGTTCTTCTGTATTTGTGTCTTTCACAGCTTAATTGAAGAACAAATAATTTATGGTTTTAGAGAAAGTAAACTGCAGCTGTAATTGTGGACATATACAGTTACTATTTGTTTTAACAAACATTATTTAATGTGATGGTGGGAGTGTCTATGATTCTGCTTTAATTCTACACTGGCAGTTTCCCACATTAAAGTTATACTTCGGATTGCATTCAAATTATGTTCTGGTACAAGATTTCTGCTACAACATGAATATTTATATGTTTAGTGGATCGCTTTAGATATTATTGCTGATATTGCAGTGATTAAACTTCTTCAGATACCTGTCAGTCCCGCCATAGATTCATCGTCACAAACTAAAATAAGGGAAAATTTAATTATTAAAAATGTAATTATTGTTTCCACAAATACTCTAGAATTTGTAAACCACAAAAAATGTTTCTGTTAAGCTGATTCATATGTGTTTTGGATCTTAAAATGAAAGATGTGTAGTTTAATTACCTTTTTTAGCTGTTTTCTTCCCTGAAAGAAAGATGGAAAAAATGACACATAAGCATAAAATACCTGCATAAAAATCTTTTGAAGATAAAATAATTGAAATCTTTCCTCCAGATTTTACCTGTTAGTTTGTGTCTGTATTTGTACAGGATCAGCCCAACCAAACCCAGAGCACAAATGAGAACGATAAAGAAAAGAGCCTTCCATGGATCTGATGAATCTGAGAAAGAGAAACCAGGTCAATCTAAACATCTTCAAAATATATAAATCAATTACAACAATCAAGTAGAAAAATATTTTTGAAACTTTGTGAACATAAAAATGTCATTTGGAATTCATTTTTCTTTTGAAACAGGATCAACAACAAAATGTAGAATGGGATTTTATTTTTTTTAAATTTTTTATTGGATGGCCGGTTGCATAAAGTTAGTCATCTTTTTTATCTTTAAGACTGTTAATAACTTTTTAAAGTCAGTTACATAAAAACGTATATTGGCCTAATTTGTTACCGAAAAGTAACACTGATTGCCCCTAACTAACTGCTAGTAGGTCTTACTAGATCTTAAGACAAGGTCTTAACATAATGGCAACTGGCCCCTGCAGGAATTGCTCATTTAATAGGGGTTCAAGTAAACCCCTAAAAAATAAGCCTACTTTTGCAAACTAGTTTTTCGCCCGATCACCACCAAACCAGTGAAGAAAGATCCTCTGGAGTCTGAGTGTCAATAATTATAAAAAAAAGTCGAAATTTTGATTCATGTCCACAACTGGACCCCAAAACATTCAGAGTGGGTATGGCCACCTTTACTAAAACGACTATTCCTCTTGAACTGAATGAGATCATTCCACCAAACTCAGTACACCTTTGCGACTGCCCATTTGATGGCGCTATAGAATGAAAAAAACACAAAAACAGCTATAGCTACACAACAGTCAGTCTGATTGACTTGAATATTGGCATGCCGTTTCTTTGTCCAAGATGCCCCGACTATCTATGAGGACATTTGTGTATCTCGAAAAACACAGCTGCCATTGGGCAACAATAAATAAAAAAATGAAAAGGAAATGTTCTTGAAAATGGACCACAACCAAGCCTCTGCAGCTGTGCAGCATCGCAGCTTCCCTTCAGATTAATTGATTGCTTTTCAAATAAAATGAAAAAGTTTATTGCAAGGTAAGGTTTGGCTTTATTGTTATTATTTGTTTTCTAATGGGTAATGAATTCGCGTGCCTTCAAATGCGTCACGCGCTTGATGGCTTGGTGTGTTTAGAGATGATTTTTGATATTCGCTGCT
This sequence comes from Megalobrama amblycephala, assembly GCF_018812025.1. Taxonomy (NCBI): domain Eukaryota; kingdom Metazoa; phylum Chordata; class Actinopteri; order Cypriniformes; family Xenocyprididae; genus Megalobrama; species Megalobrama amblycephala. Next base: position 1,005,914 of record NC_063046.1, read on the forward strand.
GCAGCACATATTTGGGAATGAATAGATAGTAAAATGTGATGTTTCGTGCCATCGTGTGGGATAGTAAATAGAGAACGTAATCGGGAATGTCACGCCAAAAGACTTGTATTTTTCACAAGTGTCTGTCTTCAAGTCCAAGTCATGTCTCGAGTCAAGTCTCGGGTATTTGTTCACGAGTCCAAGTCAAGTCTCGAGTTAGTAGTTCACGAGTCCAAGTCAAGTCGCAAGTTGTTAATTTTTGCGACTTAAGTGCGACTCGAGTCCAAGTCGCAGACTCAAGTTTCCATCTCTGGACACCAGGGGGCGCCTTCGCAATTTTCATGTGCATAAAGGATTGTATATCACACGATTTTTCTCACAAACCCACGTCATTCATACCATATGGTGGAACTTCTCATTCTGAGCAACTTTACCTCTAGGACCACCACTGTCAATCGAATCGATCATTTAATATTGGAGATAATTGCAAAAACCTACTTTTACTAGCTAGTCCTAGGTTTTTGGCTCAACCTCAATAACCTCGATAGCTTTAAACATATATTTACTTAGTAAATTACCTGTATTGGCTGTAAATGATCTTTTCCATCAATGATCTAGGTTGTTACAGGCTTGCTAAATAAAATATAGTACCTTTTTACGCATATGCTTAAAGGCCTTAAAGCGCTTGAACCCTGTTAATTGCTGTTTGCAGCTATATTTATAAATAAATTAATAGATTTTAAATTATACTGTATTTGCACAAAATATACATTAAAGATGTAACTTCAATTAAGATCACAGTAAAAAAATTAAGGTGCAGGAAACTATTACAAGCCTGGAGTTTAAACAAACTTGATCACATACCAGCAGAATACGTTTGTCAGTTCTTTATTTGAGGTTACATTCACACACATTACGGTTATTGACTGGAGTGACAACCACATTCTATAACTGAAGTCACACCTGTAAATTTTCAGGACTCACAACCACATTCTCAGAAAACCCGCGCTGTGTGAACAGAACTGGACTGAACAACTAGTTGTCTGTCACTCGTACAGTGTGAGACAGCCGCTCTGCACTGCAAAAATGCGTCTACTGTGTTTTGCGGATTATCATGTATGGTTTTGGAAACTTATAGTGATGGAGATATGAGCTGTGTGTCTTCTGAAAGTTTTAGATCCGGTCACTGTTCTCCACCAGAGCTGTTTTGTGTTCTACATGCGACTCAAAGCTCCGCTTTCCACACAGATATAAAAGCTGCTGTCGGTTAATGAAGATTTGATGGATGAACTCGATTAGACTCTTGTCATATCACAAAAGTGATAAGACTTTTCAGTTTTATGGACACCGCCATCTTGGATATTTCTTTGGTCATTGTTGCTATGGTTACTGGTAAGAGAATATGGGCTTGACTCCTGTTGCACTTTCATACAGACAGTATTCAAGATGTTAGTCGCTGTGTTAACAGGATATTTCGAGACTCACACGTGTAAGTAAATGCGGTTGTCAATCCCAAAAACTGACAGTGATCATAGCCTTTGTTCGAATATCAACAAAAACTTTGTTCTAAGATGTTCTCTGACCTGAAGAGATGAAGGCCTGTATCTCAATCCTACTTTCTCTAAACTCTCCAGTCTTGAGAGACATTGAACATGAGACCAGTTGAGTGTCCGAGTGAGAGACGACCGTCCAGCTGTGGACTGAGAACATCTGATCTGCTCCATGTCTGCGAGACCCTCCTCCAGGATGGAGAGCCGTTCGCTCATCTGACCTCCACATGACGTTCGGCTCTGGATACCAGCCGCTGGACTTACAGCTGATGTTCACACGTCCATCATCCAGAGGCTGTGGAAACAGGACAGGAGCAGATCCTAAAGCTGGAAGAGGAGAGACAGATGTTAAGATGTTCTCCCAACACTGTGCAAGTATATTTTTAACTTTACTTAGAAACTTTAAATAGAAAATGAGTTAAGATAATCATAAAGTAATCACAACAAATACATAAGAAATATAAATATCATGCATAGGAAATAAAAATAATAATCATATTTAACTAAAGGCTGCCTGAATCAATCTCTATCTCTAACTACCCGAATCACTTCGAATCAAGCTTGAGGTGCCCTTGTCTGAATATAAGAGCCAGAGAGCTTGGGTTCGTGAGACACACTAGTAGCAACCCAGCTTACTGGTGTCTTTCCTACCCCTTCATGGAGTGGAGTATCCCAACACCTTCTACCTCTGTTGGATTCTGGTGCTACACCAGCCTGCGTCTGGACCTGGTGCCTTACACTCACATCTCAGTGTGTAAACCCACTGTCTCACTTCCCAATTCCCTCAACTCTTCCAACCAGACAGCCCTAACTAATAAATAAATAAATAAAATCTTCCTGAATCACTAAGTTTGGGGTGTCTGCCTCCTTACAAATTATTCAGTTCTTTAGGAAAAGTGTCAAGCTCTAGTCTCCCTCAAATCAAGACCCACAAGTCAAGTGTAACTGAGGCCAGCTAGTAGTTGCTGTCCGAGTAAACCTCACTCCTCTGATCTCAAGAGATGCTCTAGCGACTGATGTTAGAGGTTGTAGCCTTTAGCCTCCTTGTTAGAGTGTCCAACTCCCATGCCAGAGACCCAGGTTCGAGGCCCACACAGAGCAGGGCGAATAGGACCTGGGTAGAGGGGTTCCACAAGCAACAGCTGTATATCGTACTGGCAGCAACAGTTTGGAAATGTTCTCAAGACTACTGGGAGACTACTTTGCTCCAATATGGAAACTGCAAGAAATTCCTGAAATATCAAAGCTATAAAAACTGCAGTAGGACCTTCCACCCAGACTTGTGGTGTGCTCAAGAAGAAAGATGGTTCCAAATCAGAAAAACTTGCGCAGTGGATAGAGCACGTAATGAGTTAAACAGTTCAAAAAGCACCATTTCATATGAAACTTATCAACAAGACTATCCACTTCAAAATTTCTTAGATGCAGAACTAGAGCTAGACGAGGTAATAACCATAGTTAGCCCCGGGTTACTTCACTGTAACCCTGTTCCCTGAAAAGGTGGGAACGAGAAGCTGCTCTTTATACAACGCTGTGGGAACATCTTTAGTCGTGACCAGCTGTGAATATATGTGTAAAACAACATCAGTGAAATTGACCTATATTTATAGCCTTGCGTGATGTCATTGGAATGTGTCGTAAGCGAAGCTATAATAGAGACCGGAGTAACATGAACATCCAAACTATAAAACCTTATGAATGTGTGCAGAGAGGACCAGCCTGCCGCATCACAAACATGTTGCAAGAGAGCGCCCCCTGCCAAAGCTCTAGAAGAGGCAAATCCCCTGGTGGAATGAGCCCTGATACCCATTGGTGAAGTGTGACCACGCGCCTCATAGGCAAGGGCAATAGCATCTCTCACCCAATGTGACATGGTCTATTTAGTGACAAACAAACTGTTGCTCTGACTTACGCCACTGGCTGGTGTGGTGGACGTAAGTCTGAAGAGCACAGACTGGAAACAGTCTGTGAAGTCTCTCCTGATCCGGCGTTGTGAACGGCGGAGGACAGAAGGCTTCGAGAGAGACTGGATGCAAGGTCGATGTGAAAATATGCATCCTTGAGATCAATCGTGACGAACCAATGGATTTGCAGACACGATCATCTTTACGGTTAACATCTTGAACTTGAGAGCTTTGAGTGAATGGTTCAAGCCTCGAAGATCTAAGAATGGATGCTGCCCCCTGTCCTTTTTGGGAACTAGGAAGTATCGGCCGTAATAACCTGACTCTCTCTGTAGAGAGGGAACACGTTCTATGGCCCCTTTCTCCAGAAGAGTTTGCAGCTCTTGTGACAGTAACGTCGCTTGCCCTGGCTTCACGGTAGTGGAGACCACACTGTTGAAACACGGAGGACGATTGAAAAAATGGATTCTGTATCCAAATTCTACTCTTTAGAACCCACATGGAAATCTTTCTGAAATGGGCACTAATTTTGACACTTCCTTTTGAGAGGATATTAGGTGTTCCACATCCTGATGTGTTACAGGAGCTAACGGAACACCTAACATTTCGCTGGATACCACTGCCCCTCGAAGCACCAGAGGTGGCGGGGAAGGAGGGTTTATTTGGAGATGCCGAGAAGGAGCAGGTTTTAGATATAATACGTGCCCCGTCCCAAGGGGGGCCATCCCCACAGGGCTGGGTGCAAGACCGTCAGGACTTCTTCTTTTTTTGCAGAATAGTCCTGAGGTCTTGCCTGGGAGGCCCCTCCCCCTGAGTGCGGCAAGGAAGGAACTTCACAAAAGCTTCCTCTGATTTTTTCACCTCCTGAAACCTGCTCACGACTGTGTTGACCGAGTCACCGAACAGGCCAGAAGGTGATACTGGGGCACACGGTCCTTATCCTTGATGTCCGTGAGGTTCAGCCACAGGTGCCTCTCCGTGCTAATCATAGCAGCCATAGAACGGCCGATGGCTTGTGCCGTCTGCTTGGTGGCACAGAGAGACAGATCTGAGGCTTGACGAAGCTCTGTGAACACTTCCTCGGTGATGGTAGTGCCTGCACTCAGATCCTTCAACAGGTCAGCTTGGTACGCCTGTGACACTGCCATAGTGTGCAGCGCAGCACCAGCCTGACATGCAGCTTGGAGGGCTTTTCCCACAAGCACTGAGGAGGTTCTACAGGGCTTTGTGGGGGGGGGTCGTTTTTAATGATGATGCTGACTGACACAGGCGATAAATAGCTCTCATGTGTCTCTTCAACCTGTGGCATCATCGTATACCCCCATGCTTCAGCACCCACGTTAGTCGAATAAATCGACGTCGAGGACACAAAAACACAAGAAGTATATGGTTTTCTCCATGACTTTGATAATTCATCATGGAGGTCCTCAAAGAAGGGGAGAGACTGGAGTTGTGGCCCCTCCCCTTTGCCACCAGACAAAAACCTATCCTCAAGCTTAGATGGTTTGGGGGTCTCTTTTTCCTGTGGCCAGTCTAGCTGTAATCTAGCCACAGCTCGAGTTACTACCTTGAGTAATTCCTCAACGGCTTTATCATCACGTGAGGAACGCTCAGTGGCAGCAAACTCGAGAAGAGAATCATCGTCCCCTGCGTGAGCTGAAGAAGCACCGGAGTGCGCTTCAGGATTGCGCGAGGAGACGCACGGATCAGGTGACAAATTGGGCGAAAGGGCAGGACCCGTCTCCTGTTCATTAGCGAGATCCATTTGCGAGCCCCACGATCGTACTGCGGGTGCTGATCCCTGGAAGAAAGAGAGACGAGCACGAAGCATCTTAACTGTGAACAGTTCACAATGCTCGTCACCAGTTCACATTTTCACACACAGTTCACACACAACTTCACAGAATGGCCTCTGAAGACAAAAGACCTGCTGATGCACAGGTGGCATATCTAATTATAGCCTCGCTCACGACGCATTCCAATGACGTCATGCAAGGGTATAAATATAGGTCAATTTCACTGCAATGTTGTTCACATATCTTCACAGCTGGTCATGACTAAAGACGTTCCCCACAGTGCTCTATTAAGCGCAGCTTAGAGCGTAGCCTTTGAAAAGGAATAAGGGCTAGGTATAGGAATAGATAGCTAGGGTATGTTGGCATTAGTGGAATTGCATTGGCATGGTTCAAATCATACTTATCTGACCGTTATCAGTCTGTAGTAGTAAACGATGAGATGTCATATCAATCACAAGTTAAATATAGAGTACCACAAGGCTCAGTACTAGGACCGTTGTTTTTTACGCTGATGATACTCAGCTCTATATTTCTTCGCGCCCTGACGAAAATCACCAATTCGCTAAATTAACAGAATGTATAGCTGATATAAAAAACTGAATGACCAGTAATTTCCTACTACTAAATTCAGGAAAAACAGAGATTCTAATTTTTGGACCGAAAACTTCTTCACGCAATAATCTAGAATACTGTCTAACACTTGATGGCTGCTCTATTAAGTCTTCGTCGTCAGTTAGGAGCCTGGGTGTGCTCTTTGATACCAATCTTTCATTTGAAGGCCATGTTACTAGCATCTGTAAAACTGCATTCTTCCATCTTAAAAATATATCTAAACTACGACATATGCTCTCAATGAAGAATGCAGAACAGTTAGTTCATGCGTTCATGACCTCAAGGCTAGATTACTGTAACGCTCTACTGGGTGGTTGTTCCTCCCGCTTGATAAATAAACTACAGCTCGTACAAAATGCAGCAGCTAGAGTTCTTACTAGAACTAGGAAGTATGACCATATTAGCCCAGTTCTGTCGTCACTGCATTGGCTTCCTGTTAAACATCGTATAGATTTTAAAATCTTGCTAATTACTTACAAAGCACTAAATGGTTTAGCTCCCCAGTACCTAAGTGAGCTCTTAATACATTATAGTCCTTCACGTTTATTGCGATCTCAGAATTCAGGCCAGCTGATAATACCTAGAATATCAAAATCAACCGCAGGCGGTAGATCCTTCTCCTATTTGGCACCTAAACTCTGGAACAATCTTCCTAGCATTGTTCGGGATGCAGACACACTCTGTCAGTTTAAATCTAGACTAAAAATGCATCTCTTTAACCTGGTATACACATAACACATTATCAATTTATATTTTCAAATCCGTTAAAGGATTATTAGGCTGCATAAATTAGGCCAGCCGAAACCGGGAACACTTCCTATAACACCAGATGTACTCGTTACATCAGAAAAAGAATGGCATCTACGCTAATATTAGTCTTTCTGTTTATCCCGAGGTTTACCGTAGTCAACCGGATCTGGGCCGTATCCAGCTGAGACCAAGGATCGGTGCCATGACACGACCACAATACAGCCCTGAAGTATCAGCAGAGATCGAGTCAACTAGATCATCCATTGTGATGACATCATCAACACGACAGCCAGTGCCACAGTTCCTCAACAGACCGTCCATACCGGCGTGATGAATACGATCCTCAACTGGACACGACCACAACGCAGCCCTGAAGTATCAGCAGATATTGAGTCAACTGGATCATCCATTGTGAAGGCCTCATTGACACGACAGCCAGTAGCACAGTTCCTCAACAAACCGTCCATACCGGCGTGATGAATACTATCCTCAACTGGATGGAACTGAAATAAATACTTTGATTGTTGCGATCCTATCAGATTTATGATAGCAACCTGATTGTAACAAAGCACTGTTCGCCAGAGGAGAACTGGCCCCCCGACTAAGCCTGGTTTCTCCCAAGGTTTTTTTTTCTCCATTTTAACACCTATTTGCCACTTGTTTGCCACCTGATGTCACCTGATGGAGTTTGGGTTCCTTGCCGCCGTCGCCTTTGGCTTGCTTAGTTGGGGACACTTGACATTTGATATTCAATAGTATTCTTGACATTTATTCAACAGTGCTTCTGATCTGCCTGCATTGACACTATTATTTAAGAGCTGCTGTGCAGCCAAATTATGTACCAGTTATCAATGTAAAGCTGCTTTGATACAATCTGCATTGTAAAAAGCGCTATATAAATAAAGGTAACTTGACTTGACTTGACTAGGCAAAGGGAAAGCCACTGGGACTGATGAAATACCAGGTGAGTTTCTCCAAGCTGGAATAGAACCCCTATCCTGCCATCTCCATCAACTCATTCTGAAGTGCTGGCACTCTAAACATGTTCCCCGAGTTTTCAAAGATCCAAAGATCACCACCCTTTATAAGAACAAATGGATCATGGAGACTGTGATGATTACTGAGGAATATCACTGCTGTGTGTTACAGGGAAAGTCCTGACCCGCGTCATATTGACTCGCATTCATCAGTTAGTTGAGGTAATACATCCTGAGTCTCAATGTGGCTTCTGACCCAACCGCTCTACAACAGACTTTTTTGCCGTAAGACAAGAAAATTCACAAGTTCACACTTACAAATAATCAGATAGTAAATAGTATGCGTAGTAGTATGCGTATTTGGCGTGCTGTCTGAGGAGAGGGCTCCGAGCTCAGTATTTTGGCCCGAACCCAGAGTACTCCCCCCGTATTCTGGTTAGGAAAGTAACCAGGCAGGTGTGAGGAGACAGGGTGGTGGAGGGATGCTGTCAAACTGTCGAGGAATATGGGTGAGTCAACCGTGTCTTATATATATATATATATATATATATATGCTTTCACTCATGCTGATTGGGTAGATAAGTTGATTACTGATTGTTGACAGCTGGCCGAAATGACGTGATGATTAGTCAGATTATTTGAACGTTGCTCCTCCCGAATTTTGTTAATAAAACATCATATCAAGAGAACAGAATCAACTGCTCTACCTTGCTTTTGTTGATCTGACTAAAGCTTTTGACTCAACCGACAGAGAATGCTGTGTCCTTGCTCCAGCCCTCTTCAGCATTTATTTTATCTATGTGTTCAAGACAGCCTTTGAAAAATTGGATAATTACACTGGAATAACTCTTTGGAATAGGATTGATGGAAACTTCTTCAGTCTATCCCGGTTCAGAGCAAGAACAAAAACACAAGAGTTTGTTTTCAGAGAACTGCTTTATGCATTATGCGCATCTTCGCCAGAGGAGCTGCAGACTCTGCTTGACTGTTTCTCATGCTCATTTGATGTTTGTGGGCTCACAATCTGCTTGAAAAAAACTGTAACTACTGTTTGTAACTTGCTGCCAACACACATTGATTCCAGTTAAAAATGTAGTTCACTTGTGGAAAAGTTCACTTATCTTGGATCTACAGTGACCCATAATACCACCCTAGACGATGAGATTTCAATCAGGTTGGGGAAAGCAGCCTCTACTTTTGGTTATTTGACAAATCATGTGTGTCAGAATAAGCATCTATCTGTCTAGCACATGTTCTGAGAATACTGATGCATGGCGCTGAATGCTGGATCGCGCTCTGGCAACGGCAGTGATGTCTAGCACTCATTGAACTATAAGTGCGAGACATCACTGCCGTTGTCAGAGCGTGATCAGACCTCACTAACCGAGTGCTGAACGCAGTTGGACATAGTGGTGTATTAGAGGTAAAAAATGATATAAATACTTTTCGGTTTCTCACACAAACCTATCGTTTCGTGTCTTAGAACATCAATGTGTTGTCACGAGCCGCAGGGTTTAATTTGGATTTGTCTATGCAAGGTTTTTCGACTCTTATTGATCAAAGTTCCCATTCACTCCCATTATTCGGCTGACAGACGGCAACGGTTGGAGTTAAAAATCATCATTTGTGTTCTGCTGAAGAATAAAAGTAACCCACATCTTGGATGCGCTGGGGTAAGCAGATAAACATCAAATTTTTATTTTTGGGTGAACTATCCCTTTAAGACCATGCTAACAACCTCCAGCAGCTAAAAGAATGTCGCCTGAAATCCAACTTACAAACATGATCTATGCTATCCAATAAATGTCTATGGCTTATTGTCACCTGCATTGTCGCTCATGACTGAAGCATGCCATCATCATGAGGAAACCTTGCCAGAATGTTAGTTAGAGAAGTAGAAATCTCTAGAAAACCTACTCATGCAAAAAAAATAAAATAAAATAAAATAAATAAGTAGGTGAATTTAATGATGTGTAAAAACATAATGAATTGTAGTTCTTGACTCACCAGTCACTTTGAGAACTATCTTTCCATTGCCATATGCACTTTCTCCACTCACATAACAGTGAAATAAACCTTCATCCTGAACTGTGAGTTTCTCCAGCTGTAGAGAGACATCTCCTTCCTTCAGTCCACCAGACTGATCTGACCACCGAGTCAGTGAGGTTCGGTTCCTGTAGGATTCCTCCTGGAGGTCCTGGATCTTCCCATATTGATAGAAGAGAACAGGGTTGCTGAACTGGTCGTGACGGTACCAGCGGATCTCCAGAGCTTCAGCATTCTCAGGAGGAGAGATCCAGCAGGGCAGAGTGACTTTGGACCCGACATGAGCCACTATCTGATCACGAGGAACCACAACAGTGAACGACGCTGTGAGACACAGAAGACACACAGAATTAAATATATGCGTTATATTCTGTATTTATTTGCTATATTTACTCAGTGAATCTGTAGCATATGTTTTTTTCCTGAAAAAAAAAATAAATAAATAAGACTTAAGCTGCGGACATATTAGCAAATCAATATTTCGGGGAAATTTTGCATGCAAATAGTCCATAGCGATGTATGAAGCACAGCTCACACATAAGTCACTTTCAAACCAAGCAGCTTTCTGTTGGTCATCACAGAGAATTCAAATGCAACACAGAGCAAAATCTGCTTGCAGAACTTTTTCACCCTCATGTGAAACTCCAGATGTGCGATTCCTGTTGGAATGACAGAATTTTACTGTGAAATTTCTCAGAGCAATGGTAATATTCATTAACAGCTTTAAATCCATACTACCCTTGTACTCTTTCTATATAATCTCTGACCCAGCTAAACAAAAATAAGACTTTATACTCTCCCTCAGCACTGAGATTGTTCATTCAGTTGCCAATTAAGAGGACTTGGATGAGGCACGCCTCGGGATTGATAATCTAACAATTTGGGGGCTCGTCCGGGATTTCTCCAGACGTAAGTATTGCTTCCTAATTTAATTTTGAAAGTTGATTCTTACTGTCTGCTGAGAAATTGATAGTTGTATTTTTGTGCTGCACTTTTTCCATATTTGGTAAAAGTGGTTTACCTTGTATTTTGATAAATGCGGGAAGAGTGAAAGTGGACTGATCACCCTTTCATTTTTTGGTGTTTTCCTCATGGATTTGAATGCATGGGAAGAGAATAGATGGAAGTCTATTCCATTGTGATTTCCTCTGCCCTTGTTGGCAGTTGATTGAATAATACTGAATTTAAAATTTTCTTTTGGCCAAAATATCAAAAATTTCATATAAAGCAGCAGATTTTTCTTTGTATTTTATTTGGCCATTCTCTAAATTGTAAGGTTTGCACTAAAACAGAGGAGAGATCTTTGTTGGTTGTTTCAAATGGGTGAAATGATTAGTCGACCGTTAATGGGGGAAACCCCCAAGGATTTTATGAATCTATGATTTTATGATTTTATCACAACTATGTTCCTTTTTAGAAAGAAATCGTATCTGTGAAGATTTCCAGTCAGGATTTAGACCATACCATAGTACTGAGACTGCTCTCATTAGAGTTACTAATGATTTGCTCTTATCATCAGATCGTGGTTGTATCTCTCTATTAGTGTTACTGGATCTTAGTGCTGCATTTGACACTATTGATCACAATATTCTTCTAAATAGACTCGAAAACTATGTTGGCATTAGTGGAATTGCATTGGCATGAATTAACAGAATGTATAGCTGATATAAAAAACTGGATGACCAGTAATTTCCTACTACTAAATTCAGGAAAAACAGAGATTCTAATTTTTGGACTGAAAACTTCCTCACGCAATAATCTAGAATACTGTCTAACACTTGATGGCTGCTCTGTTAAGTCTTCGGCGTCAGCTAGGAAGCTGGGTGTGCTCTTTGATACCAATCTTTCATTTGAAAGCCATGTTACTAGCATCTGTAAAACTGCATTCTTCCATCTGAAAAATATATCTAAACTACGACATATGCTCTCAATGAAAAATGCAGAACAGTTAGTTCATGCGTTCATGACCTCAAGGCTAGACTACTGTAACGCTCTACTGGGTGGTTGTTCTGCTCGCTTGATAAATAAACTACAGCTCGTACAAAATGCAGCAGCTAGAGTTCTTACTAGAACTAGGAAGTATGACCATATTAGCCCAGTTCTGTCATCACTGCATTGGCTTCCTGTTAAACATCGTATAGATTTTAAAATCTTGCTAATTACTTACAAAGCACTAAATGGTTTAGCTCCCCAGTACCTGAGCGAGCTCTTAAAGCATTATAATCCTTCACGTTTATTGCCATCTCAGAATTCAGGCCAGCTGATAATACCTAGAATATCAAAATCAACTGCAGGCGGTAGATCCTTCTCCTATTTGGCAGCTAAACTCTGGAACAATCTTCCTAGCATTGTTCGGGATGCAGACACACTCTGTCAGTTTAAATCTAGACTAAAAACACATCTCTTTAACCTAGCATACACATAACACATTATCAATTTATATTTTCAAATCCGTTAAAGGATTATTAGGCTGCATAAATTAGGTCAGCCGGAACCGGGAACACTTCCTGTAACACCAGATGTACTCGTTACATCAGAAAAAGAATGGCATCTACGCTAATATTAGTCTTTCTGTTTATCCTGAGGTTTACCGTAGTCAACCGGATCCGGGCCGTATCCAGCTGAGACCAAGGACCTGCGCCTTGACACGACCACAACGCAGCCCTGAAGTATCAGCAGAGATCGAGTCAACTAGATCATCCATTGTGAAGACATCATCAACACGACAGCCAGTGCCACAGTTCCTCAACAGACCGTCCATACCAGCGTGATGAATACTATCCTCAACTGGACTCGACCACAACGCAGCCCTGAAGTATCAGCAGAGATCGAGTCAACTGGATCATCCATTGTGAAGGCCTCATCGACACGACAGCCAGTAGCACAGTTCCTCAACAGACCGTCCATACCGGCGTGATGAATACGATCCTCAACTGGACACGACCACAACGCAGCCCTGAAGTATCAGCAGAGATCGAGTCAACTAGATCATCCATTGTGAAGGCCTCATCGACACGACAGCCAGTAGCACAGTTCCTCAACAAACCGTCCATACCGGCGTGATGAATACGATCCTCAACTGGATGGAACTGAAATAAATACTTTGATTGTTGCGATCCTATCAGATTTATGATAGCAACCTGATTGTAACAAAGCACTGTTCGCCAGAGGAGAACTGGCCCCCCGACTAAGCCTGGTTTCTCCCAAGGTTTTTTTTTCTCCATTTTAACACCTATTTGCCACTTGTTTGCCACCTGATGTCACCTGATGGAGTTTGGGTTCCTTGCCACTGTCGCCTTTGGCTTGCTTAGTTGGGGACACTCGACATTTGATATTCAATAGTATTCTTGACATTTATTCAACAGTGCTTCTGATCTGCCTGCATTGATACTATTATTTAAGAGCTGCTGTGCAGCCAAATTATGTACCAGTTATCAATGTAAAGCTGCTTTGACACAATCTGCATTTTCACGGAACCCTATATCTCTAATCTCGTGGGATGGTCAGAAGGTAAAATACAATTAGATCAGTTTCCCCGCGATGGTTCTTTTAAAGATGAAGATATATGTGCTGCAAAAGATATGGTCCTTGGATGTTGGGATGACCCAGAATATATGACAGATGCTTCGGATGAAGTTGAAAGTTTATTGGCACAAATGTCCAGAGCTGAAAAAACAAGATATCTCTCTCTCACAGGCTCAGCTGCAACCTGATAGTGCGCCCCTCCCTCCGTATGAATGTGTTGCTTTTGCTGAAGTTCCAAAGGCTTTGACTAATCGTTTGTATCCACAATTGCCAACCACAACTGAGGTTTTTCCATTTGTACAGCTTCCAAAATTACTAACAAAATTACTCCTCTGAGTGTTACCGAGGCAGTGGCTATTTGTAAAGATCTGCCTGACTTCACTTTGATGCCGACTCTCTGCAACTTATGATTCCTGCAGCCTACTCTCTCACTGTTGATTCAGGAAATGCTCTCCTCGAGGACGAGTCTGCAACTGAGCTCAAACAGGAAATTGAGGGCATCAACCCCAAGTTGTGGGTGGCACATAAGGATGACACAGGATTCATTGATGTCCAGCCCTATGTTGCTAAGCTAATAACAGACAGGCCTGTGAATCAAAAACAATACCCCCTCTCAAAAGAAAAGGTGGAGGGTATTCGTCCTGTTATTGATAAACTACTGGCTCAAGGCATCCTGGTGCACACTCATTCACATTATAACACACCAATTAATCCGATTAAGAAAGCAAATGTTTCTTGGTGTTTAGAAAAGTTAATGATTTGGTAAAACCATTGTCTCCTATTGTACCAGATTATATTAATTCTATTCCTTACCTAGTACATTTTGACTGGTACTGAAAGATTCTTTGAAGCACTGTTTCCATTGATAGGTGTTTTTAGTCTTCAGACTGAAGTAGAGGTTACAAGATATGAATTAATTTCATTCAGTTCAACAAGAACTTTGAGGGCTCCATCTAACTGCCCTGCAAATCAGACTAGTCTTAGATCAGTAAACTGCGGTGAGATGAGGAGTGTGTGTTATGGTTGGAACATCTTGTTGTACCTATATCCCTGAGAATGACTCAAACGGCCATTTAATATCAGAGGATTTAAAAAATATGTCTAGAATTGCTCAAGAATTACAAGGACGAGAGGTTGATGATCAAAGTGGGTTCTTAGCATGGCTCACAGGATGGCAACAAATGCTTGTATCTGTCTTAATTCCTATAGGTGTGATCCTATTAATCATCACATTTATTATTTGTTGTATTATTCCATTTATCAGGGCTTTGATTATTCGTGCTATGAATAACTTTGTATCCTCTCAATATGCTTTGATGAGTAAAACTGTCAAGCATTAGTAATTTTGAAGGAAAATGAAGGAAATGTTTGTTGAAGAATGTTATGATTATGAAGGTAAAGAAAGTGATTGTATTTGTGTATAAGAAAAGTAATGGACATCAGGTGTTATTGGAAGTGTTCCCGGTTCCATCTGACCTAATTTATGCAGCCTAACAATTTACATGGTTTGATATAGAAGTAGATAATGTGTTATGTGTATGCCAGGTTAAAGAGATGCGTTTTTAGTCTAGATTTAAACTGACAGAGTGTGTCTGCTTCCTGAACAATGCCAGGAAGACTGTTCCAAAATTTAGGTGCTAAAAAGGAAAAGGATCTACCTCCTGCAGTAGATTTTGATATTTTAGGTATTATCAGCTGGCCTGAATTCTGAGGTCACAATAGACGTGAAGGACTTCCTGGTTCTAGTAAGAACTCTAGCTGCTGCATTTTGTACGAGCTGTAGTTTATTTATCAAGCGGGAGGAACAACCACCCAGTAGAGCGTTACAGTAATCTAGCCTCCAGGTCATGAACGCATGAACTAACTGTTCTGCATTCTTCATTGAGAGCATATGTCGTAGTTTAGATAAATTTTTAAGATGGAAGAATGTGGTTTTGCAGATGCTAGTAACATGGCCTTCAAATGAAAGATTGGTATCAAAGAGCACACCCAGGTTCCTAGCTGACGACGAAGACTTAACAGAGCAGCCATCAAGTGTTAGACAGTATTCTAGATTATTGCGTGAAGAAGTTTTCGGTCCAAAAATTAGAATCTCTGTTTTTTTCTGAATTTAGTAGTAGGAAATTACTGGTCATCCAGTTTTTTATATCAGCTATGCATTCTGTTAATTTTGTGAACTGGTAAGTTTTGTCAGGGCGTGAAGAAATATAGAGCTGAGTATCATCAGCGTAACAATGAAAACTAATGCCATGCTTCCTAATGATATCTCCCAAGGGTAGCATGTACAGAGTGAAAAGCAACGGTCCTAGTACTGAGCCTTGCGGTACTCCATATTGAACTTGTGATTGATATTACCTCTCTTCGTTTACTACTACAAACTGATAACGGTCAGATAAGTATGATTTGAACCATGCCAATGCAATTCTACTAATGCCAACATAGTTTTCGAGTCTATTTAAAAGAATATTGTGATCGATAGTGTCAAATGCAGCACTAAGATCCAGTAACACTAATAGAGAGATACAACCACGATCTGATGATGAGAGCAAATCATTAGTAACTCTAATGAGAGCAGTCTCAGTACTATGGTACGGTCTAAATCCTGACTGGAAATCCTCACAGATACTATTTCTTTCTAAAAATGAACATATACTACCAGTCAAAAGTTTGGAAACATTACTATTTTTAATGTTTTTGAATGAAGTTTCTTATGCTCATTAAAGGTGCAGTATGTAAGAATTCTGTCCGCTAGAGGTCACTAGAGGCCTATTCAAAACAAAGGCGTAGCTTGATGACGCCAAGTTTTAGAGCGGAATCTTGGGACATGTGGTCTCCACCTCAACGGCCGGTGGAAAAGAATAGAGATTGGAGTCGGGAAGAAATCATGTTCATGGATTTGATTAATAACGTTACTCTGTAGTATGAAGCAGAGCAGGAGCGAGTGTTGTGGAGCTGAACAAGGAGCTGGAGTGATTGAACAACACACGTCGCGAGCAGCGGGACTTTTATTATGACACAGTCGCCGGCGCCGCTTCCGCTTTCCCGGTCATGAGTATGAGGTAACGCAGCTCTGTTTATCATATTAGATACATTTGAGAGTGTTGAAAATGATGTTATAACGTTACTCTGTGCGTTCGCTCGGCAGCTGCTGTGAGACACTGTTACACACTGCAGTAAGATAGATCGATTTTACAATATCATATTAAATGCTGGATGATTGTGTTGATAAATGACATGCAATTAATTTTAAAATGTATTGTATTTAAAACGTATTGAAAATGCTGTATTACTGTTACTAAAAATAAAGCTTCATTTGATTATGCTATGTTAGTGAAAGTGGCCATTGATTTTATACATATTATTATGAAAATCTTGCCACTTTTTATTCCCATTAGTACACTTCTTATTTCATTACGTTACTCCAAGAACACATTAATATGCAAATTACATACAGCGTGTAGATACATTGCATATAATGGGGGAAAAAACAAACATTTATGGCCATTTTACTGACATATTGCATAAAGCAAAATGGTATTTTATATCATTCTGTTGTATTTTTTATAATAATCATCTTTAAACAAATTGTAACATATATATATATATATATATATATATATATAAAATCTTGAATCCTAAAAATTGATTGGTGATTTTAAAAATCCCATTGTTTTTGCCTTTTCATGTCTATTAATTTAATAAATAA
Organism: Megalobrama amblycephala; assembly: GCF_018812025.1. NCBI lineage: Eukaryota > Metazoa > Chordata > Actinopteri > Cypriniformes > Xenocyprididae > Megalobrama > Megalobrama amblycephala. The sequence goes on from NC_063046.1 coordinate 1,022,759, forward strand.
ATAAATAAATAAATAAATAAATAAATAACCTGAGTCCTGGTGTCCACTACAGAGGACATAGCATAACATACAAATAAAATATAATTTTTCAAAATTGTTATTTTTCCTTTTTTTTTTTTTCTTTTGCTCTAAACAATTTAATGACATAAAAAAACTAAATTCACAAAACTTTTTTTCTGGTAGTCAGGAGGATACCCTACAGAACGTGTTCACATATCGATAAATATGAACATTTGTTGATATATCAGGAATTACGTGTTTGCCATAAAACTGAATGAAATCCAAACTTTTCTTACCAGAAGTCTCTATGAGGAGATTCACCAGTAAAGCTATAAAAATCGACAACATTCCTGTGGAAATACAGAAATACTCAAAACAAACAAACAAACAAAAAAAGGATTTATTTCCAGAAACACGCGAATAATATGAAAGATATAATAATAAATCAGAGTGTCGTATTCAATGAGGAAACAAACTCACCGACAGAAGACTCGTCTGTTAAATCTGGTTTGTTTAGATGAATATGAGCTGATAGAAGCGTATTATATATAAGAGTCAAATATAAATGATAAATTGGACGAAAATCAGAAACTATCAAAAGTGCACCTGACTTTCCTCCCGTTTTTCCTGCTCTTTACTTCCACTTTCTAAACATAACGTGATCCCTCAATAAAACAGACGTCAGTCAGCATATAATGAATAACGCTTCATATTCTGTGTATAATTAGATGTGTTTTTGTATAATATTTTCTGTATGAATGAACATGCAAATGTGTTTTCTGTTTCTGTTTGGCGATTGAATATAATAGAAAATCCACACAGATCTCGTCGCTCCGACATTGAAGTGTAGGCTAAGGATTTTTTCCCACTGGATCGACTGGAGGAAAAATATTATCAAGAGGGCGAGGGCAAATTAAGGGTGCAGAAAGCGATATTATAGATCAATATGAGTCGATGATAAACACATGTTGTGTTTAGCGTGTAGAGGATGATGATGCATCATATAATCATGCATGTTTTGTTACTGAAAATAAATGTATTAATTATTATTATCAATGTTGAAAACAGTTGTGTACAATTTTTTTCAGGATTATTTGATGAATAGAAAATTCAAAAGAACAGCATTTATCTCGATCATTAAATTGATCAAAAGTGACAGTAGCTATAGATATTTATCATGTTGCAAAAGCTTTATATTTCAGATAAATTCAGATCTTTTCAACTTATATTTATAAAGGAATCCTGAAAAAAATGTGCACAACTGTTTTCAACATTGATAATAATCATAAATGTTTCAAATCATCATATCAGAATGATTTCTGAAGGATCATGTGACACTGAAGACTGGAGTAATGATGCTGAAAATTCAGCTTTGATCACAGGAATAAATTACACTTTACTATATATTCACATAGAAAACAACTGATTTACACTGGAATAATATTTCACTGTTTTACTGTATTTTTGATCAAATAAATGAAGCTTTGGTGAGCAGAAGAGACTTCTTTTAAAAACATTAAAACATCTTAACATCCAAAAATTCTTGACCGATAGTGTGTGTTATATAAGTTCTGCCTTATGGCAATAGTGAAGCTTAAAAAGGAGGAAAGTGAAGCAGAAGAAGAGCAGTACTAGTGACGACATCAGTGATGTTATATTGATATTCACTAACTCTGATTGTGTCACATTGTGAGAATCTGATTTTATCTCTATGTTAGATTAGTTTGTTCACACTGTAATGTTTTGTCCTTATCAGCCACAATCATTACAAGCATCTTGACATTCACTTGGTCTCTTATACTTTAGGTTTCTTTTATCTTGAAACATATCACATCAGTTCTGGTGACGAAACATGCAACAGAAACTTCCATTTTCAGTTTATGAGTTTCTCAGTTTTGTCCTTCTGACTTTGGACAGGTATCTCAAACATCACATCAGGTGTCATTCTTTCCTGCTGTTGTGTTTTGTTCTGTTCAGGCTGAAGATCTTTTGTTCTGTTCATCACACAAAATTCATAAAAGATCATATAACCTCAGAACAGAATAAAGCACACAAGTCATGTGAACTACTTTTATGATACTTTCATGGTGCGTTTTATTATTTTAAAGCTCAACAGTTTCAGCTCTGAACATCTCCTCCTGTGTTTGACTGAAGAAAGAAGGTCTTACAGGTGAACAGTGACTGTAGTCCCGACCGTAAGGTACCACAGCTGTGATTGTTGGACTTCTAAATTATTTCCACATTTAAGAGGTTCACAGCAGTGAACACAAAGCATTTATAAAGAAAAACCCTTTGAAATATTTTGATTTATTATTTATTGTCTTTTATTAAAATAACAAAAACATCAATCAAAATATACTTCAATTTTCAATCATTTACAGTAAAATACATGTATTACAAAGTTATAAAAAGTGTCCATCTGTTGAAGATATCTTACAACATCAGATGTAATTTCACATTTCACACTCTCGTTTTTGCTGTTTTTTCGCTGCGCTGACAAACTGAAGCTGCTTGGTTTGAAAGTGTCGTCTGTGTGAGCTGTGTTTCATACATCGCTACGCTATAAGAGACAGTGGAGCTTTTTATGAAATTTGGCTGAAATATCACTAATGTGACGGCAGCTTCAGTGTGTGTGGAGTACATCAGAAATAGAGCAGGGCATAATTTCTGTCATCATACTGTGTTGTTCAGCATCCAGTGTAGACAGCATCACCGATTATAATGGTTTCTATTTGCTTTTGACATGTTTCGTTGCGCCACTTGCATCCGGTGTAGACTCAGAGTTATTCAGTAAAGGTTGACTGGACTCTTCAGGTGATTCTGGATGTTTTGGACAATCTAGAATTTTAAGTCGACTCTTATCTCCTACACCTGGATTAAACAGAGGAACGACTGATCCAGTGAATCTGGTGCTCATGGTCAGGAGATGTTTCTTCTCTTTGACATTGTAAAATGACAGCTGACCGTCATCATAATCTAACAGAACTCCCAGTCGTTCAGGTCTCGGCGTCAGTGAGAGTTTAACTGGAGGATCAGAGTTGATGTAAAAGCCTTTAGGACCGTCTGAACACAGAAACCAGTAACCGTTTGATGGAGTTACAGATTTGTCTTTTGAACGAAAACTTTCATCTTTCGCCACACCAATTAACCAGTAGTTTTTAGGAGGATTAGGTGGACGTGCCAATGAAACCTCCCAATAGTGACGTCCAGATGTAAATATTTGAGCTCCAAATGCATACAATTTGTAGGGAAATCCCTCTCCAGTGTGTTTATATTCTTTACTATTCCATACCATATTACGGTCCTTAGAAACTTTCAAATATGTAGATACATATTGTTGGTGAATAGTGATCTGAACTGTGAGGAAAAAACAAAGCAACAATTATTGATCCTCGAACTCGTGTGTGAGATCATATTCACTTGTATTCATGTATGAAATGTATGTAAATGAGATTGTCATACCTGCATGTTTCCTCAGTTCTTCTATATTTATCTCTCCCTCAACTGAAATGAAAAATAAGCAATTTGAGACCTCTACTCACTCCTAATGTGTGTGCACTAACTGGATGGGTTAAATGCAGACGACAAATTCTGAGTGGTTAACCATATTTGGCCTTCACATGTCACTTTCATTTTCACTGAAGAAAACTTCTATTTCTATTCTATTTTCCACCAAAACATGTTCATGTTTTCTTCTGCTACAACATGCATGTAGATGTTTATTTAACAATTAGCAGTTACGTTTTTTATTAAAAAAAACCTTCTTTTGTCAGTTTCTCCACAGGTCCATCCTCAAAAACTAAAATGACAGAACATGTCATTGGAGGGATTAATTTTCAATCTGTTTCTACAAATTTTCCAGACTTTTCATGGTTCTTATAAAAGTATAACACAGAACAAACAACTTGAAGTACCTTCTTTTGTCAGTTTCTCCATAAGTACGTCCTCACAAACTAAAATAAGAAAAAAAATCATTGGAGGGATTAATTATCTATCTGTTTTATCAATTATCATTTCTCCAGACTTTTCATGCCACATTAAATTACACATTTAACTATCTCCGGCATTGACTGGCATAAAAACAGACTCATTTATCTGTATCAGAAAGTCTTTTCAGAAAAGATGAGTAGTTTTCTCCCAGTAACTCCTGAAAGTGTTTGTCTGATTCATGATTTTGTTTAGATGTTAATGATGTGAGTTCATGTTACTTACTTTGATCTTTTGGTTTCTTCACTGCAAAACAGATACAAAATATCAACACAAGGGATGCATAAAACACAAAACCTCCTGAAGACTAACTCTTTTTAAATCTTTCTATCAGATTTTACCTGTTAGTTTGTGTCTGTATTTGTACAGGATCAACCCAATAACCAAACCCAGAAGAGCACAAATGAGAAGAGTGAAGAAAAGAGTCTTCCATAGATCTGATGAATCTGGTGGATCTGAGGAAGAAAGTCCATATGAATTTAAAATCAACTCTGGAACAAAATATATAAATAAATAATTCTAAAAACAATCAATGAAAGTTAACATGAAACATTTGTGCTCATGTTCAATTTATGTATTCACACCCGGCTTGATGTCAAACAAAGTTCCCTTTCAAAGTGGAACTTCAACACTGCATCTTGGTGTTGACATTATGGGGAACGCCCTCGTCATGAGCATGTGTAGACACACACCAGTCTTTGGCAGACAGCAGTACATGACATCACACATGGAGAGTTGTGCGTATAAAAGGGTGTCTGAGTCACATGTCATCAGCTTTCTTGTCTTCAGGAGCCGTTTGTTTGTAGCATGTGAAAACTTAACAATGGCAAATCATGTTGCTGGTGACCAGCTCTGAGGAGCTTGACATGGTAGGATGGGGCAAAGAAAGTCGAGCTCTCACTATAAATCCGAACAGTTATTAGTTTTATTTTGACCAATATATATTCTATACTTGCAAGCAAACTGCTTTGCAATAATTTCCCAAACTGTCGTTTGTCTGGAAATATTACTCATTCTGTAAGCAGAACGTTAACACAGCCATGCTAAATTCTGACGCAAAGAGAAGAACACAGACGCGCCAGCAGAGCAAATACTGTACCAGGCCAAGCTCACTGTTTGTGGAATATATAGCAAGAAAAATATAAATATTGAATTGGGTTTTATATGAATGTAACTTAGAAGGGAATTGTCTTCAGAAAAGTTTCAATCTCCGTATAAGTAGCCTATTTTATAACCGCAGCGCTGCTTTGTGTACATCGGTAACCAAGGAAACGCTATATCACTGCTGTTCCACAAGCGCCACCTACTGTCAGAGAGTGAATTTGCATTTTCATTCAGATCGTCTGCTGTTTTTGTTTTGTGCAGGTGTCTTATGTAGCATCATTTGGAATTGGCCATAAAAACTAATAAAGTCTTTTCGCAGTAAAAACAAATGCAGTTTTCAAAGAGCAGTGTTTTTTTTTTTTTTTTCTTGCAAATGAATGTGTAGTTTGTATGGTTAATATTAATGTAACTGTCAGCACTGTCAGGCCCGCACATGGTTAAATTTTTTCCCCTCTAGCCCTTAACCTAAAATGAGTTTGACACCCTTGGCTTAGAGGAACTAAGAACTGTATTAAATATTTTAAATGTTCTGATCCAATCTGACTTCTGACCTGTAATGCTGCCTGAATCATAATCCTTGCACTGTTCGTTGTTGGCCAGAGGAGAATTGAGCGACTGAAACTGGTTTCTCCCAAGGTTTTTTCTCCATTCTGTCACCTGATGGAGTTTGGGTTCTTGCTGCTGTTGCCTCTGGATTGCTTAGTTGGGGACACTTGATATTCAACAACATTACTGATCAGCGGGAAGATGACACCACTGTTTTCTCCAGAACTTACTTAAGCTGGACAATGACACTATTTTCTTCTAGAGCTGCTGTACAGCCAAAACAAACTTTGTTGGATTATTTTCCTGTTATCACTGTAAAGCTGCTTTGAAACAATCTGTATTGTAAAAAGCGTCCCTCTATTTCATTTACCTCTGTCTGCAACTATTGTGGAGTTTTGAAGTAGGGATATATGCTTCCTCTTGGGTTGGGTGCTTTCAATAGATTACTGGCCATAATGGGCTCTGGAGAGTGCCTTTACTAAATCAGGGTGCAAGCTTGGCAAGTTATGGTTTGATCGCATAAGAGTCCCATTATCTTATTGCCGGCCTAAACTCCCCTGCGATTTCATTGGGGTATAGAGCTTGGTTAATCAGAGTTATTTTGGAAAAACTGCAATGCATCCCATTCTCTCATTTGCCTCCATCCCTGATAATGTTCTGATGGAGGGACATTTGCTCCCCTTGGACAGGTGGCAATACTGAAGGTTGTAGCATGAGCAGAGTAGAGTTGGACTGTAGCTGCACACTCCTCATCTATGGCTTTTCTCTGTACTCTCAGTCTAAGAAAGGAGGTGCTGCTTACTGAGGTCTTTAGCACTTTAATGATCTATAAAAACATGAATTTTAATTTTTTTGACTCACCAGTGATTTTGAGAACCACCTTTCCACTGTCATATGCACTTTCTCCACTCATATAACAGTGAAATGAACCTTCATCCTGAACTCTTAGTTTCTCCAGCCGTAGAGAGACGTCTCCATCCTTCAGTCCACCAGACTGATCTGACCACTGAGTCAGTGAGGTTCTGTTCCTGTACGATTCCTCCTGGAGGTCCTGGATCTTCCCATGCTGATAGAAGAGAACAGGGTTGCTGAACTGGTCATGACGGTACCAGCGGATCTCCAGAGCTTCAGCTTTCTCAGGAGGAGAGATCCAGCAGGGCAGAGTGACTGTGGACCCGACATGAGCCACTATCTCATCACGAGGAACCACAACAGTGAACGAGACTGTGAGACACAAAAAAAGTAAATATACAATGTGTTAGTCTTTAATCTATGTATATACTGTATTTATTTAATTGTAAGCAAGGTGCAGATGATGATAAAGTTCAAATGCAGAGTTTAATGAAAATCCAACAGATAATACATACAAACGCTGACTCAAATGAGACCAGACAAACACGAAGTAAAGGTGAGGACCTTAAATACATAATGATAAACTAAATGATGAACAGCTGTGATAAAGATTAGTTTCCACAAAAACTAATGTGAAGGGAAACTCAAACAAAAAAACACATGTCAGAAAACAAACTAAACGTCCATGAAAACAAAAATAAGAACAAACACAACTAAATAAGCATAACAGAATGCCCCCTTCTGGAAAGCGCAACCTCGCGGTGTGGAGAGGGGCAGGAGGAGGCTGAGAAGGCGGACGAGGAGGTAGCGAAGGGATGGTGATATGATGACGAGGGAGTTGGAGGGAGGAGCCAAGGTGTTGCTGTGGGTGACAACATTCTGGTGGCAACCAACGGAGACAGAGCCAATTGATCCCAGAGTGTAGACAGAGCGGAATTGCTGGCATTTGAGACCTAGGTGAAGCCACAGCGACGAGCATCTGAGGTGGATCCAGAGTGCCTGAGTACTGAGGTGGAGCTAAAGTGTGACGGAGGACAGAGGCTGAACCAGAGGGTAGGAGGAACCCAGTGTAGCCAGAGGGACTGAGCACAGCGGAAGGCTTGGCGGAAGTAGAGTAATGACTGACCAAGGGGGAGCCGATGGGATGAAGGAACCCGGTGGAGCGCAAGATTGAGGGTCTCTGGTGAAGTCAAAGGTGGGAGGAGTTAAGGTGGAGCCGATAGGTCGAGCCACAGGATCCTCTTGCTCGGGCGAGGCTGATGGTTGCATGACCTGAGGCTCCATGTCACAGCAAGGCATCAATGGGGAAGCCTAAGGGCAACAGCAATGATGAAGATCTGATAGTTCAGGGTGGGGTAAGGTGGGAGGCAGTACCTCCATATCCAGCATAATCAGCCAGTCCTCAGTGTTCACTTCCACCTGTATTCCCTCAGCTGCTGCTGGTGTCGTGGGCTCACACCCCTGGTCAGACTCACTCTGAGGCGAGGGTCGACGCTGTTCTCTTGTCCTCTGGGTCTGGCTCACTCGTTGTGGCAGGCGGTCGCTCTCCGTCTGTGGGGGGCATTTGCACAATCTCCGCGGCTGAAGGTGGTGAATTGGGCCTGGGGTCTAGCTGTGTTCCTGATCAGGGACAGACGCTCTTCAGACACTTGATGACGGCCTTCCACGAGTCAAGTCCTGAGGTGTCTGGGAGGTCTACTGGGTGGTGGTAGTTTGCCTGTTCCAGAACAATAACTTCAGGATCTCGTTGTCATAAGGACAGGTGATGGCGAGACAACAAAAGTCAACTAAAAAGTCCAAAAAACGAAGGCTTCAGCAGGCTAAAGCAGCGAATTGAGTTGCATATTTCATATTTAGTTGTGGTCCGGTCTTCCGTTAGCAAGTTGCAGACAGGAATGTCAGGAATAAAGTTCAAATGCAGAGTTAGATAGCAATCCAACAGGTAATACATGCAAACGCTAACTCAAATGAGACCGGACAAACACTGATAATAAACACTAATAAACTTATTCATAAATGTCTCTCGCTTGTTTTGCCTGTGTAGACTCTAGACACTAGACGATCTGAACCGTGCCCGAGCGTGTTTGTTTAACCGTAACTGGCCCGATTGGAAGAGACATGTAGTGTAGGACAATCGTGCCAGGGCATGAGACAAGACAACCGTGTGTGAGTACACCCTAAAAAATATGCTGTTACTCACACACAAAATGTTTCTAATTTATTCTGTTAATCGACATTATTACAGTTTTTCTTGATTGTTTACACACATTTTCTGAAAGCATGCCTCATACTCTCAGAACTCTACACACAAATCAAAAAACACACACACAATGGGCAAAACCCCTCAATTCTCCTGCAAAATGAAACTTTACATTCAAAACAATGTTCTTTCTTCTCAAAATGGTATTTTGTTTTCAAATGACACACACAAACCATCATATGAATAGACATTTATAAGAACCAGTTGAACACTGATGTGCTCTATGTAAAACACTATGATGAATGGAAAACACTTCTCCATTCATCATAATGACTTTGGTCTTTATTTGGTTCAGTACATACATATACATATATATATATATATATACATACATATACATATATATATATATATATATATATATATATATATATATATATATATACATACATATACATATGTATATATATATACATATATATATATATATATATGTATATGTATGTATATATAGTCAGAACACACAAATACACGGTAACAAATATATTTTATTTTTCCAACAAAAACAATGTACAGTGCACATCCCAACCAATGCAAAGTTGCACATACCGTACAAAACAACAGAAGAATTTACTGTATACAGTTACAGTAAAAAAAAACTATGCTGCTCTGCCTCTGTTTCCATTGTTGGCATCCATTGCTCCAAAACAGAAGAGCTCACCTGTTGCCCTTTTATGCTAAAGCTCTGTTTGCTAATTGTAAAAATGTGTGACAGGTGTTTGCCCATGTGATGAGTCAGTGTGCATATTTGAATGGCAGTGTGTTCCTTGTGAAAACAAGAGATTTTTCTGCCCGAAAATTGTGCCAAATGCAGAGAATTGTGTGTAGTGTTTTGAAAAAAGTGTGTTTTAGAACTGCAATGTGAGTGTAAAGCAGGAATTGTGCTTGTAGTTTAGCAGAATTGGTTCAGGGGGTTGGTGCATGAGTTACATGCTGTGGTCATTGTGTCTCAAGTACCAATATTTGTGTGTAAACAATTGAGAAAAACTGTATTACAATAATAAGGACAATAATCAATAATAATAATATCGCATCCCTATTGTAATGAGTTCCTGTTTTTTAATTTCATAATTTATATAGGCCTACTTTTATGTAGATGATTTAAAATTACATTAATCTCATAATATTATGCAAATATTTTCCCTTAAGGAAAAGCCAATTTCTGACTCTGATGTAGGCCTACATAGTGTATTTATTTATTATATTTACTAGTTATAGTGGTTCTAAATCTGCAGCAGTTTTACTCACATTAGAAATACATGTAAAGATAGTGAATGTTTAAACAGGGTTATTTTTGAACTTTAGACTGAATGTTGTAAAGTGGAGTTAGAGATAAGACAGATCGTGTCTCAAAGAACCTATTGTAAATAATCTCCCATGTCTGTGTAATATTTAATCTAGTGCAATAATAACCTATAGAAAGTGTTCACATATATGAATTTTTCACGATAAATATGAATATTTGTTGATTTCATCTGGCTTGTGTGGAAAATATAAGCCATAAAACTGAATGAAATCCAAATGTGTTTGTGTTCTTACCAGAAGTCTGTATGAGGAGATTCAGCAGTAAAGTGATAATAATCAACAACATTCCTGTGAAAATACAGACTCAAATAAAACAAACTCTGAGGGATTTTTCCAGAAACACACAAATAATATGAGAGATATAATAAATCAGGCTTTCATATTCAATGAGGAAACAGAAACTCACCGGAGACAAAGACTCGTCCGTTAGTTATGATGAATATGAGCTGTTAGACTCAACACAGTAATATTTAACCTATCCCACTGTAATACAAATACCATTCAAAAAGAGACCTTAGGAATGCTTAAATATCATTAATAAAAACAGACCAACTTCAGTGAGAATCAAACGTACTCCTGATTTTCCTCCTGTTTACTTTCACTTTAATGTCAGTTTAATGACCTTCAGTAAAACACACAGACGTCATCAGAACATACAGTATGTGTGCAAATGAATCTGCTAAACATGCTAAGGGCATGTTAATATTTTTTCTGTCGGATTCAGAAAGAACAGTGTGTGTTTACTGATGAACTGTTAGATAAAATATTTTTCTGTCTGTTTTAAATCTGTCTGTCTGTCTGTTAGGGATGCTACACAGAAGTCACGGTTCGGTACGATTTCAGTACAATGGGAAAAATGGTCACATTTTAGATTAGGGTCCAACTTTCACTATTAACTAGTACGCATGACTTTTGCCTCAGTAAACTACTAATCACTGCTTATTAATAGTTAGTAAGGTAGTTGTTAAGTTCAGGTATAGGGTAGGATTATGGGATGTGGAATATGGTTATGCAGAAAAGGCATTAATATCTGCTTAATAAGAACTAATAAACAGCCAATATCCTAGTAATATGCATGATAATAAACAACTAGTTCATAGTGAGAATTGGACCCTAAAGTGTTACCAGACAAAGGAGCAAATCCATAATGCTGATTTATTTTATTTTATTTTGAACTTTTCAGTTTTGTAGCTGATTGTGACCAAATACCTTTTGTTTTTTATCAGCCCTGCAAAAACAATATAACCTATGCACGAGTGTGTTCTGTTCACTGCTTCATACACTAAAGGAGGCTGTACTGTACTAACTAAAGGACTAATTGCTTCTAGGTGGAACAAACTGATTGTGCATTGTGCTGTTACAATTTGCTCCACTAAACATTCAAAGCTTAGTGTGCACTATCTAGTGGACATGTATGCACCCTTCTTCTTCTCTTCTTTTTCCTGTTGTGGCGTTAGCAAATAACATTGCATTACCGTGCTTCTCAGCATATAGACAGAACACAACACAGAGTTACAATTTCTGAAAGATTAAGGAAACAAACAGTCAACAGCTGGAAGAAGAAGAAGAGGAGTAATGATGTGTGGTGGAGGGGAAGGGAGGCAAAACAGGAAGAGGTACACTTACAGTAAACCTTTATTATTTTTTTTGACAGTTTTATTTTTTTTACTTCTATACTTACAGCAACATATTACACGTGCATTTTGCAGTATATAGCCTAGTAAATGCACTTTATACAGATTATATCACACAAACACACATATAAATACAGTGTATGTATATACAGTCTTGTCTTTTTTTTATATGTCACAATGGCATTGTACTGTAATTTGTTCACAGACCAACAGTAAAAGCTGGAGTCTGAATCCTGTCCAGTCTCTTGCAATCAATATCTCACATACTTTAATGTGTCAGTTTGTACTGTTGAAATGTATATTCAGATAAAAAGAAGTGTTGTGTATTTTCAGTCATTGTCATCAAAATCATTATAGTTTATATCTGAAAATACTGTCAGAGTACTGTTATATCGACTAAACATCTTGTTTGTGAACACTGACACAAAGACTTGTCATTCTGATGGCATTGATATGTTCATTGATGTAAATACTTACTTTTGAGAGATGAACTAAAGATTTTGAGCAAGTTACAGGCTTTTGATGGTAATTCATTGTCTGGTGCTGTTTGTATGAATTGTTTTGAGAAATGAACTTACTGGTTTGCAAATATTAAGAGAAATGTACCAAAGCGACTGAGAAAAACTGTAACATCAGTCTGATTGTGTCTATCATCAATGGCGTAGAGAGCACCATTCAGTCCAATGATAAACACGATTTTAGGATTATATTTTTCTGGTTGTTTTAGTGACAGAGAGGATGAAGAACTCTTAAATATGTGAGGACTGTAAAAACTCTCTTCATCTCTGTTCTCAGACACTAGATGAATGTGGGAAAGAAGAGTTTGCAATCAGGACTCTTTGGCATCAGAGGGAAAGACATCAGTGTAAGTATCTGTGCTTCATTCTGTTTGAACACACTGGATTGGTCAGTCAAGCGTCTGAGCTGTTACCCAGTAAAGGTTGATTGGACTCTACAGGTGATTCTACAGGTTTTGGACAATCTAGAATTGTAAGCGAACTCTGATCTCCTACACCTGGATTAAACAGAGGAGCGACTGATCCAGTGAATCTGGTGCTCATGGTCAGGAGATGTTTCTTCTCTTTGACATTGTAAAATGACAGCTGACCGTCATCATAATCTAACAGAACTCCCAGTTGTTCAGGTCTCGGCGTCAGTGAGAGTTTAACTGGAGGATCAGTGTTGATGTAAAAGCCTTTAGGACCGTCTGAACACAGAAACCAGTAACCGTTTGATGGAGTTAAAGCAGATCTGTCTTTATCAGTAAAATGTCCATCTTTCGCCACACCAATTAACCAGTAGTTTTTAGGATCTGTATTTTCTCGTGCCAATGAAACCTCCCAATAGTGACGACCAGATGTAAATCTTTGAGCTCCAAATGCACATAATTCATATGGAAATCCTTCTCCAGTGGGTTTATATCTTGGAGCTTCTCTCACTGATTTATAGTTCTTAATGATCATCACATCTGGATGTGAACACTCATGGTCAATAGTGATCTGAACTGTGAAGAAAATAAAGCAATTATTAATCCTTGTGTATATGAGATGATATTTACACTCATATGCATTTATAACTGAGATGATGTCATACCTGCATGTTTCCTCAGTTCTTCTATATTTATGTCTTCCACAACTGAAATTAAAAACAAATAATTTCAGGTCTTAGCGAAGGAAAACTACAGCTGTAATTAAAACTTTCATGAATTGTTAATTTCCCATATTGAAGTCGTATGTTTAATTATATTCACATTATGCTCTTGTAGACATTTATAAGAAACTGCATATATTATATCTAAAATAGTATGGGATACAAAAATATCTAAACATAAACTATGACAAAATGAACTCCTGGTACAGTAGGTCAGATTTCCTTGATTCTATCAAGGCAGTTGCTCTTTATGCTAATAAAATTATTTGTAAATCCAGAAGCATTTTCACTGGTGCTCTCAGACATCTGGACCTTAATGTATCCTGGTATAAAAGTCAACAACATGTTTACTTTCATTTTTTATTATCATTTACAACTTCTGATACCTTTTCTGTTCTTCATAGCTCCAAGCTCATAATCTGAAATCAGAGAAAATATGATTGGAGGGGTTGATTATCAATCAATTTCAACAAATATTAGAAAGATAATAAACCACATTAAATTACACTTCTAACCATACTATCTTTGTCACATGTATGTTCTGTTTTCATTCAGATTTCTGTGTTGCACTTCTTATTAATCTTCTAGTTTGTTCATTGTTTCATTTCTCCTTGTGTGCCGAAGGGGTCTGATTTTGGAAGCCTGACACCACAGACATGCTGTTTTATCGGCTGCTGAGCAGCTGTGAATGTAGTATGATAGATAGATGTTCTCTATTGCGGAGCGGCAGAAAGCCACCAGCAGTTTTCTAGATAGCTTTTTTGGCAATGGGATGATCGTGGCTGATTTAAGGAAGGGTGGAACGGTGGCCTGTGACAGAGACAGATTGAAGATGTTAGTGAAGACAGCATTGAGTTGATAAGCACGGGCCAGCAGCCTTCCTCGGGTTCACCATTTTGAACGTCTCACTTCATGTACCTGTACAGCAACTGCCTGCATGTCTGTGTCAGCTGGAGATGAATGTGAGAGTGGAGATTTAACTTCAAACCCAGCAAAGAAACAGCTGAGCTCCTCTGCCAGCGAAGCGTCGATGTTGGAGTTTGAAGCAGTGCTGCCCTTACAGTTTGTAATGTGCCACACCCGCCTTATGTTGTTATCAGTGAAGCGGCAGGACTGACGATTAAAATTAACATTTCGAATATTCATTGAATTTAAAATAAAAATTCACATTTGATTATCAAAATTCAGGTGTGTGTTAGGGGTTGCACCGGCTAATCGACTAGTGGACTTTAATGCTCTGCCATGACACTTTAAGCGTGACTTTGACTAGTGGCTGATCATGGCCTATAGAGGGCGCCGCAGAATAAATAATATTTTATTTCCACATTGACATTTCGTATCCAACAAGCGATGATTTGTCTCTCTGTTTCAGTTCAAATTGTCCGGTCTCGTCAGTGTTACGTGAAAGCTACCTTGTGTTCAAGTTGCCTGTGTGTTTAATTGAAGACTTTTGGAATCTTCATCTTCATCTTTGTGCGTTTGTATATAAAGTGGTGACAATCTTAACTACATATGCATCATTGATTCTGTGCAAAACCACACCATTTACCATTTAAAATAGGGCTGTGCCGATAAACGATATCATATCAAATCATGATAAAATATATGTCGATATGATAAGCTCTAGGCATTTTTACTCCATAGGAATTAATATAAGAGCCAATCGTACAGCAGAAATAGGCGACAACAGCCAATCAGCGTGCAGCTTTAAACGTTCACGTCAAAGAACAAAGTCAATTTCCTACGGCACTTTGCAAAGAAAACTTGACACAAGGACGACAAAAATGAGTGGAAGCAGCGACGAAAGTGAAACTAACCTAAAGTTATTATCCAAAAATGATGAAATTGTCGACAAAAGGGTAGCATGAATTTAGTTGTATGGAAGCGGTTTGGTTATTTGAAAAGCGACAGGCACAGATTAAAACGATCTGTAAAAATGTCGTCGGATGGTGAAAAACAGGACTGGCAACACAACCAACCTATTCCAGTGCTTCCCACACTTACTCTGTGTCTCAGTCATCTCCCTGGCTTCCTAAGTCGTGAATCAGTGCCCTGACAACTGAACTAGGGAGCTGATTGAGACGCACTATAGACTTTACTATGTGCGTCAGAACTGTTTTCTCCCGCTGACATTCCCACGTAATATTTCACAAAGAGCGCTGCATCAAAGACTATAGAATAACACAAGATGTGCCTAAAAAATTGTTTTTTTGTCATGATTCGAGTGCTTGGAAAAAACTTTTATGAGACAGTTGTTGTCAGATTTAATTGGTGATTTCAAATATGAAATTTAATCGAAAGCTTGGCAAACAGCTTTGGAGAATTTGATGTTTCCCCATTCAGAGAGATAGGAGCTGCACTTGCATGCCCAAGAAGCATTTCAATGATGGCCGCAGAGTGAAATGACTTCATCCTGCGGTGCGATCCATTCGCGCGAATCGCACAAGTTGAAAAATCTGAACTTTGGCGAATTTCCGTGCCGCGTTAACCAATCAGGAGCTTGCACTATTAGTGACGTGACGTAGCGAGCTGAGGCAGAAATTCGAAACAACAATGGAGGACAAAATCATCGTCGCTGTACATCTTCATACATTTATAGAATCAGAAATAAAAAGGATCGTGTTTGAAAGAAAGTGAATGAGGAGGTCGGACAACGGTCTTTACTTAATTTGAGCTATACATATTAAGACTATACAAGCCAACTAAAGACGACCAATTGAGCTTATTCGCTGTAATTTACAATTATTTCCCCACTGACAAGTTGTGTTTATTCAGAGGAAGTGTGCAGAAAGCAGTGGGAGAGTCTGGGACACATAAAGGAGCGGGAGAGCTCCAAGGGACTTTGGCTGCATGTTGCAAAGTCACAAGGTGGCGCTGTTGCTTCAGACTGCTTCAAAGTGATTCTCTATCAATGAAAAGCGCAGATTTATGCCAAGAGATTGCTAATGAACTCAAGTTGATGAATTATGACAATGTCTACTTTATGGCCTTTATATAAAATGTTTAAGATGGTTGTAGGATCGAAAGATCAACCCACAATTGTGTAGACATTTCAAAATAAGAGTCCCGGTGTATTTAGGGCTTAATTTTTTAAGGCCAAATGTGTAATAAATAAACTATACTTTAAAATGTAATTAATGAACCCTCAAATTTTTATGGCTTCAGTCATAGTTGAGATACTCTTTTAAAGCTGGCAGCATTAGCAGTTTATATATCGAAATATATCATTATTGATCAATATTGGAAAAAATTATCGAGATTACATTTTTGCCATATCGCCCAGCCCTATTTTAAAATACTGGTATCATTGTATTTATTGATTCTCATTCTGCAGCATTTACCTTCAATGAAACAACATTATTGTACAAAGATATATGTAAATATTCATAAAATGCAAAGACTTCCATTTTAAACTCTAAAGCAAAATAAGAGTTGAGAAAGAGTTTTCTCTCAGTAACTGAAAGGGTTCGTCTGACTCATGACTGTGTTTAGATGTTAATGATGTGAGTTCATGTTACTTACTTTGATTTGCTGGTTTCTTCCCTGAAAAACAGATCAATAATATCATAGATGACACTGGATATAAACACTGAAGACTAAATGTTTTGAAATCTTTCTTCCAGATTTTACCTGTTAGTTTGTGTCTGTATTTGTACAGGATCAGACCAACCAAACCCAGAAGAGCAAAAATGAGAAGAGTGAAGAAAGCAGTCTTCCATGGATCTGATGAAACTAGTGGATCTGAGGAAGAACTCAACTCTGGAGCAAAATATATGAATCAATTATAATAATTACATTAAAAATCACATTCACATTTGATTTGATCATTTCTATTGGTGAACTATTCCTATAATGAGGTGTAGATCCATAAAAACATTTTGACTCACCAGTGATTTTGAGAACCACTTTACTGCTGTCATATGCTGTATCTCCACTCACATAGCAGTGAAATGAACCTTCATCCTGAACCGTGAGTTTCTCCAGCTGTAGAGAGACGTCTCCATCCTTCAGTCCTCCAGACTGATCTGAGCGCAGAGTCAGTGAGGTTCGGTTCCTGTACGATTCTTCCTGGAGGTCCTGGATCTTCCCATGCTGATAGAAGAGAACAGGGTTGCTGAACTGGTCATGACGGTACCAGCGGATCTCCAGAGCTTCAGCGTTCTCAGGAGGAGTGATCCAGCAGGGCAGAGTGACTGTGGACCCGACATGAGCCACTATCTGATCACGAGGAACCACAACAGTGAACGACACTGTGAGACACAGAAAGACACTCTGAATGAAATATACTATGGGGTAGACTTTATTCTACACTGTATTTATTTACTGATAGCAGTGGTTCTAAATCTGCAGCATATTTTTATGGAAATAATTAAGACTTAATTTTAGCGATATTTCAGCGAGAATTTCCATGCGAAAAAGGGTTTATTGTAGGCTATATTGTCAATAATGTAGTGATATGATGCACAGCTCCCAAAGAAGTCATGTTCAAACCAAGCAGCTTTCTGTTTGCCTGTCTGACCTTCTGTTTGACCAAATTGAATATGAGTAAAATCTGCATCCAGAACTTTTTTTCGTCCTCAATCGAAATTTCCAATCGCACTGATTCCTACTGGAATGACTGGATCCCAAGTAATAGGAAACATTTTCATAATTTTAGCTGACATTCTGGCAAGGTTCTCTCAAAGTTATGAAAAAAATTCTTCTACAAATGTTAATAGAATGTTTGTTCAATGTCATCTGTTATTCAACAATGTTCGCAAACGTTTAGCACAAAAACGTTATTTATACATCGTTTTTGGAAGTTTTTAATTGTTCTCAATGTTGGGAAAAACATTCTTAGAACAACATTCTTGGAACATCCATTAAACATTAGAATTAGACAACTATCCTCAAATGAATAAGGTTGTGTGTGCTATTTTAAAAAACATCCTTGGAACGAGGGAAGGTTTTCCCATAGTTATTGTTTCTAACTTTTCTTTTAAATTTATGTAAAGGTTATGCAAGTGTTGGAATTAAACACTTTCAAAACAATGTTCATGAAATCACCACATATTGTCATTGGTATTTTATGAATTTTTAAAATAATTTTGGCAGAAAGCATTCTTCGAAAGTCCTTTAATTATTAAGGGTCAGTAACTAGTCTTAAAATGGCTTAAGGTGGATGTTACACAGCAAAATCCCCTGTGTTTAATGAACACTGCTCAGTGTGACCGGTAGTGATGACATCTGAAGTTAATGAGTAAAATCACTGAAGGAAAGAGGAACAACCATTTTGAGTCACCAGAATGGTGATCAGTGTTCATGTAGTTCCTGTATATTCCATTGGCAATATGTTTGATTTGCCCCTTAATTTATTTAAGCAGCCGTAAGCAAGTCAGGCAGGTGGGTACTGAGATATAGCAATGCAATGGAGAACGGTAACTTGAATGAGCTCAACAGTCTTTTCTGTTTTGCAGAGTATATGTAGCAGTCAAGACAGCTGGATGGAAATGTGGTTTGGGAAGTGCACAGTGACAATGGAGAGAAATGCTGGAGACAGGAGTTGAAAAGGAGTCCTTGGAATGAATTTTGTATTTCTGGTTTGAAAAGCAAAGTCAAAGCTATGTCACAAAATCTGATGTAGATTCGGGCCTCGAAGTGTGTGATAGATAGGCTTGCAGGGGCGAATCTACGTCACCCCAGTTCTGAGCACTTCTCTGCATTTATTCATGAGAAAGAGCTTGTTCAGTCCAATCCCTGCACTGTAGTATGCATAAGATTATAATTGCGGTATTATGCATGAGGAAGTATCACTTCTGTTGCTTTTGTCCCATTGCCTATTGTTGTCATTCAGAGACGGGTCATAGACCTGTAACGTTACAATAGAATCTTTTGTAACATTATAAATGTCTTAACTGTCACTTTTGATCAATTTAATGCGTCCTTGCTGAATAAAAGTATCAATTTCTTTCATTTCTTTCCAACAACAACAAACTTTTGAACCGTGGTTTGTAACGTGATATTTCTTTCATTAAAATTCTTTTTCAAATTAAATTGTACTTAAATATTTTGGGCAAAACAAATGTGTTTATGCCTGAGAACCTTAATACACATAGGGTGAATTCAGGTTGATTGGGACACTTTTTTCCAAATCATTACAATGGCAAAAAAGTGTCCCAATAATACTGAATTTATCCTACATAACTGCAGACACTGAAATAACATTCACTGTGTGGTCTCTTATTCTGTCCCTGTTTTCATAAAGAACCACAATTGTCCCTTATTTTCCTTTTCTGTATTTGGCAAACACTGTCCCACTTCGAGCACTGATTAAGATCACTGATGTCCACCATACTTAGGCCAATGTTAACTTTTTTCTTTCTTTTTTTAATCTATAGCATATGATAAACAGCAATATAATATATATATCATATTATACAAAAAACGGGGGGCAGAGCAAAGAGAAACACGACCACGAGATAAAATGCAATTGTGAAAGTTTTCACAAATCGAGCTCGACCTAAAACAATGTTATTTTATTCCAGCAGTCTGCGTGTTCATTGGTAATAGACGTTAAACATGAAGAACGCCTTTATTTCACATTCCTTACTGGCGGACTTACCAAGGGGTTTACGGACAAGAGCTTTGCTGTGAAAAAATTCACAGATCAAGCTGGTGAAGATGACACCAGTTTCATTCCTCTAAGTGTCCAACATTTGGAGATATAGCCATTATAAAATTAAGAGTCGCTACGAAAAAAAAAACTGATTTCGGCCCAAAGGACAGCGTCACCTTAATTCACAAATAATGGAGAACGATATTCGGTATTATTTGCATGTCTATGACAGCGCACTGCGTATTTATAGCCAAAAGAAATCTGAATATCAAACCGCAAACTATCTTTACTGCGGTCAGTGACCGCCCTGTATAGAGTGAATTATCGATTCAGCACCGCCGCCATGGACAGCACCTGGTAACGTCGCACTTAAGAAGATAAAGCCTAAGGGATAGTTCGGGGAACACACCCAGAAACTGTACATCTTCAGTTAAGGTCTATCTTTAGAGTCTTCATAGCGCGCTAAGAGACAACGTTATCGGGAAACCCAGCCCTGTTCTTACCAGAAGCCTCTATGAGGAGATGGACCAGTAAAGCGATGATAATAATCGACAACATTCCTGTGGAAATACAGACAGACTCAAATAAAACACACTGACTCAGGGATTTTTCCAGAAGCACACGAATAATAATAGCTCATGAGAGAGATAATAAATCAGTGTCGTGTTCAGTGAGGAAACAGAAACTCACCGGAGACAAAGACTCGTCTGTTAAATCACAGTAATCTGGTGGTTTACATTAATTACAACACAATAATAGTAAAAAAAAAAACAGAATCCATCAAGCGTCCTCTTGCTTCTCCTCCTCTTTACTTTCACTTTCTAAAGATAGCGTGATCCCAATAAAACAGACATCTGAAGACACTGTTTACTGTTTACCAGATGATGAATCACCATTTTCAGTGTAATTCTGTTGTGTTTTCTTTAAACGTGCTACAAACTGATCATCAAATCAGGGGGTCTTAGATGTAAATATTTAAAAATGTATTTCCATATGTGGCTGATTTGTACTATACTATCTTTGAATGATTTGTGTGATTCTAACCTTCAGTTGGTTTAGTTGAGTGTAAACCTTCATAAGATGAATGTAAATCTTTCTCTGTTGATTTGATGAACCCATGAATGTAAAGGAAATGAGCTCAGCAGTTTAGCATAATCTTATGCTTATTAAAATGCTTAATGTTTGAAGATATTAATGAAAGTTAGTGTATCGTGTAACTAAGACAATCTGGCAGTAAATATTAAATCACAATTAATAAATATATTTCTCTCTGTCATGATCATGAGTTGGAGTGCCAAGTTTAGCCACCAGAGGGCACTCCAACAAGGACTTTTGTCACCTGTCTACTACATTACCCATAAGACACTTCCCTGGACTCATTATCATATTATTTTGTGGACTGATTATCTGGATTTTGACCCCTTGCCTGCCTTTGGATTTACGTTTCTGGATTCCCCAATAAATGCTAATGCTGCAACTGGATCTCAACATCTTGTTCTTGTGTGCCCGTGACAGAACAAACCACCATAAATACTAGATCCTGCAGCATTAGCATTTATTGGGGAATCCAGAAACGTAAGTCCAAAGGCAGGCAAGGGGTCAAAATCCAGATAATCAGTCCACAAAAACAAAAGCCAGAAATACAAAAGTGCACGTCACAATACAACAAACCACAACCAAGGACAGAAACAACTGAGTATAAATAGACAGACACTAATGATGAAACACAAAACAGCTGGGTGCAATGACAATGAGATAATGAGTCCAGGGAAGTGTCTTATGGGTAATGTAGTAGACAGGTGACAAAAGTCCTTGTTGGAGTGCCCTCTGGTGGCTAAACTTGGCACTCCAACTCATGATCATGACACTCTCTCTCTCTGTTTGTGTCATTCCATCAGAGCAGGTATAGGAGGTTCCTCTGGTTCTCTGGCCACACCCACATGTTTCCTGTTTTAATCTGGGCACCTTCAGCCATTTAATCACCTTTAAGATCTTCAGACGCAGGGAGAAGGAGGTTGAGCTGCTGGAGGAGCTTGCTCACGGTAAGAGCCAACACTTCTGTCCTTTCACAGTAAACACAGCTCTGCTTTGGGCTTCATAGACATGAAGATGCTCAGAGTGGTTATAGTTCATGAACGTCTCTTTCTGAAGAAACACTCTGATTATTGCTGAAGCAGCTTCAAAAAATGAAAGAGTAAAAAAGAGTAAATACTGCAAAAAAGTGCTTTTCTTGTTTAGTATTTTTGTTTCGTTTCCACTCTAATTATCTAAATATTCTTAAATCCAGATGCTTTTACTAGATAAGTAAAATGACATTAGATATTTTTGCTTGTTTTCTGGGAAAAGATCAAAATGAAGTGACTTTTTGCTTAAAACAAACTAAATTATCTGCCAATGGGGTAAGAAAAATAATCGTGTTTCTTGTTTCTGTATCTCATTGGCAGATAATTTTGCTTGTTTTAAGCAAAAACTCACTTAATTTTCCCCAGAAAACAAGACAAAAAAATATCTTATGTCATTTTACTAATCTAGTAAAAGCATCTGGATTTAAGAAGTTTTAGATATTTGGACTGGAAACAAGACAAAAAATACTAAGTAAGAAAAGCATTTTTTGCACTGTAGAAGTTTGTTTATAACTAAACCTTTTTTATTTTATAAAAAATATGTATTTTACAAAATTATTTGGAGTCTAAATTTCTATAAAATCAAAGCCATATGTATAACCAAGTTTTGTTTCAAATTTGAAGTTGATAAAAGGTTTTAAAGTACTGTTTCTGTGGTAATGCAATGTCAGATGAGTTTTCACAGGATGAATCTTGAGTGTTTCAGCTTTCGAATGATACTGAATTATGTAATGGGAATAAAAGGCAATAAAAAGTGTGTCAGGTGTCCTGCACATTGTTCAATACGCTTCATTTTCAGAGACTGAAACATAAAGTATTTTAATAAAACACTCTTGATTAATACTCATAAAGTGTGTTAGTGAATATATCAGAGTAAGTTATTGTTTTACACATTTTACAGCTGATGCTTTTCTAAAGAGAATCACATAAACGTCACATTCACCCATAACAGAAATATGCTCTAAGAATGCTTTAAGTTATGAAAATGTTATTTCTGAATGTTCTCAGAACATTTTGCAGACGTTATGAGTAGTAATGTTTAAAAAAACACATTAGATGAACATCCAACTAAAATGTTTCAGAAATATGAAGAAAAACGATGTATGAATAATGTTTTGATAATGTAATTAAAGACTAGATAACTTTGAGCAAACGTCCTATTAACGTTACTTTGAGAGAGCCGGTCACACTTTAGTTTAGGGTCCAATTCTCACTATTAACTAAGGCTTTTGCCTCAATAAACTCCTAATTTACTGCTTATTAATAGTTAGTAAGGTATAGTTAAGTTTAGGTATTGGGTATGGAATGTAGAATAAGATCATGCAGAATAAAGCATTAATATCTGCTTTATAAGTACTAATAAACAGCCAATATCATAATAATACGCATGATAATAAACAGCTAGTTAATGCTGAGAATTGGACCATAAACTAAAGCGTTACCAGAATGTTCTCTGTCAGCTATATATACATTGTGTTTACTGATTGTGTCTCTTATTGACAGCTACAGGATGGCTGAGAAAGCGGAGAGAGCGCCCTCTACAGACAGGTACATCTGATCATTGATATTGGGAATGACCTGAACTCTGTTGCTAAACCACAAAAAAAGACAAGAATAATCCCAGATTTACAGCATGTCCAAACCATAAAAGCTTTATTATAGTTTATTATTAATAATTGTTTTTAGTCAGTATTACATGAAATAGAAATGTTACTGAGTTTCTCACACATCTGTATTTTCTTCTGAAAATCCAGCCAATCAGCTGAAGGCTCCGCCCCCAAACCAGCCCTCCGCAAGACGGTGTCCATCGACGCCAACAAAAAGAAGAAAGGCAAGAAATCGAACGAGGACGCCATGAACAAGGTGTACACCAACCTGCTGAGCAGCGTGTTCGGACAGGTATCTCACACGTCCCTGCATCTCCAGAGAGAATCAGCCCAAACGTAAAAACATTAATGTTAACAAAATAAAAACATGTTCTCATGGTTGAGTGAACGTTAAAGAAACATTCTGTTATTGTATCATTCTTCAAACATTATATGAACGTTACTTTTGAATGTTCTCTGAACGTTCTGAAACAAGTAACATTTAAAAACGTTTCGCATGTTCAGTGCTGTGGGATTTTGCACAGAAATGAGAAGCTGCTCAGCGTGTGTGTGTGTGTGTGTGTGTGTGTGTGTGTGAGCGGATTGACTTGTGCTGTGTGTGTTCAGGGTCAGAGCGTCATGTGTGTGTCGCACGTCTCTTAAACACACGTTATCTCTGCATAATCCCACTCAGACGCTCATAATAATAGCCCATGACGGGGTTCAGTGTCACTCTTCATTTACTCTAACGAGCTTTAACGAGGATTAGTGAAGGACGGACACCAGAGGAAAGTCGTCCTGCTGAGGTTTGATTCATGACTTCACTCAGGCACACACACACACACACACACACACACACGTGTCTCTTTCACTATCGGTGTGTTCATTCTTATAACTGCAACTTTATATGCTGCAGTCCTGAATTGCATGAATACATTATCTGAACTCTCTGAGCTCATGGATTGCTTTCTCTAAGGCTGTCTCTGCACTACATTCAGCTTCAAGTGTATCAGGCCGAGCTCTCCAGAACATGGACGAGTCTGGACCTGACCGTGAACCAGGCCCTGCACTGCCAAAGCCACTGCCCACATGCATGTCCAGCCTATAGTGCTGGAGCGGAGTTTGGATTTTGGGGATAATAGAACGAGGTTACTCACTCCAATTCACTCACAGACCACCTTTCTTCATGGATGAGATTCACAAACAAAAGTTCCCTTGTCCTCAGAGCCGAAGTTCAGTCTCTGCTGGAAAAAGGCGCTGTGGAGAGAGTTCCCACGGAAGCTTTTATAGCCTTTTCTTCCTCAATCTGAGATGTCTGAATCGCACCCTCATGACACGCCCTTTCAGAACATTAACTATGAAACGAATCCTCATGCAAATCCGCCCCTGGATTGGTTTACATCAGTGGATCTGAAAGACCCTTATTTCATATCCAGATCACAGACTGATCTTGAGATTCACGTTTGAAGGTGTGGCGTACCAATATACAGTCCTTCCATTCAGACTCTCCGTGTACGTTTGAGGCGTGTACACATGTCTCTCTCCTCTCTGAGACAGATGGGAATCCACATACTCAAGTACCTTGATGATTAACTGTCGAAACAGGAGCTATGCGTCCACAGATCCTGGAGAACCTCCATCTCCGACTGTGATCTGAGCCTCTCTTCATGCAGCTGATCGAAAGGCTCTTGACTCGAGCGTCCACAAGCTGTCGACTCCAAGATCGGCTTCAGTTCTGCTCTTGTAGCACGGCGCTATTGAATTAAGTTCCCCATAAGAGTCAGCAAAACTGATGCAATGCGAGTGAACCGTTATCTCAGGGAACCAGGGTTATGTGGGTAATCATAAACGTTTTTTGAAAAATTATTTAAACCTCATATAAACGAATTTAACATAAAACGGCTCTTTTTTTTAATCACTAGGACACATTTCTCAATACTTAGTTCACTTTTTCAAAACTCTTCACACAGTGATCACAGCATCGGTCTGAGGATCATTTATCATCGCTCACAAAACACATTCAGTGACGACATCTTTCAGTTTCCATCAGTTCTTTTCTCACTCACACACACCACACTGTAAAAAAAAATCCCAGTAAAATTTACGGTAAAAAACCGGCAGCTGTGGTTGCCAGAACTTTACCGTAAAAAATACAGTAGCAACGTAAAAAAAAATCTGTTAAATTTACAGTAAAATAACGTATTTCATTAACTGATATAATGTTAATTTACCAACTTAATGAAGTACTAATATCTGTTTTGTACCTTTATAATACACTAACAGTCACCAAACACAGTGGTGATGAGAGTCACATGATGAATCAAAGTTCATCACAAGCTGAGGAGAACAATACTAATATATAGAAGGTGCACACAGTGTCATTCACACACACACTAAACACCATCATGGTAACATGCATGAAATTTAAAAATGCAATAAACATTAATTTAACAACATTAGATGTAACATGAAACCCTAATGTACATAACTGATTAGAAAAAAATGAGAAAAACTAAGAAGAAACAGAGTTATTTCAACGAAAATATATCAAATGTGAAGTGTCACGCAGGGAATTGTATGAATATCAATTTATGGTTTTTCACTGTAAATTTTACAATGAATTGTTATTTTTCACTTCCAAAAACTGTTAATTTAACGGTATTTTACCATAAAATTACATTAAATGTACCGTTAGATCTATTACAGTTATTCACCGTATATAGTACGGAAACTTTCTGTAAACCAATTGACAGTTTTTCACTGCAGCATTTTTACAGTCTTTTACTGTTAAAATCACGGTCATTTACACAATATACAGGCCAATTTTTTCAAAACTGTTTAAAATCTTGCATAATACAAAACTGAATAAGACAGATATTTGCAAAATTTCTACAGTAACACCATATTGAATTATTTTCAAAATCTAAAAAAATACTATCAAAACAATTAGATTTATCTGAACTCCAGCAGAGATATCCATCTTACAGTTTCATCTTCATCTATACAAAGAATAATTCTGTACAGTAATGTAAACATGCATTCTTGTTCTGTAAAGACATTTTAGAAAAGAAAACACTGTCTAATGCTCCTGTGAGTGATAAAGTGTGTTTGTTGGGAGAAAGCTCTGGAAGAATGAGTTGATTTGAGACTGAATGAAGTGTTTTGGTAGTTTTACTGCATTTTGAATGTGAAATGAACTGCTGTGAAGCTGAAAGTTAGGAGAAAGTATTGAGAAATGTGTGCTAGCGACGTAACTGAATCAAACTGGGTAAAAATGCACAATGAAAAACTAAACGGGAAACTTTTTCCCCAAGACTGTTTATTAATTTAATTTGCATATTTAATAATGAATAATTTGAATTACAACATGCAAAGATTAAAAATGTAAATGAAAAACAACAAATATAGAGAAAACTAAAAAACTAGAACTTTAATTTGCACATATAATAATTTTCATCGTGATGATGTCGTAGTTCAGATATTCTCGGGGTTCAGCTGACACAGCCGTGCCTGAACACAGATTCACAGCCAGATGAAGATCAGTCGCTCTTCTAATAAATCAGAGCGTTAAGAGAAACATTAAAGGAAACAGTGACGAGAGTCTTCTTTGACCCAGAACACGCCACGGAAACTTTAATCCCACTGCGTCCTGACTGACTCAGTGGAAAAAATCACTGTTATTTCAGTACTTTTATAGTTTTTATTAATATTTCGAATGAGCTTTTATTTTGTTTTCATTTTAATCTTATTTTAATTTTTCTTAATTTTATTGATAATTTAATTATTTAAATTATTTAATTAATTTATTTTTTATTTCAGTTTTAGTTTTTATGCAATTCCATCTAGTAATTTTAATGCTTCAACTTACACTTATTTCAGCTATTGCTAATACATTTCTAATTTTCATAATCTTTTTTCATCTAGTATTTACATTGTATTTAATTTCAGCTTTATTTCAATTAATAAACATGTATACAAATGAATATATATTATAAATGTGTATCATAAAGATCACCAAAGAAAAGTAATGAGTGTGTAACTGTAACACAAGCATTATTTTCTGTCTGTGTTCGTCAGGAGAGAGAGCTGTCTCAGCCGGAGCTGGATGGTGAGTATCAGAACATCACATCGCAGATCTAAACAACACACCAGCGTGACACGAGTCCTGGTTTTCCAGAGCTGTCCGAGGCGTTTAAGGAGTTCGACTACGATCAGGACGGCTATCTGAACTACAAGGATCTGGCCGAGTGCATGAGGACGATGGGATACATGCCCACAGAGATGGAGCTGCTGGAGATCATCCAACAGATCAAGATGAGGCGTGAGTTTGAGCCTGAACGCACACGTGTGTGTGTGTGTGTGTGTATGATCTGGTGTGTTCACATGGTGTGTGTGTGTGTGTGTTCAGTCGGCGGTCTGATGGATTTCGATGACTTCTGTGAGTTAATGGGCCCCAGGATGATGGTGGAGACGGCGGATATGCTCGGACTCAAAGAGATCAAGAGCTCCTTCTGTCAGGTCAGACATTCACATCTGTCCTGTTATAGCGCATATATATAATATAGGGTGTTATTTAACATTATATAATATACACTACAGTTCAAAAGTCTGGGGTCAGTAAGAAATTCATACTTTTATTCATCAAGGACACATTAAACTCATCAAAAGTGACAGTAAAGACATTTAGAATGTTACAATTGTTTCAAATAAATTTTGAACTTTCTGTTCATCAAAGAATCCTGAAACAAAATGTATCAGTTTCCTCTAAAATACTGTTTCTTGAGCATCAAATCATCATATCAGAATGATTTCTGAAGGATCATGTGACACTGAAGACTGGAGTAATGATGCTGAAAATTCAGCTTTGATCACAGGAATAAATTACACTTTACTATATATTCACATAGAAAACACAATATACACGTTACACAAATGTGCTAAAATAGTTTTTAATTGAATTTAATGAAAGTATTTCAGTTTGAGCACTGAAAGAACTGTCTGTCTGTGGTCAGTTTGACACTGATGGAGACGGGAAGATCACTCTGGATGAGATGAAGGAGGCCGTGAAGACTCTGCTAGGAGAGAAACTCAAGAAGGGAGAACTGGAGGAGATCCTGAAGGAGCTGGACCTCAACGGAGACGGAACCGTGGATTTCGATGGTGAGGAGATCAACGTCACACACACACACACACACACACACACACACCTCATGCTGTTGAACATGATGTTCTCCTGTGTTCCTCCAGAGTTTGTGATGATGCTGTCGATACGATGACACCGTCAGCAGCGGATGATACGGGTTCAGACGCACACAAACACACAAACATCAGGGTTTTTTAAAAGTGTGATTTAAAAAGTGGCTTGAAAAACAAAATTCATAAATCATGAAAGCTCATCATGGTTATTTCTGTAATGAAAACACATTTCTCTGATTTCATGGATAGATGAGTGACTAATAACTGTTTAAATCTATAAATTCTGAAGATGAGAAATCGCCAAGTAATTTCTGTAAAAGGAATGATATTCATTAGGGAAAAGTGTTCTGGAAAACAACAAAAACATTTTTTGATATTTAGTTCTACAGTATGTAGATGATCACTGTAATGTTCTGTATGTCACGTGTGTTTGTGTGTATAGAGATATTTTTCTGCATAGTGTCAAAATATGTATTTTTTCAGTTTTGTTAATAAACAGTAAAACTCTAATAAAAAGTCTGGATTTATATTTATATAAACTTTATAAAAACACTTTTTCTGTGGACATAAATTTATTTTAAATGAGCTGAGGACATGAAGAAATCACAGCTATATTCTGTCAAGGTTCTCTGAACGTTCTTCCAGCAACGTTAATAGAACGTTTGTTCAGCGTTATCTAGTCTTTAATAATGTTCTCAAAACATTTGCACAAAAATATTATTTACACATCGTTCATGGAAGGTTTTTTGAGTTGGATGTTCATCTAATGTTTTTTAAATGTTACTTGATTCAGAACATTCAGAAGTAACGTTCACATAATGTTTGAATGATACAATAACAGAATGTTCTCTTAACGTTCACACAACCAAGAGAAAAAACATTTAACAATACTGGAACGTTTTGAACGTTCAAAGAACATTCAGAAATAATATAACTTAATGGCAACGTTGTTCAAACGTTCCTAGAACATATTTTTGTCAGCTGGAATGATCAGATCATCACTTTGGCTGTTTCTTGTAGTTCTGATTCATTCATGCAGAAAGACACAAAGAGACGGTGTAATGGAAAGAGTCTTAATAAAGCTGATGACCTGTACCAGGAAACACAGCAGAGATGGTCAGATACAGCTGAACTGACGTCAGTGACCGACAGATCAATCTGACCACTGATTCTGTGTAACTGATGAACAAAAACACTTTTACTGCAGTGTTATAATGAGAGCTCTGGACTGCCTGACATACTGCTGGATCAGTAACTCATCATAGTTATAATTAGTTAAAAGTGTGATTTGTTCATGGCTCTACAGCAGGAAGAGGGCTGGTAGACTCGCCTGATCGGCCTGACGGGGGCGCTACAGCGCTCATAAGTACCAGATCACAGGCGTTTGACGCATGCGCAGTTTTGAGAAATCTCTCGCCACGAGAGTTACTTATCTTTGCATTCTTTCATGCTAGAGTTGTACAAATGAGTGTACTTTTTAACCTCTTCACACAATCTGTCGTCTATGTAGACCTTCACTGTCACTGTAGTCAAAGAGTCTAGAACCCGAGAGGAGAAACTCTGATGCTTTGGGGTAACAGCCACTAGGAGGCGCTCCGGTAGCGCGGCAGACATCATGGGGTGAAAAAGGACAACAGAATCAAATCGGCGAATCTCACTGCCCAATCAGAGGTGCAATAGAAAATTTCTCAACTTCGGTAAATTTTATGACACCTACAGTAAATGTTGTATTGTCTATCAGTTGTTGAATCCAACTATTACACATCTGAGGTAACATAGTTAGCCTATATACTGAGTATTTAATTTAATGCAACTTTACTTACTATTAATAGTAAATTAATAAATTAATAATTAATGAAGTTAAGATCATCACGTTTGTAGTGTGATCCAGAGGATTAAAACATACAATATTTCAGACCTAGTAATATAGTAAATTACTCCTCTAGGTCTGAAATATATGTTTTAACAAACATAATGATTTAATAGAACATGATGCATTTCTGTGTCTGTTATCCCATAATCCCATAATTGTGTTTTTTTGTTTACATAGTCTTGCTTTAACGGACATTAATATAAGACAACACTGCAAAAACACTTTCTGTCAAGCTATTATATTCTGATATATATTTATTGTCCAACATTCCCAATTTTTCTGATGCATGTCCTTAATTTAATTTCATATGTTGGTAATAATTCAGTGTTTATAATGCTAATACTTGAACTTCAAAGAATTTTAACCCAAACTGACTGGGTTTCTAGAGCGCAAAAGTTTTGTGAGGAAAAAGTCTGTAAAATAAACTGTAAAAAGGATTTGATGATCGCTAGTGATGTGTTGGATTTCAGCTTTAAACAAAAATCATTTTTTAAACAAAGTAGCTGATTTTGCCATGGAAAGCAGTGGACTGCTGCCCCAAAAAATGGCTTCACCCCAAAATGGCTGCCAAAACATTTGAAGTGGGCGGAGCCACTACTTGCACTGTTTATACTTAAAAACATCAAAGAATAGTGCACAAGTATGCGAATTGGGACGCACTGTATAACTCGTGAACAGAATGAGATATTTTCACTACACTCAGCACACCTGTGTAAGAGCTCGTACTGTGGGACACGGCAACTGGCCACTTGGTGGCGCTATACCAGGAAAAAAACTGAAAATGGCTATAACTACTTCACCGTTAGTCCAACTGACTTGAAAATTGGCATCCAGTGTCTTTGTCTGAAGTGCGATGACTGTCTATAAGGACTTTTGGCGCATCTAAAAAAACATGTCCGCCATCGACCAATGAATTTTGAGCAGCTATCAGACAAGGTTAAAGGTCCCGTTCTTCGTGATCCCATGTTTCAAACTTTAGTTAGTGTGTAATGTTGTTGTTAGAGTATAAATAAAATCTGTAAAATTTTAAAGCTCAAAGTTCAATGCCAAGCGAGATATTTTATTTAACAGAAGTCGCCTACATCGAACGGCCAGTTTGGACTACATCCCTCTACTTCCTTCTTTAATGACGTCACTAAAACAGTTTTTTGACTAACCTCCGCCCACAGGAATACACAAGAGTTGCGTTTGTAGAGTGTGTTTGTCGCCATGTCGTCGAAACGCTGTTATTTTCATCCCGCAGTCCAATCACCGGGTCCGATTCCGGCTCAAATTGATAGGGTAAAATTAAAGACATGTTTACGATAACACTGAGCGCGTGCATCTCCACGTTATGGTAAGAGGCGTGACCTTTCCGGGCAAGGAGCGCTAAACTGCTGTCGAATCACAACACAGGAACCGCTGGCACAATCAGAACTCGTTACGTATTTCTGAAGGAGGGACTTCATAGAACAAGGAAGTCATCAGCCCGTTTTTATGACAGTGGAAACAGCGGTATACAGATAAGTAAATTATGTGAAAAATACTGTGTTTTTTTACACGCGAAACATGAACACGTGTTATATTGCACACTATAAACACAATCAAAGCTTCAAAAAAACACGAAAAACGGGACCTTTAATGGAGGCCGATCAGAACGAAACTTTGTGTTTTTTAACGTGTGTAAAGGATCGTGTATCGCATGATTTTTCGCACACGCCCACGACATTCATACCACATGGCAGAACTCCTCATTCTGAGCAGCTTTGTCTCTAGGACCGCCGCTGTCCATCGAATCATTCGTTAAATATTGGAGAGTATTTCAAAAACCAACTCTGGTGAACTAGTCCTAGATTTTTGGACTGTTACAAAGCTTTATAAACCATATATTTCCTATTGTAAATTGCCTGTATTTGCTGTAAAGGGTCTTTTACATCTATGATCGTGATGGTTACAGGCTTGCTTAAAGGTCCCGTTTTTCGTGTTTTTTTGAAGCTTTGATTGTGTTTATAGTGTGCAATATAACATGTGTTCATGTTTCGCGTGTAAAAAAACACAGTATTTTTCACATAATTTACTTATCTGTATACCGCTGTTTCCACTGTCATAAAAACGGGCTGATGACTTCCTTGTTCTATGAAGTCCCTCCTTCAGAAATACGTAACGAGTTCTGATTGTGCCAGCGGTTCCTGTGTTGTGATTCGACAGCGCACCTTGCCTGGAAAGGTCACGCCTCTTACCATAACGTGGAGATGTATGCGCTCAGTGGATTATAATTTTCGGGAACCGAGTTAAACATAAATTGTAACCATTGATCTCTAAGTACAGCGTCCCTGGGAAGGCCAAACAAAGGTGATTGGACTGCGGGATGAAAATAACAGCGTTTCGACGACATGGCGACAAACACACTCTACAAACGCAACTCTTGTGTATTCCTGTGGGCGGAGGTTAGTCAAAAAACTGTTTTAGTGACATCATTAAAGAAGGAAGTAGAGGGATGTAGTCCAAACTGGCCGTTCGATGTAGGCGACTTCTGTTAAATAAAATATCTCGCTTGGCATTGAACTTTATAAATAAAATCTGTACAATTTTAAAGCTCACTCTAACAACAACATTACACTAACTAAAGTTTGAAACATGGGATCACGAAGAACGGGACCTTTAATTAAAACATAATTCCTTTTTACGCATGTACTTAAAGGTCTTAAAGAGATTGAACCCCGATAATTGTTGCTCGCAGCTATATTATATTATTATTGCTTCAACATCAACAGAAGTGCAGTCATATCTAAAAAAGATTTAGATTTTCACTTTATTCTCCATCTCACAACATTAAATACAGACAGACACATTAGATAGATAGATAGATAGATAGATAGATAGATAGATAGATAGATAGATAGATAGATAGATAGATAGATTTTAGCTTTATGCAAATGCATTTGTTACATCCATCTTATATTTGACATAGATTTTAATCTCCAACATTAAATCAGATCTTGTGCCGTGTGTATTTAGTGTTCAATGTAGTTTCTGCGGCCTCTGCTGGTGAAGCCTGATGATCCTCTGAAGAATTACACTCGATTTTATTATCAAACATCTGCTGAGAGAAATTAAAGATTCTCGCGAAGATGTTTCAGTAAAATTATTCTGCGCTTTAATGTTTTTTATTATTGTAAAGTGTGTGTGTGTGTGTGTGTGTGTGTGTGTTTTGAGTAGTTTTGTCTGTGTTGTGTTGGCGACGTAAACGCGTCATCCGGGTTTTTCCACGCACAAGCGCGCGCGCACTCGGTGACTGTAGAGCCGCGGCGGCGCGCGGAAGGGAAAGTGTTGTTGGTGTGTGTCGTTCATTCTTCACTACAGCCCGGAAACGTCAAAAAACGACGGAGTGTGACCTGAGCGGCAGTGACGCGCGACATGGACGGTAAGTCGTGTTATAATGTCGTGTTTGTTCATCTGAACGGCGAGAACGGGGTGTTGTGGTGTCGCGCGGAAGGGAAAGTCCCGAATGTAAAGTTTTGCTCTCGGTTTCGCCTGAGAGAAACGGGCGATCGGTTCCTCCGCGAGTCTCCGGTGCTTCAGGACGCTTAAGAGGATCCGACACACAAATGATAATGATCGCGACGCGTCTACGCGCGTCCACACGACTGTAGTTTTGACGCATCGTGGCCTACAGGTGTGTGTTTGTACACACACACACACACACACACACACACACACACACACACACACACACACACACAGTTAGGACAGATGTTTTGTCGTCACAGATACAGTGAAACATCATTTCCGCCACATCAGAATAAAATCGTGCTTTGGTAAATCATAGTTCTGATGTTTGATCTGGTCAGTGCAGGTGAAGGGGGGTTTGGACCAGTAAACATCATCACCTAATTAAAAACATTGCGTCACAATTAATAATGAAACTAAACCTGAGACGCCCTCAGTGGGTCATCAATATAAGTTTTCTTTTAGGCTATTTGTTTAGAGTAAATATGTATTTATTTTGTATTTTTATTTTATAACCAGCAAGGATTTCCAATATTTTTTCAATCACATATATATGTATATATATAATATATAGCTATATATTATAGAAATGCACTGAAATGAAAATTCTGGGCTGAAAACCAGTTCATCAAATAGTTTTTATATCAAATTTTAATAACACAATTGTTTCTACTCCAGTTCGTTGGTGAAATACAATCATTTAAATGACAATAAACTGTAATAACTTGTTTTCATAACTGATTTTTTTCAAACATGTATGAAGACATCATAAAAATAGAATGAATATGTAATACAATCTGTATATTTAGCAATATGCTTATTTTTCTGACTAGTTCATGGTGATTGAATGGCTTTTCTGAGGTAAATGTGACGTTAAGCGCCTACAAGCTGATTTATTGACATGTTTCTGCGGTCGAAACACTGATTGATGGATTACATGAGACATGATTCATTTCAGTCAGTTGTTCTGTACCTTCTGATGTTCATTCATGTTTATCTGCTGCTGTAACGAGATGAACTGAGGCGCTCTCACACTGTATTAAAGAGCGCCAAAACCACATTTGTTTGAATTTCATTATAAAATTAACAGAATTTTAAAGTTGAGACTTTGCTCCATATTAAAAGTAAGAATTATTGGATGACAGGCGAGCTTCAAATAATGTTTTTGTGCAGTTATGTTCACGCATCAACAGAAAACGGCAGTGACTAAGAGATTTTAGATTAAAAGAACCATATCATTACTGATTACAATCGAGAAATGAATATATTTGATCAAGAGCTAGTGTCGTAGTTTGCTGAACACAGTCAAAACGTGCCATCAGAGAAGCGTTTCCCTCCAAAACCGTTTCAGCCGGAAACCCAAAAATTTCAGTGCATCCCTAATATATTTTTCTCTAATTTTTATTAATTGATTTATTGGTTTATTTATTTTAAAGTTCAAAAGCCCCTGGTCTATGGTATTTGCTCATTTACATATTTAAATTTAAACCAATTATGCCTCTTTCACAAGATGTAATATCAGTCTCTGGTGTCTCCAGAATGTGTGTGTGAAGTTTCAGCTCAAAATCCCCCACAGATCATTTATTATAGCTTGTCAAATTTGCCCCTATTTGAGCAAAAACACGCCGTTTTTGTGTGTGTCCCTTTAAATGCAAATGAGCTCCGCTTTCCAGAAGAGGGCGGAGCTTTAACAGCTCAACAACAACAAAGCTGGAGAATCTCACGCAGCCAAAATGAGGAAAGTGTTCAGCCTTACATTGTTCAAACCGGAGTCGACACTGATGGAGAGACTCAGGAAGAAGTTACAACTTTTAGACGTTTCTGAATGGTTAGTGGATAAATTGATGTAGTTGCTGTGGAGTTGATTCAACTCATCCACTAGCATGTGCCGTCATGTTCATCTTTTGTGTTGAATTGACCCTCGTTTGTGAAGCAGTCCGGCGTAAAGTGACGGCATGTCAACAACAACTCAGTCCAAGACACAAATCAATTCTCTCAAAATCTGTAGGAATTCTGACCTTCTGTTCGGTATAGTCTTATCTTATCCATACAGTCTGTGTGTGTTTGAGCGTTTCTCCTGTCCTCATCCTCACCTCTTCAACACACTGGATTTAAGCTGTCTTTTAACCTGACATATCAAATAATAGTCAGAAGAAAATGTAACAAAGCTTCAGACAAAAGACAAAAGTTTGGCCACGTTTATTCACTATATTAACAGCCGTTTTAATAATCCATTTGAAACGTGACAGTGCAAAACCTGTTGAGATTCATATGTTGCTTAACAAAATGTGTTTTAACAGAAACATTTGAACTGCCGAATGATACTTTTTCTTTTCCCACCATAATAATCATGTGGTTCTGCCAGCAGTGACGCTAACCGGCCTAACCTTGACCCGCTGGCGATAAAGATGCAGTGATGAAGCAGGGCGACATTCGCTTTCCTGCAAATTAGCTGTTTTTATGGGTTACCTAGTTCTAATATGTGCATGCATTGCTGTCCTGAAGTCTGGCCTGAATCTCTGAAGTCAGATTTATGATGTTTTATTGGTGTATTCAGTCTGTCAGGTGTGACCCCACACTTTATCCGTCTGAATCAGTAAATGAAGTGATTTCAGCTGATGTCTTCAGACCGTTTTCATCACCGTCAGTTCCTGATGTGTTTGTTTCTCTTGTAAAAATGTGACGTTACTGAAGTTTGTTATGAACGCTGCTCCGTGTTTTGAAATGCATTGTCATGGCAGACTGTTTACATGCGGAGTCAGAGATCTGCAGCGCAGACGGGTTAGTCATCATCACTGTCCGCTCCGGGGTTAAGTAGGTCAGAGTGTGTTCACTGGATCCTCCCTTTCTGGATTTTCCTCTTCATCCCTCCCTTTGTCTTACTTTCAGTTTTCTCTCTTACTGTCTCATGCGGTATAATAACACACTGTAAGAAAAAATCAGGAAACTGTACTAGTAATTTTCTGCAAAGGACGTTTTCCGTTAAAGTGAAATCGAAGAATGAACTGGTGTGACGTAATTTCAAACAAAATCAGACCAAGACGACATTCATTTGGAGATTGTTTCTTCTCTGGTTCATTTCTTCTGTTCAGTCCATCGGTCTGACATGAACATACCTTACTAGAGAGCAATATTCCTTCATATTTAATGTTTTCCCATTAACTAGGAGAGAAACAATTCTTCTTTTTAGAGAGCAAAATAATCCTCAATTAAACAATCATCAAAATAACAACCTCAATTAAAGCAAGGACAAAATGTTATGCCAGATCTGCCATTAGACTGAGACCAGATCTTTCTGAATTAATTCAATCATAGTATTTTAGGCTTGTCGCAATTATTTATGAATCGTCTGATTGTGGTTATTTGATCTAATCACAATTATTTGACATAGCCTCAATAATTGAACCTTCGCCGGGAGTTTGATTGACAAGCGATCTAACCATTCATAATGCCACCATTTTGTCCGCCAAAGCAGTCAGGAGTTAGAAGATTAACCTCAGTGGACTTGAACTTGAAAAATGGTGTCTTTCAGGATTTGAAACAACATTCCTTCTGATGTTCGTTCATGTTTATTTGATGCTATAAATGAACTAGTAGGAAGAGATGATCGGTTCACGAGCCGCTTGAGCTGAGCCGCTCAATCTGTCACGACACATTAAAGAGCCACAAAACGTTTTTATTGTCCGAATTTCTTTAAAAATTACACAGTTTGAAAGCTGGGAGTTTGTTTAATATCATCAGTAACCTGCTCTGTCTTGTCTGTCGACGTGTTGTCAGTGTCCTCTTTGCTCCGCGATGTATTTTTCACCGCGTGTGGCGTGACAGCGGGGGGCGGGTCTTTGCGAAGGGTCAATTGTAACGTTTAAATCACGTTTTGCCATCCAAATAAGGGAAATTATATTTTAATTTTATAATATTATATTATAAATAATCTAAAATTTATTAATTTTCACATCATTAAAATAAATCATATGGGCCTGTTTTTATTATAAATTTTATTTTTTTTGTATATTATGATTCCAAATAAAAAATAGGCTTAAATTGTAAATGGCATGAACAAGACAGAATAAAATCGCCAGTCGGAATGATTTATATGAAAATTAATCGTCAGTACAAAATTCATAATTATGACAAGCTTAATAGTAAAGCTGCATGATTAATTGTTAAAAAAAATCACAATCTCATTTCAAACATCCATGCAATATTATTCCTCAATGATAAATATTCAACTGTGTCTCTTAAACTTAAACAAAATCACACCAGAACATTCAGATCTGCGATTGCGCTGCCGCTGATCCAAAGATAACAGTTTTAAAGATTGTATCGATTACATCGTTTACATGTTTACCGTAATCAACCGGATTCGGGCCGTATCCAGATGAGACCGAGGACCGGCGCCTTGACACGACCACAACGCAGCCCTGAAGTATCAGCCGAGATCGAGTCGACTAGATCATCCATTGTGAAGGCCTCATCGACACGACAGCCAGTGCCACAGTTTCCTCAAAATTATAATCACGATTATTAATTACGTTTATTCTATCAAAAGAGTAATGTAATTATGGCTATTTTGCAAGTTCTTTACCAACCTACAATTCACCCAAAAGGCCTGTAGGTGGCACAACGACTTAATTTAACCAACTATGATAACTTCGTTAGATGGTAAATCAATACAAAACATGGTTTTGGTGAGCGCTTTGTAATATGTATTCACATTAGATTTTAAAGCAACAAAATTCGTTTGCAATAAGACAAACCAGATTCAAATTGCCCGGCAAATTTGTAAAGCAAAGAACAATCATTTCTAGCTGATCAACATTATGAAAACCGGTGAAACCTTTAGGAACTTCAAAAGATAAAACAGCGAAACTCCTAATATTACTTCCAATATTTCCAAATTATGTTCATTTTCATAGAGTGGGCCAATATCGTGACGATTATTTAAAATCAATCGGGAGAAGCAGATATCGTTATCGTGATTAAAATACGATTAATCGTGCAGCCCTAATTTAATTTAATTTGACTTGACATTTGATATTCAACAGTATTCTTGACATTTATTCAACAGTGCTTTGATCTGCCTGCATTGACACTATTCTTTAAAAGGAAAAATTATATACCAGTTATCAATGTAAAGCTGCTTTGACACAATCTGCATTGTAAAAAGCGCTATATAAATAAAGGTGACTTGACTTGACATCGTTATGCCAGTAGGTGGCGACAGGTGACTGTTAAAAAAATGTATTTGTCATTGAATCATCCGTTCAAAAACATTGATTCATCCAGTACTGAAATAAGTGAAGTATTTGTGAGTGAGTCATTGAATAATTCACTCAAACTGTTTTTTAAATAATTCATTTAGATTAAACATTCTTAAATTTACTGCAGCAATAACATTGTGTTATGTTCTTATAACATTATTATTTTGCTTTAGCTTATTATTTTTTAATATTATTATTATATATCTTTCACTTTTGCACTTTCAGAATCGTGGGACAATCGTGATCTCTATTTGAAACAAAAAAGATTGCAATTCTGAATTTATCCAGAATCATATAGCTCTATTGCTACATTTTCATTAAAGGTTTATAGCTGGCGATACAAAGTAGCTGTTTCTGTATCACCACTGCAAAACCAGATTGACCAATCAGAAGACAGAAGCACAGCTGTTTGATGTTCTTCAGCACTGTTCTCTCAGATTCATTGTCTCGTTTAGGCGTGTTTTTGGCGGGTTTGATATCTCTCTCTCTGTCTTTCTGTTGTATAAACTGCTTTGTGTCACTAATCTATTGTGTCTTTCGTTTGTTCCTTCAGGACTGTTTCACCAGTGGGGACCGTCCCCGGTGTCCCAAGGTAGGAAAAGTGTTTTTATGTCACGTCACGTACGCTGAGCCTGGGATTAAACTACAGTCTCTCACACATTCATCAGTTGTAATCATAGCTGTGTTTCTCTGAAGGCCCTCCGTACGTGGAGATAATGGAGCAGCCCAAAGCACGAGGAATGCGCTTCCGCTATAAATGCGAGGGCCGATCCGCCGGCAGCATCCCCGGAGAGAAGAGCAACGACACCACAAAAACACACCCGGCCATCAAGGTGAGATGCACTGCCTTCACAGAGGAGATGTGCTCCTGAAACGGGTCACCTGACTCCTGAGACAGCGTCTGTAGTGTTGTCATATACAGATGCTGATCAGCTTAAATGATGCACTTTGTGAGTGTGTGCAGTTCCTGATATGGATACGGGTCACATGACTCTGTGCGGCTCTTTTTATAGGTTCACAACTACAGCGGACCCCTGAGAGTGCGGATCTCCTTGGTAACCAAGAACCAGCCGTACAAGCCACACCCACACGAGCTGGTGGGCAAAGACTGCAAACACGGATATTACGAGGCCGATTTACAGGAGCGGCGGATACACAGGTGAGTGTGTGTGTGTGTGACGGAGATGGGGAAAGTTACTTTTAAAAGTAATGCATTACAATACGTGTCAATCCCTTAAAGAAGTTACTAATTGCATTACTTTTAATTACATTACTTTTGCGTTACTTTTTCTCCCCTGGGCTGGGCTTGCATGTTTTTTAATAGCAACAAAAAAAACTTCTGTTTTTGGCAAATGTTAAGGCCCTTTCACACCAAAAGTGAAATGAATAAGCCCCAGGCTGAAGGAAATTCATATTTACTCCTGTATAGTAGATGGCGCCACTCAAACCTGTTCTGGATTAAAGTAGAATAGGATACAGGAGAAGGAAGTTCAACACTCTTATTTCTAAATCCTATCTAAAGTCAGTTTTTGTTTATTAGTATGGTTGAATTAGATCATTGAAGGTCAGCAGCAAAGATATTGGTTAATAAAGTGAGACTAAATACATAAAGTGTATTTGTGTAATTTAATATAGTTAATTATTACAGGTTTGCATATAAATCTGAGATTGCATTTCACTGTTTTTCATTCATTTTTAGGAATACTGAATGTTTTCGTGCTGTGAGATGAGTAAATGCGTTCATATTTAGTCTAGAGCTACAGTAACATCATGTTCACACAGCGACACACGCCTCTGATCTTCATTCCTCTCAACATGAGGACAGGAGAGCTGTCAGTCAATACATGTGGAAAAAAGTACTTGCGTTACTTATTTGAAAAAGAAACTTCATTATTTTGTTGTAAATTGAAAAAGTAATGCATTACTTTACTAGTTACTTGAAAAATTAATCTGATTACGTAACTCAAGTTACTTGTTGTAATTAGTTACCCCAACAGAGTGAGAGTGTGTGCAAGACTGTGTGTGTGTAAGTGTGTGCGAGTGTGTTAGTGTGTGCTTGTGTATAGTGAGTGTATGTGTGTGCAAGTAAGTGTGTGTTAGTGTGTGTGTGCATCTGTGTGAAAGTGTGTTTGCAAGTGTGTTAGTGTGTGTTTGGGAGTGAGCGTGTTTGTGTGTGTGTGTGGGCGAGTGTCTGTGAGAGTGTGTGTGTGAGGTTTATCATTTTATAAATCGTTTAGTTTTTGTCTAAACCTAGCTCAAATGGTTTATGTTTCAGTATGTCGTCATCGCCCTCACTCATACCGTGTTTATTTTATTTGTATTCATGTTATTTTGACCTTAAAGTCTCAAAAAGCCTCAGATGTGATGTTCTGAACCCTGCAGATGCCCTGACCAGTGTGTTTTATTTTTGGTCAGCTCTAAATTTAGAGTCTGGCACAGTTTGTGCTTCCTGTTTCGGTTCAGAGATGCTTTTCATAGGAAGCTCCATCTTGTGGCTGAAAGGTTTCCGGCAGGTTTTCCAAGCGTCTGTTGCCGCGTCTTTGATCCGTTTGTCATAACGCTCTGCCGACTCATTTCTCTCTTTCAGTTTCCAGAATCTGGGTATTCAGTGCGTAAAGAAGAAGGATGTGGGAGATGCAGTTTCCTGTCGACTGCAAACACAAAACAACCCCTTTAATAGTAAGTGACTGATAAACACTCACGCACAACAGCTTCGTTCCAAAGAAGTCTCTTCTGCTCACCACGGCTGTGTTTATGTGATCAAAAATACAGTAAAACAGTGAAATATTATTCCAGTGTAAATCAGCTGTTTTCTATGTGAATATATAGTAAAGTGTAATTTATTCCTGTGATCTTCAGTGTCACATGATCCTTCAGAAATCATTCTAATATAATGATCTGCTGAAATCAGTGTTGAAAACCGTTGAATGTTTTTTTCCAGTTCCTGAAGCGAAGATCTGGGAGGAGGAGTACGACCTGAACGCGGTACGTCTGTGTTTCCAAGTGTCCATCACACTGCCGAGCGGAGAGCTGTTCCCGCTGGAGCCCGTCGTGTCTCAGCCCATCTACGACAACAGTGAGTCGACGCTGCTGAACGCACATGTGAATGTGATGGAGTTAAGCGCTGTGTAAGCATGAGCGTTCTGTTCCTCTGTCTCTCATCATCCTCAGGAGCTCCAAACACCGCTGAGCTCAAGATCTGTCGCGTCAACAGAAACTCGGGCAGCTGCCGCGGAGGAGACGAGATCTTCTTACTGTGTGACAAAGTGCAGAAGGGTGCGTGTTACGCTGACAGTCTATGCAACTGTGTCTTCTAATTCAACTAATATTGAGTTTTTATTTTATCTCCACTTTGTTTCGGTTAACAGAAATGTTTGTAATAGTTTCAGTTAACGATAATAATGTGTTCTTCAGTCAGATTATTACTCATAAACGGCCCTGTCCAGGTGTTAGTTTATCATGCTAATGCTTTTTCCGTGTTCTTCCCTTCAGAGGACATTGAGGTGCGTTTTTTCCGGGACTCGTGGGAAAGTAAGGGCTCGTTCTCGCAGGCTGACGTTCACCGGCAGGTGGCTATCGTGTTTCGCACGCCGCCGTACCGCGACACCAACCTGACGGAGCCAGTGCGGGTGAAAATGCAGCTCCGCCGGCCGTCCGACCGTGAGGTCAGCGAACCCATGGACTTCCAGTACCTGCCAGCTGACCCGGGTGAGAGGATGTGTTCGTGCCATTAGCGCTTCATTCTGCATGTTGTGTTTCATATGGAAGCTTGTTTCCGCCACAGAATAAAATATAAAAAAGGTAATTGCTACTTATCTGACAGTTGACTTTTTTTTTTTTTTTTGTTGCAATTTTGCACCAGAAAAAAAGTCAGAATTGCGAGATAAAAAGTTGCAATTGCCCTTTTAGTTGCAGTTTTATGCCTCACAAAATTGTAATTTTTTTTTCTTGCAATTCTGAGTTTAGATCTCACAATTCTTAGGAAACAAGTCAGAATTGAGATATAAACTCGCAACTATGGAAAAAATGGGTTGAAATGCGAGAAATAAACTCGCAGTTGTGGAAAAAGGTCCGAAATGCGAAAAAAGGTCAGAATTGCGAGAAATAAACTTGCAGTTGTGGAAAAAGGTCCGAAATGCGAAAAAAGGTCAGAATTGCGAGAAATAAACTTGCAGTTGTGGAAAAAGGTCCGGAATGCGAAAAAAGGTCAGAATTGCGAGAAATAAACTTGCAGTTGTGGAAAAAGGTCCGAAATGTGAAAAAAGGTCAGAATTGCGAGAAATAAACTTGCAGTTGTGGAAAAAGGTCCGAAATGCGGAAAAAGTCCGTAATGCGAGAAATAAACTTGCAGTTGTGGAAAAAGGTCTGAAATGCGAAAAAAGTCCGAAATGCGAGAAATAAACTTGCAGTTGTGGAAAAAGGTCCAAAATGCAAAAAAAGTCAGAAATGCGAGAAATAAACTTGCAGTTGTGGAAAAAGGTCCAAAATGCAAAAAAAGTCAGAAATGCGAGAAATAAACTTGCAGTTGTGGAAAAAGGTCTGAAATGCGAAAAAAGTCCGAAATGCGAGAAATAAACTTGCAGTTGTGGAAAAAGGTCCAAAATGCAAAAAAAGTCGGAAATGTGAGAAATAAACTTGCAGTTGTGGAAAAAGGTCCAAAATGCAAAAAAAGTCAGAAATGCGAGAAATAAACTTGCAGTTGTGGAAAAAGGTCCGAAATGCGAAAAAAGTCCGAAATGCGAGAAATAAACTTGCAGTTGTGGAAAAAGGTCCGAATTGCGAAAAAAGGTCAGAATTGCGAGATATAAACTCGCAGTTGTGGAAAAAGGTCCGAATTGCGAAAAAAGTCGGAAATGCGAGAAATAAACTCGCAGTTGTGGAAAAGGGTCCGAAATGCGGAAAAAGT
The DNA here is from genome assembly GCF_018812025.1 of Megalobrama amblycephala. Classification (NCBI taxonomy): domain Eukaryota; kingdom Metazoa; phylum Chordata; class Actinopteri; order Cypriniformes; family Xenocyprididae; genus Megalobrama; species Megalobrama amblycephala. The sequence continues at coordinate 1,067,126 of NC_063046.1, forward strand.
CCGAAATGCGAGAAATAAACTTGCAGTTGTGGAAAAAGGTCCGAAATGCGAAAGAAGTCCGAAATGCGAGAAATAAACTTGCAGTTGTGGAAAAAGGTCCGAAATGCGGAAAAAGTCCGAAATGTGAGAAATAAACTTGCAGTTGTGGAAAAAGGTCCGAAATGCGGAAAAAGTCCGAAATGCGAGAAATAAACTTGCAGTTGTGGAAAAAGGTCCGAAATGCGGAAAAAGTCCGAAATGCGAGAAATAAACTTGCAGTTGTGGAAAAAGGTCTGAAATGCGAGAAATAAACTTGCAGTTGTGGAAAAAGGTCCGAAATGCGGAAAAAGTCCGAAATGTGAGAAATAAACTTGCAGTTGTGGAAAAAGGTCTGAAATGCGGAAAAAGTCCGAAATGCGAGAAATAAACTTGCAGTTGTGGAAAAAGGTCCAAAATGCAAAAAAAGTCCGAAATGCGAGAAATAAACTTGCAGTTGTGGAAAAAGGTCCGAAATGCGGAAAAAGTCCGAAATGCGAGAAATAAACTTGCAGTTGTGGAAAAAGGTCTGAAATGCGGAAAAAGTCCGAAATGCGAGAAATAAACTTGCAGTTGTGGAAAAAGGTCCGAATTGCGAAAAAAGTCGGAAATGTGAGAAATAAACTTGCAGTTGTGGAAAAAGGTCCGAATTGCGAAAAAAGTCCGAAATGCGAGAAATAAACTTGCAGTTGTGGAAAAAGGTCCGAATTGCGAAAAAAGTCGGAAATGTGAGAAATAAACTTGCAGTTGTGGAAAAAGGTCCGAATTGCGAAAAAAGTCGGAAATGTGAGAAATAAACTTGCAGTTGTGGAAAAAGGTCCGAATTGCGAAAAAAGTCCGAAATGCAAGAAATAAACTCGCAGTTGTGGAAAAAGGTCCGAATTGCGAAAAAAGTCGGAAATGTGAGAAATAAACTCACAGTTGTGGAAAAAGGTCCGAATTGCGAAAAAAGTCGGAAATGTGAGAAATAAACTCACAGTTGTGGAAAAGGGTCCGAAATGCGGAAAAAGTCCGAAATGCGAGAAATAAACTTGCAGTTGTGGAAAAAGGTCCGAAATGCGAAAAAAGTTCGAAATGCGAGAAATAAACTTGCAGTTGTGGAAAAAGGTCCGAATTGCGAAAAAAGTCGGAAATGTGAGAAATAAACTCACAGTTGTGGGAAAAAAAGTCAGAAATGCGAAAAAAGGTCAGAATTGCGAGAAATAAACTTGCAGTTGTGGAAAAAGGTCCGAAATGCGAAAAAAGTCCGAAATGCGAGAAATAAACTCACAGTTGTGGAAAAAGGTCCGAATTGCGAAAAAAGTCGGAAATGTGAGAAATAAACTCACAGTTGTGGAAAAAGGTCCGAAATGCGAAAAAAGTCAGAAATGCAAGAAATAAACTCAATAGTTGTGGAAAAAGGTCCGAAATGCGAGATATAAAATACCTTTTTTTTCATATTTTATTCTGTGCTGGAAACAAGCTTTCATTGTTTTACATTATGCATTTATGTTCTCAAAAGCATGGTTCACTCAGAATGAAAATCCTCTCATTATCGACTCGCCCTCATGCTGTTGTTTGGTTATGGTTGGTTAAATGAGCAGACGAGCACAGGCTGATGGAGAAGCGCAAGAGGACAGAAGGGATGCTGCAGAATCTCAAACTCGGCAACATCATTTCAGGTGTGTGTTTGTACGATGTCAGATGATGTCATTGTAAGGTGTCAGAGGTCAGTTCTGTAGTGAATGCGTGTGTTTTATGTGCAGGATCCTCCGTGCCGACAGACAGACGGCCGTTTACTACGGCGAAACGAACTCTAGCCGTCTCCAAACCACTGGCCGCCACCAGCCTCCCTCCAGGTAACTAGAGATCGACCAGCTGAACACTGAACATACATTAACTGACGTTACGTTCATAACAAATACTGGATTTTTATTGTTGTTTTTTTCATCAGAGATTCTGTCATGTCTCATGCCAACAAGTCAAGTCAGCTCTATTTCTACAGCACTTTATACAACACAGATTGTTTCAGAGGAGTGATAAACAGGAAAATAACAGATGAAAACTTCAACAAATAGAGACATATTTAAATTCAGCTGTGAAGCAGCTCTATAGTGTCATTGTTCAGATCAGTGTTTTGTTCTTATCTGATGGTGTCAGTGCAGTCAAACTGATAATATTACTCAATATTAAGTGTCTTTTAAACCCAGAAGTGACAATGGCAAGAAACCCAAACACCATCAGGTGACAGAAACTGAGAAAACCCTTGGGAGAAAGCAAGCAACCCTTTCTTCATCTTTGTGTAATCTCAGTGTTTTAATGTTGTCTTCCAGCGGCGGCGGCGGCGTCTGCAGGTCCCTCGATGAAGCCCCAGACGTCCTCGTTCTTCGGCCCTGCTCCGGGGCAGCTGTTCACTCAACCCGCTCAGAGTTCGCTCAAAATGGAGCCAGCGACCTCCGTGGCCGACACGTGGAAGTTCCTGCAGAGTTTGACCGTAGACAGTCAGCCCAAAGCGGTGGCGGTGAGCAGCTTCACGAGTCAAAGCGTCGCTCCCGCCGGCCTCACGCAGGACTTCCCAACCGTCAACCTGTCGGACCTGCACGACTTCACCTTAAACAACTTCATCGCTCCGGAGCAGATCAACACGGCGGGTGCCGTCGGGAACGCCGGAGGAGTTTCCCAAGACATGCAAAACGCCCTCGGCGGCGCCTTCAGAGTCGACGACGAGCTTCCAGAGTTCCCAAGCTTCTCCGAAGTGCAAAACTCCGACGTCGACAACATCAACATCGAGGACTTCCAGGTCAGTTTTATTATTATTCTGAATTAGCTTTTATTTTTATATTTTTAGTTCCATGTTCCAATTTTAGAGTCATTTTTAGTCATTTCGTTATGTGCTTTTGTGATTTTAGGCTTTTAATTTTTTTAGAAATATTTTTATTTGATTGTATGATTCTGGATAAATTGAGAAACACATTATTTTTGTTTAAAATAAAGATAACGATTCTCCAACAATTCTGAACAGGCAACTAAAAGGAAAAAAAGTGTAATTTAAATATTTAATTAATTTGAATGAATTATTTAAAAAAAAATCGGTTTCAATAAATGAATCAATGACTCGTAAAGAGGTCACTTGTTTCATTAATGGATGAATCTGCATTTTTGAACAAATCTTTTCAATGAACGATTCAGTGACTCACTCATAAAGACTTTTTTCATTCCTGGATGAATCGGCATTTTTGAACAAATCTCTTGAACGAATGATTCAATAACTCATTCAAAGACTTCACTTGTTTCATTACCAGATGAATCTGCATTTTTGAACAAATCTCTTAAATGAATGATTCAATAACTCACTCATAAAGACTTGTTTAATTACTGGATGAATCGACGTTTTTGAACAAATCTCTTGTACAACTGATTCAATGACTCACTCATAAAGACTTCACTTGTTTCATTACTGAACAAATCAGCATTTTTGAACAAATCTCTTGAACAACTGATTCAATGACTCACTCAAAGACTTCAGTTGTTTCATTACTGGACGAATCAGAATTTATTAACGAATCTCTTGAACGAATGATTCAATAACTCATTCAAAGACTTCACTTGTTTCATTACCAGATGAATCTGCATTTTTGAACAAATCTCTTAAATGAATGATTCAATAACTCACTCATAAAGACTTGTTTAATTACTGGATGAATCGACGTTTTTGAACAAATCTCTTGTACAACTGATTCAATGACTCACTCATAAAGACTTCACTTGTTTCATTACTGAACAAATCAGCATTTTTGAACAAATCTCTTGAACAACTGATTCAATGACTCACTCAAAGACTTCAGTTGTTTCATTACTGGACGAATCAGAATTTATTAACGAATCTCTTGAACGAATGATTCAATAACTCATTCAAAGACTTCACTTGTTTCATTACCAGATGAATCTGCATTTTTGAACAAATCTCTTAAATGAATGATTCAATGACTCACTCATAAAGACTTGTTTAATTACTGGACGAATCAGAATTTATTAACGAATCTCTTGAATGAATGATTCAATGACTCACTCAAAGACTTCAGTTGTTTCATTACTGGACGAATCAGAATTTATTAACGAATCTCCTGAATGAATGATTCAATGACTCACTCAAAGACTTCAGTTGATTCATTACTGAACGAATCAGCATTTTTGAACAAATCTCTTGAACAACTGATTCAATGACTCACTCAAAGACTTCAGTTGTTTCATTACTGGACGAATCAGAATTTATTAACGAATCTCTTGAATGAATGATTCAATGACTCACTCAAAGACTTCAGTTGATTCATTACTGAACAAATCAGCATTTTTGAACAAATCTCTTGAATGAATGATTCAATGACTCACTCAAAGACTTCAGTTGATTCATTACTGAACGAATCAGCATTTTTGAACAAATATCTTGAACAACTGATTCAATGACTCACTCAAAGACTTCAGTTGTTTCATTAATGGACGAATCAGAATTTATTAACGAATCTCTTGAATGAATGATTCAATGACTCACTCAAAGACTTCAGTTGATTCATTACTGAACAAATCAGCATTTTTGAACAAATCTCTTGAACAACTGATTCAATGACTCACTCAAAGACTTCAGTTGATTCATTACTGAACAAATCAGCATTTTTGAACAAATCTCTTGAACAACTGATTCAATGACTCACTCAAAGACTTCAGTTGATTCATTACTGGACGAATCAGAATTTATTAATGAATCTCTTGAATGAATGATTCAATGACTCACTCAAAGACTTCAGTTGATTCATTACTGAACGAATCAGCATTTTTGAACAAATATCTTGAACAACTGATTCAATGACTCACTCAAAGACTTCAGTTGTTTCATTAATGGACGAATCAGAATTTATTAACGAATCTCTTGAATGAATGATTCAATGACTCACTCAAAGACTTCAGTTGATTCATTACTGAACAAATCAGCATTTTTGAACAAATCTCTTGAACAACTGATTCAATGACTCACTCAAAGACTTCAGTTGTTTCATTACTGGACGAATCAGAATTTATTAATGAATCTCTTGAATGAATGATTCAATGACTCACTCAAAGACTTCAGTTGATTCATTACTGAACAAATCAGCATTTTTGAACAAATCTCTTGAATGAATGATTCAATGACTCACTCAAAGACTTCACTTGTTTCATTACTGAACAAATCTCTTGAATGACTGATTCAGTGACATTTTTTTAACAGTCACTTGTCACCACCTACTGGTGTAATGATGTAATTAATACAATCTTTATTTAAAGCTTTAAATTAATTTTAAAAGGTGATTTGCTCTATTTTGATCGCTACTGTAGACGTCAGTGTTTATATCTGAACTTTAAACTTTTATCCTATTATAGCAGAAATAATGACACTGTGTTTGTGAAGCTGTGTCATATCTAATCATGACAGCAGCTCTCTCAGATCTGATAGTTCGCTGTGATCGTACTTGTCAAAGCTTTAATGTACTGCCAAAAATAATTGTTCATTTATTTTTTTCCAACTAATATATTTTCTTTCAGATTTATTTCAATGACCATAATTGTTTTTAACAGTTAATGATGATAACTCTGTTCCAGGCCATTTTAGGCGGTGAATCGATGGGAAAGCCTGTATGTCACATGACTACAACAAACGCCGGCGACGTCCAGGAGCAGCCCGCCGATCACGCGGCCAACAACTCCACCTGGATGTCTTTCCCGCCCAGCATCGCCAACCTCTTACAGAACGAGAACATGATGGAAAGCTCGTCGACCCCGGCTCCGCCGTCCGCCGTTCTCGATGACCTGGACGTGCTGAACTCCATCGACGACGACCGCTTCATGTCCATCTTCACCAGCAACAACCAGATCGGATTCCTGTCAGGACACCCGACCTAAACGCTTCTTCTTACACACGATGGAAGACTGTCGATCGAAAACTCTTATTCATGTAGAGGTGAAGGATTTATTATCGCTTTGAAGATGAACGGTCAATCCTGATATGGTGCTGAAACACATGTAAACTCGCCATCTCTGAACCTTTTCAAACACACGAGATTATAATGGGTGGCGGTTTTGAATCAGATGTGCATCTTGTGTACAATGTGTCAAATATTTTCTGAGGTAGAAGCAGGTTCAGGTGAATCAACCTCGTCTCTATAAACACAGTGCCTTATCAAGCAGCTCAGCCAATCACTGCGCAGAATTAGAAACACTGAGCTTTAGTCACCAAGTCCTTACAGAATCTATGATTATATTACTATTGTACAGTAGAATGTACTCCTGAAATGTAAGTATATCTTAAAAACACATTATCTTTAAAGGAATGTCACACAATTTTCTTCTTCATTTTAGTTTTAACAGTAAACCTGCAGCTTTGTTACACTTCCAGTTTTAAAGGATTCATTAGTTAATTAATTGTAAAACCATAATTTTGATGATAAATTTGTATTGGATCATAAATCCAGAAAAATTATAACACAACTGATTTAAATAAAACTTTGTTTTCATAGGGCCTTATTATTGTGAAAATGTTAATAAATTATTAAAAATAGTTAAAGTGTTATAAATTCAGTTGATTACACATCCTTTTTGATTATTCAAATTTAAACCATTAAAATGTAATCCAGAAAAATTAAAACAGAAAACATGGAACATGGGAAAAATGCAATGGAATTTGGGGGGAAAAACTAATTGTTGTTAAACTGTGTAAGTTTCAGAATTTCAATTTTTGGATTACTAGAATTTAATTTAACTATTAAAATGAAATCCAGAAAAAATAAAACACATTAAGCCGATTTCATAAGGCCCTAAAAATATCATTTTGATTTCAATAAATTAGACATGGTTTTTAATTACTAAAATAAATAAATAAATTAAACAACAAAACAATGGAATTTGGGAACGGATTTCATAGAGCACTAACCAGAATCTCTAGGGATGCATGATATATCTTATATATCTATATATTTTTAATGTTATCGGCCCAATGAGAAAATTTGTCCGGTATATTAAAGCCGATTTCCTTCAGATGCGCACTGTCCGCCATGATGGTTTTGAATTGCTTGAAATATGATTGAAATCACTTTAAAAAGAAAAATACAGTTAAAGGATTAGTTCACAAGCTTTACTCTCCCTCAAGCACTCCTAGGTGTATATGACTCTCTTCTTTCTGATGAACACAATCTGAGAAATATTAATAAATATCCTGACGCATCCAAGCTTTATAATGGCAGTGAAGTATGAGCTGAAGAAAGCGTCTCCATCCATCATAAACGTACTCCACACGGCTCCGGGGGGTTAATAAAAGCCTTCTGAAGTGAAGCGATGCGTTTGTGTAAAAAAATATCCATATTTAACAAGTTATGAAGTAAAATATCTAGCTTCCACCAGACCACCTTCTGTATTCAACTTAAATATTAACAGAAAAATATTAACTGACACAACTCCAGTTTACACTTTCTTTGTACGTTGAATAGAGAAGCTAGATATTTTACTTCATAACTTGTTAAATATGGATATTTTTTTTACACAAACGCTTCGCTTCAGAAGGTCTTTATTAACCGCTGGAGCCGTGTGGAGCACGTTTATGATGGATGGATGCACAAAATCTCTCTTAAAGTGAACTAATCCTTGAAGTACAATGTACAGCGCAAGTCTGTCATATAAGCTGCATAATATTATAATGAGAATATTATAATTGTGTGCTTGTGACAGTATTTTTAATGGTGAGACTTTTGTTTTGTAATCAGAAAAATGATATAAAACATTTGGATTTAGATTTATCGCCCGATATATCAGTTATTATCGGTTTATATCGGTGCATCCCTACAAATAATCTAATTTTATAACTTCTATTTGTTATAAAACGTCTCGGTTACGTCTGTAACCCTCGTTCCCTGAAGGAGGGACCGGAGACATACGATCGTGACCGACTGAAAGGGAACCGCACTATTTTATTTAGCACTGTTCCAATGATGAAACTAAAGATATTGATTGACTGTTCGAGTGACAATCTCTGTCTTGTGTTTTCTGTGCATTCGTTCCGGTGATCCGTTACAGACGTCATCACGCACGACTTCAATCTGACAATATTAAGCCAAGACTGACTATCACTGACATCTTCTGCGAGAGGAGCGGTGAACCGCTCCGTGTGACCGGCTTTCTTTACATGTATAGTTTCCAGTCATTTTCACATTTGTACATAATCTGCTCTGAAGCTCCTGTACGACAGCGGGAGGATCAGTAAAGTTATATACACTGCTGCAAGCCTTGAAATAATCATGCATTCTGCTGTTCTGTCTGTGTATGCATTCACGCCTGTTTGTTATTCAGCACAAACGAGAGACTGATGGGAATGTTTCTGTGGCCTTACTGCAGTCCAACCCATGTTTGGACGTGATGTTGTGTTCGTATGCTTTTATACTATTATTTGATCTGTAATAAATGCAAATAACTGCAGACTGTGTTTGAACTTCACTGAGACACACAGCTGAAAATCTCCTGCTTGTTTATTTGGCAAAAAGAACAAATGAACCGAACGAAACCTCGTTAAATATAAAAAACAAAACAAGTTTTAAAAGAATAACACAAAGTGAAGCCCTTCAACAATTCGGCTGTATTCGCATGCAGTTCCTGCAAATGTGTCATTTCCACGTAATGAACAGAAATCGTCACCGTTTCGTAAAGGAAAACAAAAGAGTCGTAAGGTTGGGCTAGGTGACCTCCAGGTTGGTGACCCTGTTGACGATGTGCGAGCGGCGCGGGACGCTCTCCAGGTCGAACATGCTCTCGTAGACGGTGGGGCAGATCTTCCAGCGGTTGTTGCGGTAGATTCCCAGATACGTGTAGACGTCGGGCTTGTAGTAGAGCACGCACTTGACCCCGGCGGCGCGGATGGTGGCGTCCAGCCGCACGACCTGCTCCTCGTCGGTGAAGTTCTGGTTGTACACGCAGATGACGTGTCTGGAGTCGGAGCGCGGGCCGTGCGGGCCTCGCGGACTCACCTTGGCCGAGGAGATCTTGCCGTCCAGCGCGGCTCTGGCGATGCACTCCCAGGCGCGGTCCACCTTGAAGCCCGTGTCCAGGTGCACGAGCCACTTCCCGTGCAGGACGCCGTGGTTGAGCGCCAGCTCGCGGATGGTGTGGAAGGTGACGCTCCGGCCGCTGTCCAGCAGCGTTTCCCAGCTCTCCTGCAGGCCCTCCACGTCCCCCAGCTCCTCGCAGAAGTGCGGCCCGCGTACGGCGATCCAGCCCACCGGGCCCGTGCCGCCCTCGCCGTCTCCGTAGCGGCTGACCTGCGACGGCCTGTTGGACTCCAGCCAGCCGCTGAACTCGGCCCGCGGCGTTTTGCGTGCGTCGAATATGATCCAGGGGTCCATGTCGGCGGCCATGGCCTCGGCGGCGTAATCCTCCGCGGAGAGCTGCTCGGACCGATCGGCCTGGCCCGCAGCCTCGTCCTCCGCCATCCTGCCCAACACAAATGACCACAAACTGACGTTACGCGCAGCGTCTGTCGTGACTGTACTGCGTTCATCTGTCTATATGAGGGTTTCCATCACCAGTCGCTGTTTTAAACGTGTTAAAAGTGTTCAATGTTTTTCAGTGTCAGTGTTCCCTTTACGTAATGAAATGTTATTAAAGGTGCTCTATGTAAGTTTTTAACTGCACTAAAGCATAAAAACACCATAATATGTTTGCAGATATTTATTAAACATGCTGAGTTCACATACTCGTTTCTCTACAGCAGTTATTTTACTTTGCGTTCCGTGACGGAATTTCTGTTTGCGTTTCGGTCTGTGCAAGATGTCAGTTGAGTTCGCTCCTGTCTTCAAACTGGCAACCCGCGAGAGGTGGAGTCTGAGGAGGAGGGGGCGGAGCAAATGATATTTTGAATTTGGACTGCAGTACCCATTTAAACCACTAGCTGTCATTCTTACATACCGCACCTTTAACATGTTTAATGTTACATTTTGGAAACATTATGTAAATGTTACTTTTGGATGTTCTCGTGACTAGTGTTTTGTGCTAACGTTCTGAGAACGTTCTGTTAGCTGGGAAACACCTGTATAGACAGAATAAATAATCAATTATAATGATATAATATGACGACAAACATATTAAAATGACAATACTTGGGTTTGTGATTAAATGTGCGATTTTGTATCATGTCAGATGATGACCCAGCTAACAGGGAACATTCTCTCAATGTTATGAACGTAACGTTAATAGAACATTCATTCAAAGTTATAAGTTACATAAAATTTGGTTAACATTAAGTTATGAAAATATTATTATTGTTTTTTCATGGTTATATGAATGTTAGAGAAAACATTAAATTTTGGGAACGTTAATTTTGAACATTTTTGAACCGTCTGAAAAAAGTAGTAACATTTAAAAAACGTTTTCTCTTGGTTGTGTGAACGTTAAGAGAACATTCCATTCTTCAAACGTTATGAGAACGTTACTTTTGAATGTTCTCTGAACATTCTGAAAAGAGTTGAAATAATTAAAAAGCTTTAGATGAAGTTCTGAGAACGTTCTGTTAGCTGGGAAACACCTGTATAGACAGAATAAATAATCAATTATAATGATATAATACGACAGCAAACATATTAAAATGACAATACTTGGGTTTGTGATTAAATATGTGATTTTGTATCATGTCAGATGATGACCAGCTAACAGGGAACATTCTCTCAATGTTATGAATGTAACGATAATAGAACATTCATTCATTCATTCAAGTTATAAGTTGCATAACATTTGGTTAACATTAAGTTATGAAAATATTGTTTTTCATGGTTGTATGAATGTTAGAGAAAACATTAAATTTTGGGAACGTTAATTTTGAACCGTCTGAAAAAAGTAGTAACATTTTAAAAAACGTTTTTACTTGGTTGTGTGAACGTTAAGAGAACATTCCATTTTATCATTCTTCAAACGTTATGAGAATGTTACTTTTGAATGTTCTCTGAACGTTCTTAAACAAGTTTTTTAAACAATTAAAAAACGTTAGATGAACGCTAAAACTAAAACATTTCATGTTTTTGTGCTAACGTTCTGAGAACGTTCCGTTAGCTGGGAAACACCTGTATAATTATATATATATATATATATATATACACACATTAAAATGACAATACTTGGGTTTGTGAATAAATATGTTTTTCAGGGAACAGAAAGGTTCTCTCAATGTTATGACCGTTATAAATGATATAAAACGATAATAAATTCATAACAAAATTCATTCAAAGTTATATGTTAGGAAAATTATTCTTCATGAACACTATTTTAAGAACTAGTCTGACCAACTAGCACTTAATCAGGGTTTAATCCGTCTTTTTTAATTTCAAATTATAACAATCTACTTCATGCCTTCACGCGCTGTCGGAAATTTCCTACTTCCCACTTGTGAAGTCGTGATTACGAGCTAACTAGGAAACTACCGACAGCACGTGATTTTTACATCGTTCATGAAACGTGAATGTTCGTCTAACGTTTTTTAAATGTTTTAAGAACGTTCCCATAATGTCTGAAGATTTTTTTTAATGTTTTCTCGAACAATAAACGCTCAGAAATGATGTTTTCATAAGTTAAAGGGAACGTGTTTTTGTTTTCACTGTTTATATCGTCATCTCTTCATCATCAAACCTCATATTTACTCCCAAACCCCAGTATCGTCATTTTAATATGTTCTTTGGCACATTAATCGTATTAAAAGTGTAAAATTCTCACTCTGTAGTGTGTTTTTCTAGTGAAACTCTGCTGAGTCACTGCGGCTCTCACCCGCTTTCCGCCTCAACACTTCCGGTTTCCGCTTCTGTTTCTTCTTCTCTGTTGGTATTTTGTGTTGCAGCTCGACAGCGCCACCAGCTGTAATGGAGCGCTGGCGTCGAAGAAAAACAACAATAAATTAACAATAATCAAAACCCGTTTTTAAGTATATCTATGTCTATTTTACCTCATACAATTTAGTTTTAAAGTAATTCCACCTCGACTTCTGAACTTTATTTAAACCCCGGAAGCACAAAAGCGAACCGTAAAGCAGCGAGTACTCGCGCAGCCGGAAATCACGAAAAATCCACCGTAAAATGCCGATAAAAATCGCAGAAACGCGCGTACGGTGATCAGTGATGGCGCTTTAATCGCTTTAGCGACGGATCAGCGGGAATCGAACGAGTTTATCCTTCATATTTACCGAGTTTGGCGACAGACTGACGGAACCGAGCGAGAGCTGCTGCCGCCGGTCCGGTTGTGCGCGAGATGCCGAGCAAAAAGAAGAAATATAACGCCAGATTCCCTCCGGTGAGACTCGACACACTCTCATTACACACATCCAGCAGATTACACGAGTTTAAAGGCCTTTAATGGAGACTTTGCGCTGTAAATATGGAAATATGAGAGAAACAGCAGCAGAAACAGGCTTTCAGTCAGGTTAGCCGCTAGCTCGCTAAACGACTGTGATTGGGATTAATCCGCTTTAATCGAGTTTAATCTAATATAATCGATCAGTTTATGACGTGGGGGGTGTACTGGATCTCATGTACTCAAACAGAGTCTCTCAGTGAGGTTTAGTGTAAAGATTTGAGCATCAGGATGGTTAGCATGAATGCTAGCTGTCCTCCCTCCCTCTCTCTCTCTCTCCTGTGTGTGTTGTGCTCTTGATCCAGTCTGTGTGTTCAACAGCTTTAAAAGACTCTGAAGACCCTAGTTAGTGTGGAAATGTGTGTATTATGATATCAGATCCAGCCATCAGCTGATCCGGTTTACACTGCATTCACACTTGAGTCATTCAAAGTGGTTTCAGGTTGTTTTGTTGATGTTCAGTTGTTGTTATTGATGATTTGTGATTGTGTGACAGATGAGCTCAAACATGTGCTTTTGTTGACATCTGAATGAAGACAGTTTTCATTTGAATATCGTGCATGACTGATCTCTGGCTTACATGTTTCAGTTTTCGTGAAGCGATGATGCTCGGTTTCACTGATGCTGTAGAAGTGAATGTCTGGAGTGTCTCTGTGTGTTTTGTTTTGCAGGCCAGGATTAAGAAGATCATGCAGACGGATGAAGAAATCGGCAAAGTCGCCGCTGCAGTTCCTGTCATCATCTGTATCCTTTCACTGTCGCCTCATGATTGTGTGCTTTAATAAAACCAAGACACTACAGACAAAACCAGTGTTTTGATCATGCACTGATGAGTTTTGGCTTTATAACATGTCGTCTTTCAGACTAGTGGAGAGATAATATCCTAAAAAAACAGGTTTAAGTGTTTCGTTTACTACATTTGATCTTTTTTCATCTGTATATTTCAGTTTCAATGCATATCTTTAAAGGCTTTTTTACAAAAAGTTTTTTTACTCCACTTCAGTAACACTTACATACACCAAAACTTAAAGTTTTATTCATATCTATATTCTGAAGGTTTTTACTGTGGGATTTGTTCATATATCATTCACCTGATTATATATTTAACATTTTTATTTCTAAAAACATGGTGTTTTTTTTCCCCCTCCTGGACGTTGTTAGTATTTTCTGGTAAAAAAGAGAAATCCAAATTCCCCTCTATAAAAATCTTTAACTCTGATGTGTCTGCAAAATCAGACACAAATTTTGAACCTGGCTTCATCCAATGTTCAGATTTATGTACTAGAATGTATGCAAATTAGATCATATTTATATATTTATTTTGCATATTTAAACGAGTAATATAAAACAGTTGTCTCAGATTTCAACTGCGATACATATATTTTGAAGGTCGTTTTATCAATTTTTTTTTTTTTTTTTTTTTTCCTCCACTTCAGTAACACTTACATACACCAAAATTTAGAGTTTTACTCATATCTATATTCTGAAGGTTTTTACTGTGGGGTTTGTTCATATATCATTCAACCTGATTATATATAACTTTTTATTTCTAAAAACATGATAAAAATGTTTTTGTTTTTTTTCTGTCTGTTGACTGTATTCTGTATTTTCTGATTTATTTTAGCAATGTACAGTTTTATTCCTCTAAAAAAAAAAAAATATATATATATATATATATATATATATATATATATATATATATATATATAAATGTGTGTGTGTATATATATATATATATATATATATATATATATATATATATATATATAAAATGTGTGTGTGTGTATATATATATATATATATATATATATATATATATATATATATATATATATATATATATATATATATATATATATATATATATATATATATAAAATGTTATTTTCAATATTTTTTTTTTTTTTTGCAGTGCAGAAATCTGACCTGTTTTGATTATTTGGCCACATCATAATTGTTAAACATCCAAAATACATAATTAAGTGTTTATTTTATTACACTTAATCTATTTGCATCTTCAGTTTTCAACTGCAACATATTTCTTTTGAAGGCTGTTTTATCAAAAAGTTTTTTTTTCTCCACTTCAGTAACACTTCCATACACCAAAACTTACAGTTTTATTCATATCTATATTCTGAAGGTTTTTACTGTGGGGTTTGTTCATATATCATTCACCTCATTATATATTTAACATTTTTATTTGTAAACATTTTGAATTTTTTTTTTTTTTTTTTTGGCTGTTGACAGTATTTTCTGGTACAAAAGAGAAATCCTAAATCACCTCTGTAAAATTACAACAAAATCAAACACAGATTTTGAATCTGGCTTCGTCCAATGTTTAAATGATTTAATTTGCATATTTAAACAACATTTCAGAAAAGTTGTAATATAAAACTGTTGTCTTAGATTTCAATTGCAGTACATATCTTTGACTCAAGATTAGTTTTTTTCCTACACTTCAGTATATATACTTGTGTATATACACTTCAGTTCATATATCATTCAACTTGATTTATATAACATTTTATTCCTAAAAACATGTCTGTTGACAGTATTTCTGATTTATTTTATAAATTTACAGTTTTCTTTTTCTGATATTTTAAGGGCTTTTACAACATTTTATTTCTAAAGTAAAACATATATTAATAGAATTTTTAAATGATATTAGACAACGTTTTTATTCAGAAAATATATTAATGGACATTTTTAAAAAGGTCTCTCCTGGAGCAATTTTACAATTTTTTTTTCATACATTAAATTGAAATATTCTATATAATTATTATTACTATTGTTGTTATTGTTATATATGTATGTTTTTGTATATTGATTAAGACAATTGTTAAATTATTGTAAACAATGTATTGAAACAATGTGTAGTGATATTGTTTATATATATATATATATATATATATATATATATATATATATATATATATATATATATATATATATATAATATTGAAATGCTGTTGATTTTGCCGTGAATCTAGTCATTGCTGCTGCTATGGCATTAAATCATAAATAAAATAATTTTTATTTCTTAAAACATTATTTTTTCTTAGCAGTGCAGAAATCTGAGCTGTTTGATTGTCATTAGGTCGCCCCATATCTGCTATTTCCTTGACTGTGAGTTGAGCTCGTGCTCTCGAGCTGTTCCTGGAGTCTCTCCTGACGAAAGCCTGTCACGTCACCCAGTCACGCAATGCCAAAACCATGACAACATCACACTTGTACGTCACGTCCATCACATGACTCCTGTTGTTTGATCGCTTCATTTGCCAATGCATGTGTGTGTGTGTGTGTTTGCAGAAAGCAGTGCATTGAACTGGAGCAGCAGTTTGACTTCCTGAAGGATCTGGTGGCGGCAGTGCCCGACATGCAGGGAGATGGAGACGAGAACCACACGGAGAGTGGCGAGAAGATCCCTCGCAGGTCAGATACTCAAGTGTTCTAGAAAAAAAATTGATTTATGTGTTTAAATTACATATAAAATTTCCATGCATTTTACACCGTTTTAACATGAACAAACTAATGTGTGTGTGTGTATATAGATGTATGTATTTTAACCTTGTTCATACGTTTTAACTGAATACATTTAATTGTTTTTGCAATAATTCTAATAATAATTCCTTAATTCTAAGCAATGTGAATAAATGCATTTTCAAAATATGATTATTTTTCAATAAAATTGGTAACACTTTACAGTAAGGTCTCATTTGGTAACATTAGTTACTACATTATGCATAACAATAATCAATATATTTTTACAGCATTTATTAACCTTTGTTAATGTGAGTTCACAGTGCATTAATGTTAACATACAACTTTTGATTTAATAATGTATTGGTAAACGTTGAGATTTACATTACATTAATTGATATGAATAAATGCTGTAGAAGCAATGCTTGTTAACTATAACTAATTAAAGTGTTACCATAGAATCTACTGAAAGTGTTTGAGTGTTTTGTGTTTGGTGTCTTCAGAGGTCGTAAGCCAGGCTCGGGCCGCAAGAACGGCGGCGCTGGGGCGAAGGGCAAAGACAAGAAACTCTCAGGCACTGAATCAGAGCAAGAGGTAAATGAGTCCTGAATTACTGTATCCCACAATGCAGTGCTTTATTTCATTACATCACACTCAGATTCAAAAAGACCTACAGGATTTTCCATAATAAGTCACGTTTTTATCATCAAACGTGCGATAATATAATGCAATTAACATCAAGCACACGTAACGTGTAAATCGCACACATTTGTGCTAATGGATCGTCAGATAAAATTTATTTGCAAAGTTTCCCTTTAAATTCGTTTAATGAATGCCACTTTAAGTTTTTGTTTTACACTTACATTTTTCATTTCTATTCTCTTTTCAATAGCATTAATTTGAAAGGATTGGTTGTAAATAAGTCATAACTGCACTGTCGATTGAACAAAACAAAACAAAAACAAGCAAACATACTAGTTTCGTCAGATGCGTTAAAGTGACGAGAACTAAACTAGAGCTGTCAAACGATTAATCACAATTAATCTCATCCAAAATAAAGGTTTGTGTTTACATAATATCTGTGTGCATACTGTGTATATTTATTATTTATATATAAATACAAACACATGCATGTGTATATTTAACAAACATATATTATATTTATATATTTAAAAAAGAAATTTAATTAATCATTTGACAGCACTTGTTTATAACGTTTGTAAATGTTTGGCTGTGCTGCAGAACGCCTCAGAAAGAGTGTGTTGATGTGTTTTGTGTTCAGGACGATTCAGAGGACAGCGAGACAGACGGAGAGGAGGACGAGGACACGTCTCAAACCAGCACAAACACACAGCCTGCCTCCTACTACCACAGGTACACCTGCACACCCGCAGTCACTGTTCTGAGGAGAAATGTATGAATGACACTAATGCATTGCATTATATTATTTAACCGTGTTCATACTTCTAAACTGAAAGTAACTTTCACAATATACATGTGGATCCAAGCAATACATGTAAATAATATTCAAATGAATGCAAATATTTAATCATGAAGGAAACGGATCAGATGTCTGACTGACAGTACACAGTGCACAAGTTTGTTGAAGCTGTGTAATGCACAGATGTTGAGTGTGTCCTGGTGTGTTTTCTGCCTCAGTCCGGACGTCCCGCCGCAGTACGTGCCCATGGGCTCGCAGCAGCAGGGCTCGGCGTCTCCGTTCGCCCCGCACCCGTCGCTGATGGGGATCCTGCCGCCCGCTCCCGCGCCGGCGCCGCAGAAGAACCACGACGAGGACGACGACGAGGATTACGACTCGTAGCTCTCCGCTTTTGTTCTTCAGCTGCTCGCGGTGAAAAGAGAGACAGAAGGAGGTCGTAGGTATCGAGCGTCACAGGAAGATGAATAGGTTCTGTATTAGCTGTTTTAATTTTTTTTAAAGTCTTATTTTATTGTCCAGGAACAGTTATGCTTGTTTTATTGTGGGCGTTTTTTCTTCAGTTCGCGAGAGAAGGTGTTTCGGTGTAGATTTACCCCCGTGTATGTTTGCACTTTCGTCCGGATCTGGTTTTCAGAGCATTCGTCACTCCGGTCTGCGTCACGTCACGCTCGACTCGTGACCAGGACGTTCAGGAGGTTTTTCTTTCTTTTTTTAGCAGAAGATGCTCGTGTTCGTCAATCCTTGACTTGTTTTGTAAGGGAAATGCAGAGCGAATAGTTCTGTTCTTTTGCTTTTGTCACTTATTATGTTTCTGGTTTTGTCCTTTTTAAGCTAGTTTTACAATTAAAGCTTCTTTCCTCCATTGATTAAACTGTCTAACCGTCACTCAGAGGCACAGTTCATTTTTCTTTTCACCCCATGTAAGTCGTGAGCTGGACGTGACTGATCTGATTTGCAGGCGAGTGCTTCTGCTGCGTTTTAATGGTTTCAGACTCTTTCTGTTGGTTTCTCCAGGACGATGCACATTTGTATAAATGATATTCCCTCTTTGTTTTATATCTTTTAGACTCTTTTAATGTTTGCTGTGAGGTTGGAGAGAAACTTGACTTTCTCTTGTCTCCATGTGTACAGCGAGGCTGCGCTCTGTTCGCTTTTAACCTTCTCTTGATTTTGTATGAGTGAAATAAACTTTGAGGTTTCAGTAATTTGCCCTTTCCATGTGCTTTACTCATGATCATCTTCATCTGTCAGCTCTTATAATCGCTGCTTGATTTGACTGTGATCTGCAACATCATCTGGTTATTCCTGGATGATCACGTTTAACGGCACAGACATGAAGAACACGCGTGACCTCGAAATCAAAAGATGTTTGACATTTTAGCAGACACTTTAAATTGTTTGATCATTTATCCGTAATTAAAGCACAATGCTCATTTCCTTATTCTCATTGTAATACAGTAGTGTTTTGATATACAATGCAATAAAAATGTTTTTATGATGTGCAAGTACTTTACAATCAGTAAGTAATTTTGTCTGAACGTAATCAAGAGTGTTTGACGCTTCATCCTGAGAGCGGTGCTTTAGAATGATGTCACGATGTAAAAATCTTCATGCGCATGATAATAAGCTTTATTTTCTTCCCAGCTTTACCGTTTAAACCCTGAACAGATTGAGTTTGATCACTGAAAGGATTGAAGTGCACAATGTTTGTTGTTTCACACATTCACAAAGTGTTAAGATTTTTAAACGTTTCAAAAAGAGTCTCACCGAGGCTTTATTTATTGGATCAAAAATACAGTAAAAAGTGTAGTTACATTGAAAAACTGCTGCTTTCTATGTGAATATATTGTGAAATGTTCAAAAAGAACAGCGTTTTTATTTGAAATAGAATCTTTTGTAATGTTATAAATGTCTTTACTGTCACTTTTGATCAACTGAATGTGTCTTTGATCAAGAAAAGTATTAATTTTAACATTACAAACGATTCCGTTTCAAATAAATGCTGATCTTTTAAACTTTCTATTCATCAAAGAATCCTGCGAAATAAAATGTATCGCAGTTTCCACAAAAATACTGTTTTTAACATTGATAATAATCATAAATGTTTTTTGAGCATCAAATCATCATATCAGAATGATTTCTGAAGGATCATGTGACACTGGAGACTGGAGTAATGATGCTGAAAATGATCACAGGAATAAATTACACTTTACTATATATTCACATAGAAAACAGCTGATTTACACTGGAATAATATTTCACTGTTTTACTGTATTTTTGATCAAATAAATGAGCAGAAGAGACTCTTTCAGAAACATTAAAAAATCTTATACACACACATTATTATATTTAACTTCAAGTAACAAAGTTACTTCTTTTATGGTTTAGTTGTAGTTAATAGTAACCCTGACCTCCATATTAAATCTGATCACGTTCTCAGCATCACACACACCGGCGAACCCATCAGATATTTGTCTGGTGTACAGCGTCACTAACTTCAGCTGCTGAACTCTCTGACGTGGATCTTCACCGATGTGGCGTTTCCATCTGTACTGTTGTTTGTCCTTTGGCTCTAAACTGCAGCTGTACTCTGAGTTCAGGACGTCCAACACATGATTATATGTTTGACCCAGCGGTGGATGATAGAGTTACAGACCGAGCCTCGGATCACACACTGACGCTGAACCTATACGAGAACTGAAGAGCTCCGGATAAATCCTTCATTATGGACCAAACAAATCCCACAAGGATAGAAATAATACCAGAAATCTTTGATCTTGTGTGGACATTTTTTGGTACATGTGAGGAAAACCGCTTATAAATCATATCAAAATTAGTATGTCTATGGAAAGTGTGTGTGTGTGTGTGTGTGTTCTAGCAGTCAGAAGCTCAGTTGTGACCAACACACTATATAAACAACTGCATCCTTCCTGCAGAAATGATGACTCAGGCCTCAGAGAGTGTGTGTGTGAGTGTGTGATCTTATAAATGAGGGTCTCTCATTCATCACAACATATGAACATCGTCTCTCTCCACCTGAAAAACCTTTAACATTTAATTGAACCACTAAATGCTGTTTGGATTATCAAAACATTCTTCAGACTGAGAGAAATGGTTCTTCTGTGGCATCACTGTGAAAAGCTTTACTTTTAAGAGCTTCGTGTCTCTTCCAACAGCCTTGACAGTAAGATAACTATCATGTGTGAATATACAGGTGTTTCTTCATCTGCTGCTCACTGACCCTGTGCAGATTCTCCACACACACTATCATTTACTTCAACCCTCGTTTTTCATCTCAATGAATGTCATTCAGCACATCTGAACTGATGCGTTGTGTTTGATGGAAACGACCATCAAAGGCTCGACAAACGGAAAGGTTTCATTTCCTCTGGACGTATTTACAGCCACTGGCCTCGAGACCTCAGGAATCATGTCTGATAATGACACTGAAGGTCTTTAACTTCATACCTGCCTTACACTTACTGAGCTTACCACGCTTTTAGAATATTTAGACTTTTAAAGGCAACTTCTGTCAAAAACAAACTGAAACAGAACTTTGTTGCCCATGAAACATACGGTTAATTGCTCACACATTGACTGCTTCAGCGGGGCATGTTGTCACACTGTATGTAATGGGATATAATCATAATGAAATGCTTTTCAGCACATATCTGTATTTACAATGTATTTGACTATTTAATAGCTTTTCAATGGGATTTAAACAATAAAAGAATCATTTAAAACATTAAACCTGTTAAATTAACAAAAGAGGTTGTTAAACACATCCACAATAATTCCAAGCAATATGCAAAGAAAAATAAATAAATACAGACATATATATATATAGCAAACTATTTAGATGTCCGCATCAATAGAAATTTGCAAAAGTGGTTTTATATACATAGAAAGCACAAGTTAAATGTCTATTTTTAAGGTTTCAAATTAGAATAAAATGTCAAAATGTGGGTGAAATAATGTTCCACTGTCATTCAGTGTAACACTTATATTTGAAACAACACACTTATTCTGACCTGTACATGTTAAAATACATAAAGAATAAGTGAGCATGCTAATTTTTTATTGCATTTTAAATGAGTAAAACATTATTGCTGACAAATGAGTAAAAACCTAGGCAAAGTTTAAAGATGTAAAATTACAAGTAATTAGCATTTAATATGGCATAAATAGATTTTTTTGTTGTAAAAATCCCTAAAAGGATTGTTACACTGAATGACAGTTTAGTGCATGTCTTCTGTAAATCATGGTAAAAATGTATGAAATTTAATTTTTGCTCAAATTAAATTAAACAGGACCCATTCTGATGTACTGAAAAACAACAATTCAAAGCTGTATTATAGTTATGGTTTTGATGTTTAAAAACCCTTTTTCATATATATATATATATATATATATATATATATATATATATATATATATATATATATATATATATGTATAAAATAAAGTGAGGCATTTATACGCACGCACACACACACACGTGACAACATGTTGAATATGAGTAATAGTATGTGCTTTTATATGAATTACTTTACAAACTTAAAATGTATTATTAGTGAAGGAAAAATAGCAACAACAAACAATCAACAATATATAGAAACAGAAAGAGCTGAGTCTGTCATTTGTACACACACACACACACACACACACACACACACAGTGGCCAGGAGAGGGAGGAGGAGAGTCGACAGTCATCTGATCTTTTCCTGTCCCACCCTCTACCGGACGGACGGGAAGAGTTCACGGTAAACGGGCTCAACACACGGAGTTCGCGAACGTTTCTGATGCGAACGAATGAAGACGATCGACGTGGAGCCGCTGAAGTGACGCGCCGCCATTAAAACAGCGAGACGCGATCAGCTGAGCGCCCGCGCGCCTCTTCCTGCTACTGAAACCCAGAGAAGTTCAAGGAACTCGAGCAGAACTTCAGAAACATCTGAAAGAAGACCCACGATGATCGGTCCGGACGGGGAAACCTGACGACGCGTTCTAGACGGTCATGAGAGAGCGTTTGTGAACGCGTTTGGCGCACGCTGAATTCGCTTTTCCTGCTATTCTTCTTCAGAGCGTTTCCTGCTCGGGCAAAACCACAGCGAACCAGCTGCTAAAAATACTGACCCCTCCATGGACCGCTAGACAGAGACTCGAGTCTAATGTTTGTCCTCTCGCTCGGGAGTTTCAGATCTGGGTAAGCCAGTAGATCCATGTGTTCATTCTCTCTGTGGAGCTGTATGATATTTATAAGTGGTGTTTTTAGAGTATGCAGGTCCTCAAGTGATCTGATCTGGAGCTCGGAGCGTCCGTTCACTCCATCCGTTGCGTCTACATGGGGATTCATGACTGATGGAGACACATCCACCGATGATCCGGACGTACAGAGATCTGAGGGCGAGAGGGGTCGAGACGTACCCACCTGAACTTCCACAACACGCTTTGTAAACCTTGTAAACTTCATGGAGCCGCTGAAGAACATATTCTCCCGCAGCTCGCTGTCCACCTGGAAGAGCCTGGATCAGACTCAGAAGGGAAACTTCACCAACCCGGTTTGGACCGCTTTGTTTGACTATGAGGCCACGGGGAAGGACGAACTGACCCTGCGTAAAGGGGACCTGGTGGAGGTCCTGTCTCTGGATTCGGAAATATCCGGAGATGAGGGATGGTGGGCGGGAAAGGTCAACAACAAGGTGGGAATTTTCCCCTCCAACTACGTCTCCTTCAAACCCAGCGCGTACGGCAAACTGCCGGGTTCTGGCGTCGTCCAAGACTTGGGACCGGCCGTGGTGAGCGAGTTGGAGCCGGAGGCGGTGGATTTCAGCGAGCTGAGCCTGGAGGAGGTCATCGGGGTGGGAGGCTTCGGGAAGGTCTACCGGGGCACCTGGAAGGGCGAGCTGGTGGCCGTGAAAGCGGCCCGGCAGGACCCGGACGAGGACATCAGCGTCACGGCCCAGAACGTCCAGAACGAAGCCAGACTCTTCGCCATGCTCAAGCACCCCAACATCATCACGCTCAAAGGGGTCTGCCTGCAGGAGCCCAACCTGTGTCTGATCATGGAGTACGCGTCCGGAGGCCCGCTGAGCCGCGCTCTGGCCGGGCGACGGATCCCGCCGCATGTTCTGGTCAACTGGGCCGTGCAGATCGCCCAAGGGATGCTGTACCTGCACAGCGAGGCCATAGTGCCCGTCATCCACCGAGACCTCAAGTCCAACAACAGTAAGTTCACACCCTTCAACTCTGGACAGTCTGATGTTGTGTTTGCCTCTCTGAATCGAGTCCTGTGTGGTCCGAGTGTTTCCAGCCGAGTTTCCTTCATAACACCATTAATGCGGATCTCCTAAAGGGATGTGGGAAAATATGACAGGAAAAATGCTTTTGCATTCACACATTTCAAAAGTGTTGCTTCCTTTGAGAAACTTTGCATTTGCACACAAAACATTGTCATTTTTCCTTCCATATCATTATTTCCTTCACAAAAATATTTGCGTGCAAATGCAAAATACTTTTGATTATGCATATTTTAAATTATATTTTAATGCTGTTGCATTCACTCATCAAAAATATTGCTTCCCCGAGAGACTCTGCGTTTGCACGCAAAACATTTGCATGAATTTGCAAAAGATTGAAATATAGTTTTTCCTCCCACCTCACAAAAGTTTTGAGCAAACGCAGAGTCTCTCGGAGGAGAAAGCTGAAAGCATTGGAATATAATTTTTCCTCCCATCTCATTTCCCTTTAAGGATTCTCTCAGAATGAATCAGACGCATCCAGTATGGTCCATTCTTGGATTCAGCTGCTGGTGGTGTTGTGTTGTGTTGTGTTTTGGGATTATTATCAGGCCCTCATGGAATCTTTGCCCGCAGAGCTCGGGAAAAGGCTCTGCAGGTTTCCGCAGAATCGTAACACCCATCATTTACAGACTTCTACATCCTCTACCCAGTGCATGTGCGTTTGGTTTGGTATTGTGTTTAGCTTGATTGTTCAACATTCTGGTCATTTCAAGCCCATTTAAATCCATTCCACAAAATTCCAATGATTCCATCTGGGCCTAGATTGTATTTATTTGGGTTATTTGGTTGAGCTCCAGGACTCTGAGAGAATTGCCCGTTTCGGGGGGAAGAGGATATTCCCATGGCATGTATCACACACTTGTGAAGGGAATGTTGTTGGCCTGAATATCAAATGACATGCGCACACACTTTGCCAAGTTGTGAAACTCGATAAGAAGACCTCACACGGGTCAAGGATCATGTTAGGACGCAGACATGTAGTACTGAGATGGACTTTGTGTTTGTATTGCTGATTATGTCGTGCCATGTTTATTTCTCATGTAGGAGCCCATGACATCGACAGATACTTCCGTTCCGTGAAGCAGTCCCTTAAGAACATGTAAAAGTAAAATCTGATTTTATTGAGGCTAAAGTAAATGTGTGAACAATTGTGGGAAACGCTGTCAACACAGTCACAGGAGTGTATTTATCAGCACTTTGCAAAGACTTTGATCGCGGCTCATCCGACCAGAATATAGAGTCGGAAATATAAAAGTTTACACGCTGTGCATTTTAAAAATGAATATTTGCAGTCTTCCTTCCTATATTATTCTTTCTTTTTTCCCTCTCTCTTGCACGTCTGTTGCGTTATTGTCCACCCACGTATATCCCATGATCCTTCACTTCCCTACAGAGTCAGGAGAGAGCGTGTCCGGCGGGCTGGAAACCACCTCAGTTGCGTAAAACAAACTTTTTAATGCCGGCTCGCAACACACTGCAGCCAAAGCAGCACAATTCCCTCGCTGTAGTTCTCGATCTTATCTGTCTCTCTTTCCCTCTCTCTCTCTCTCTCTCTCTCTCTGCCTGTTGTTTTTTAATTCTTTCCAAGCTCTTTGTCCCAGACCTGCCCTGACTTGTCTCTCGAGCTCCGCCGTTTCAGATCGCAGCATCCTGTGTTTTTCTTTCTTCTTTCGTCTGTTTCTCTTCTTTTTTTTTCCCCAGCTAACTTCATTTTTCGCTTCCTACTCATTTTCTAAAGACAGCCTCCCTCTGTTCCTGTGCTGAGGTCGATGACGGGGATTATGGGCCGTTGTTCAGGTCACTGCCATGCGTGGAGTTTCTTCAGCATATAATCAGTAGTTTAGTGTAAAGAGTTAAATTATTTCAGCAGTATTTTCATGTAGAGAGATTCTTCAGTTAATCAGATGTTTAATGAGAAGAGATACACTATTTCACCACTAGTCTAATGTGAAGAGATTATTCTTTATTCAGTAGCTTAATGAGAAGTTTCTTTAATCAGTAGTTTATAGTAAAGTTTCTTTAAGTAGTTTAATGTGAAGATTTTCTGTATTCAGTTGTTTAATGTGAAGAGTTTCTTCTTTATTCAGTAGTTTAATGAGAAAAGCTTATTTAATCAGTAGTTTATTGTGAAGTTTCTTTATTAAGTAGTTTAATGCAGCTTTTTCTTTATACAGTAGTTTAATGAGAAGAGTTTATTCCTTATTCATTACTTAAATGAGAAACGTTTCTTCTTTATTTAGTAGTTTAATAAGACTTTCTTCTTTATTCAGTAGTTTAATGTCAAGAGTTTCTTTATTCAGTAGTTAATGAGAAGATTTTTGTCTTTATTCAGTAGCTTAATGCAGATTCTTCTTTATTCAGTAGTTTGATGTTAAGAATTTCTTCTTAAATCTGTAGTTTAATTAATATGAAGTCTCTTCTTTATTCAGTATTTTAATGTGAAGAGTTTCTTTATTCAGTAGTTTGAGAAGTTTCTTTATTCAGTAGTTTAATGTGAACAATTTCTTTGTTCAGTAGCTTAATGCAGCCTCTTCTTTAATCAGTAGTTTAATGTCAAGAGTTTCTTTATTCAGTAGCTTAATGCAGATTCTTCTTTATTCAGTAGTTTAATGTTAAGAATTTCTTCTTAAATCTGTAGTTTAATTAAATATGAAGTCTCTTCTTTATTCAGTATTTTAATGTGAAGAGTTTCTTTATTCAGTAGTTAATGAGAAGATTTTTGTCTTTATTCAGTAGCTTAATGCAGATTCTTCTTTATTCAGTAGTTTAATGTGAACAATTTCTTTATTCAGTAGCTTAATGCAGATTCTTCTTTATTCAGTAGTTTAATGTTAAGAATTTCTTCTTAAATCTGTAGTTTAATTAAATATGAAGTCTCTTCTTTATTCAGTATTTTAATGTGAAGAGTTTCTTTATTCAGTAGTTAATGAGAAGATTTTTGTCTTTATTCAGTAGCTTAATGCAGATTCTTCTTTATTCAGTAGTTTAATGTGAACAATTTCTTTATTCAGTAGCTTAATGCAGATTCTTCTTTATTCAGTAGTTTAATGTTAAGAATTTCTTCTTAAATCTGTAGTTTAATTAAATATGAAGTCTCTTCTTTATTCAGTATTTTAATGTGAAGAGTTTCTTTATTCAGTAGTTTGAGAAGAGCTTCTTCTTTATTCAGTAGTTTGAGAAGTTTCTTTATTCAGTATTTTGAGTTTCTTCTTTATTCAGTAGTTTGTTTCTTCTTTATTTAGTAGTTTGAGTTTCTTCTTTATTCAGTAGTTTGAGAAGTTTCTTTATTCAGTAGTTTGAGTTTCTTCTTTATTCAGTAGTTTGAGAAGTTTCTTTATTCAGTAGTTTGAGAAGTTTCTTTATTCAGTAGTTTGAGAAGTTTATTTATTCAGTAGTTTGAGTTTCTTCTTTATTCAGTAGTTTGAGAAGTTTCTTTATTCAGTAGTTTGAGAAGTTTCTTTATTCAGTAGTTTGAGAAGTTTATTTATTCAGTAGTTTGAGTTTCTTCTTTATTCAGTAGTTTAATGCATTTTCTTTAATCAGTAGTTTAATATGAAGTTTCTTCTTTAATCAGTAGTTTAATATGAAGTCTGTTTATTCAGTAGTTTAATGTGAAGAGTTTCTTCTTTATTCAGTAGTTTGAGTTTCTTCTTTATTCAGTAGTTTAATGTGAAGAGTTTCTTCTTTATTCAGTAGTTTGAGTTTCTTCTTTATTCAGTAGTTTAATGTGAAGAGTTTCTTCTTTATTCAGTAGTTTGAGTTTCTTCTTTATTCAGTAGTTTAATGCATTTTCTTTAATCAGTAGTTTAATATGAAGTTTCTTCTTTAATCAGTAGTTTAATATGAAGTCTGTTTATTCAGTAGTTTAATGTGAAGAGTTTCTTCTTTATTCAGTAGTTTGAGTTTCTTCTTTATTCAGTAGTTTAATGTGAAGAGTTTCTTCTTTATTCAGTAGTTTGAGTTTCTTCTTTATTCAGTAGTTTAATGTGAAGAGTTTCTTCTTTATTCAGTAGTTTGAGTTTCTTCTTTATTCAGTAGTTTAATGCATTTTCTTTAATCAGTAGTTTAATATGAAGTTTCTTCTTTAATCAGTAGTTTAATATGAAGTCTGTTTATTCAGTAGTTTAATGTGAAGAGTTTCTTCTTTATTCAGTAGTTTGAGTTTCTTCTTTATTCAGTAGTTTAATGTGAAGAGTTTCTTCTTTATTCAGTAGTTTGAGTTTCTTCTTTATTCAGTAGTTTAATGTGAAGAGTTTCTTCTTTATTCAGTAGTTTGAGTTTCTTCTTTATTCAGTAGTTTAATGCATTTTCTTTAATCAGTAGTTTAATATGAAGTTTCTTCTTTAATCAGTAGTTTGATGCGAAGAATTTCTTCTTAAATCTGTAATTTAACGTGCCGAGTTTCTTCTTTAAGCAATAGTTTACTAATTAAACAAACTTTTCACATTGAACTACCGATTCAAGAATTAAGTTCAGTAGAGTTAGGTGAAGAGCTTTATTTCATCAGTGGTTTCATGTGAACTTTCTTTAGCATTTAAACGACAGTTTATATTGAAGAGTTTCTTCTGAGTTTAATGTGAAGAGTTTCATTATTTCAGTAGTTGAATGTGAAGTTTAATTGGTAAGACAGAATTACAGTTCAGTGAATTATGAAACATCTCTGAGAGTTGTGTGATTTTGGTTAAGATAAGAATAAATCAGATCATTGTTATATTGTTGTATGTGCCGTAAAACCTTACCTGTGTTTTTTTATCGTCTGTCAGATCTCTCAGAGCTCATCTGCGGTCTATTTTTGTCAGATCATGACGCCACACACAGTGAAATCACATTGGTCAAAATCTCCCTCCAAATAGCTGAATGCTAAGCATCAAATCTGGTCTGATTTGACACTTTTATTGAGGACAGAACAATTATTTCATGCTAGAAACTTGTCGTGTCACATCTAGAGAGGAAGAGTCGTGATAATGGATGGGTTGGTTGTCGTCTTGTCTTTTGTCATTGTGATGTTTGTCCTTCTCGGGAGTTTCAGTTTTCTCTCAAATGACTTTTGTGTCTCTTGTAATCACATTTAAAAAGCTACCAATAGTTTTGCATCCAAACATGGTTCAGCTCCGTCTACAGTCCAAAGTCTTCGTCTGTGTGTTTTCCAGGTGTGTACCGAGTTTCCCAGCGCAAGGACAAAATATCACTTTACAGGAACTAGAGGAAGTGATTGTAATGATGGCGACACCAAGTCAGATTTATTTATACAGCGCTTTTCATAACACACATTGTTTCCAAGCAGCATTACAGAAAATCATGATGTTAATGTTTATTATACCTTAATATCTGTATGCCTTATAGTTGCATTTAACAGATTAGAGCTGGATGATAATATAGTTGCATTTTGCAATGAAATAAAAAAATGTTTGTGGTATAGTATGTATCACTTTACCTGCATTCAAACATTACACACTCTCATAGTTGGGTTTACTTGTGTGTGTTACAGGGCTGCATGATTCAGGGAAAAAAATCTAATTGTGATTTTTCTGATAAAAACAAAGTTCCAGGTTTGCTGTGCTTGTTCGTAGGGCTGCACAATTTGGCCAACATTTTGTGATTATCAATATGACTATATAATAATAATAATAATAATAATAATAATAATAATAATAATAATAATAATAATAATAAAGTAATAATAATGGCAACAAGCATTTGTTATTAATCTTAGTTCATGTTAATTTCAACATTTAATAAAACATTGCATTTTTATTTTTTAAAATCAAAAGTTGTGTGTTAATATTATTATTTAATGGACCTGAGCTAACATGAACGAACAGTGAACAGCTGTATTTCTATTAACTAACTTTAAAAAAGATTCATAAATACTGTAACAAATGCATTGCTCATTGTTAATGTAAGATAATGCGTTATCTGTAATATTAATATTATAATGTAATATTAATATTATAATGTAATAACATTATAATAATGTAATAGTAATAATAATAGTAAATATTACTACAAAATACAAATATATAAAAATGGCTAAATAAAATCAAAATAAGAAATATTTCTATTGTAATATTTCAGTGTAAATTAAAATAATAATGAATAAAATATAATAATACTTTATTATTATTTTTATTATTATATTGATCCATCAATCTTTTATTTTCATAGAAAAACACAGCTTTTGTTGATAAGCAAAATCATTTTATTTAATTAAATTGCACCCTTTACAATATTAAAAAATCGCACTAAGCCATATTTGATTTGTTTTATTTTGAATAATCATGCAGATCTACTTGTATATCCAACTTTATATAGAGCTATAATGTGTGTGTGTGTATAATGTGTGTGCACTAATATAGTTTCCTTTTCATGACGACATAAACAGTGAAGCGTTTTGCTCTAAAGTGAAGTGTGTGTGTGTGTGTGTGTGTGTGTGTGTGTGTGTGTGTGTGTGTGTGTGTGTGTGTGTGTGTGTGTGTGTGTGTGTGTGTGTGTGTGTGTCTGTGTGTGTGACAGTAGTTGTAGGGAAATGACTTTCCATTTGTCCTTCAGTCAGATCTCATATGATCGCTGTTGTTCATGCGGATTATTATGAGATATTAATCAGTTGTTCACTTTGATTAATATCTCATAATAATCAGTGATAATACTGCAGCGTTTGTCGTTTCTCGATCCTGGAGATGGATTTGAACGAAACACTTGAAGGTCTAGACTTGCGTTCGGTTTGATTCAGTTTGATCATCTGCAAACCTCTCGTCGTGTCAGTCGTGTTTCTGCATCTGAGGCAGGAACTGTTCTAGAGAGAAACACTGATGCTTTTGATTGGTCCGTTTAACGTCTGACTCAGCCAATGGCAGGACGAGGACGAATGAATGAAATCTCAGTCGTGGAGGATAGTGACTTTCAGAGCAGATAAACTTAAAGGGATAGTTCACTCAAAAATGAACATGTCATCCAGACCAATGTGGTTTATGATTATCATATAGTTTTTAATGTCACACGTCATTTTACTTTAACTATGACATTTTTAACCTGGTAAACCAGCTGGTCTCTGGATTGATGCAGTCTACATCTCCGTATCAGACGTCTGAACAATTCTGGAAATTCAGTGATGTTAAAAATGCTGATCTTCTCCTCAGTATGTTCAGATGTCAGCTCAGTAAAGTGCTGAATCATTGAGTGGATGACGAATTTAATTTCTTTTATTTGGAAGAAAATTACATAAGTCATATTGAGTGTCTAACACAAACTATGAGACAAACACAACCTTGAGCAAAAATGACATTGTTTCCATGGAGTTTACACCTCTAAAAATAAGTTAAAGTAAAGACTTTAAAGTAAAGTTTTAGTAATTGTTTTTTGTCATATTTATTAGTTTTTTTATTGTTTGTTTTTTAAATGTCTATATAGTTCTTATTTTTTATTTCAGTTTAAGTTATTTTAGTACTTCAAGTGTGTGTGTGTGTGTGTGTGTGTGTGTGTGTGAGTGTGTGATAAGGACGAGTAGCTCATGGCCTCTCTTTATTTTGGAAAGGCCACATCCGGAGATTGAACAGGGAGATTTGGGGAGGAGGCAGGTACAAGCTTGGCACGGGATTCCCCTTTTTCCAGCCCTAGAAATATTTCCCAGCATGCATCGGGAGTTCAGCCTTTTCCCAAAGACAGTGGCGCTCTGGAATGAACATGTCAAGGGGGCAGAAAACACACACACACACACACACACACACACACACACACACACACACACACACACACACACACACACACACACACACACACACACAGTGACCGAAATCATCTGAATGCTGGTGGAAAATTTAGTTTGACTTTTTTTTAAACCCAGTGTGTTTGAAGAGTATTACTAGTGCTTAAAATCGTCATGAAATGTAAATTCAGCCTATTTTCCTAATGCATGATACAGATCTCACTGTGAGCGATTCATCCATGCTCGTGTTTAATTTTGTAAAAATTTTTTGACCTTGTAATATTTAATCAAACTGGATCTTCCAGTAAAGCGTCAGTCTTCTCTCTGGTGACTTAAGCCCCGCCCCTGCAAGCTCACACTCATCTGCATAGACTTCTGAGAGCCACGCCCACATCTCAACATCCAGTCAACAACAGACACGCAGAAGCGAGCCCCGCCCTTCATTTACTCTTTCGTCTTGATGTTCGTCACACTGCAGAGATCTCACAGCACCTGATCACAGAAACACACGAGAATAAAGCGCTGTGGTCTCAAATCATCTTTTGTTTATTGTCATCGATTACAATTTATTATCTGTTGTTTATTCATGATATTTACTGCAGTGTCTGTATTTTCTCACTTTATTTTATCCCAGTGACATCCAGTGTTATTTTAGTATTATTGATATGCTGTTATATTTTTTTTTGTAATATTTAGAATTTTTTATTTTTATATTTTCCATTTTTAGAGTTTTAGTCATTTTGTTGTGTTTTTTTGTTATTTAAACGAGGACAAATCGAAGATAACATCAGTAAACTATGGAGTGCCACAAGGTTACACAGTTACCTTAGCAACTGTCTAGCAACACCCTAGCAACCACCCAGGTTACCATAGCAACCTCCCAGCAACCATCCAGAACACCCTAGCGACCGCCTAGCAACACCTTAGTAACCACCCATGTTACCATAGCAACCACTTAGCAATTGACTAGCAACACCTTAGCAACCACCCTAAGTACCTTAGCAACTGCTTAACAACCGCCTAGCAACCACCCAGGTTACCATATCAACCGAGCAGCGAATTTTGCCACTGCAAGCACCATTCACATTTTCTTCAGGAAATCTAGTTTCTTCTAGTTTTTTTATTATTATTAAAAATAAGTCTATATCGATCTTATTGATTACTCTTTAATTAATTAATTTTATTTCAGTTTTAGTTGTTTCAGTACATCAAGTTAAACTAAATGAAAATGAGAACTGTTGCTTTCTGAAATAAAATAAGTTTAAGTTTTTTATATTTTATTTTAGTAGATTTCAGTTCATATTTATTTTATTTTAAGTAACAAATGTTTTTTTTTATAGTTTTAATTTTATTTTTATCTAACCATAATAACCCTGAACACAACTGTAGATCCTTTCAAGCCGTTAAATCAGCCGCTATTCTACCTGAGGGGTCGTCAGAGGTCAGAGGTCAGAGGTCAGGATGAACACCCGGCGCTGGTTAAACTTCAGCCGCTCACAGTTAATCAGTGACCGATTTCAGAGACTCATCCCTCTGAATGAGAGCTTGACATGCTTTCTCTTTTAGAATAAGATGTCTGGTAATTGTAGAACTAGTGTCATTGCTGGGGTGTTGCTATGGGCGGTTGCTAGGGTGTTTTGGGTGGTTGCTAGGTGGTTTCTGTAGTCTGACTGATAGACTGTCTGATTGTGGAGCGCTGGGGGTTTTTCCCTCAGAAGAACGAGTCTTTGTCTCTGTACGACATACAGACTGTCTGGCAGCCTCACACACACACACACACACACACACACACACACACACACACAGGAGAGACAGACGGACGTGAGAAGGTTAGAGGGTTGATTTGCTGTAGACCGAGAGGAATCATGATCAGCAGAGATGCATTGTGGGAGCGAGTGAACAAGGCCACCTCTCATACGGCCGCCCGGCATCTGCAACAAAACAAACACGGCCGGTTGCCGTGGTTACCATCTGCCGGTGTCGCCGTGGCATCCAGAGTGTGGTGAAGACGGTCACATTCCTTCAGATACGCGGGCGTAATTGTAGCGTGTTTTCTGACCAGAGAGACACGTGTGAGCAGATGTGCTGCGCCTGACGCTGAACCAGATCACACTCTGGCGCTTCACTGCTCCTCTTTTTCTTAACAAATGATTAGGATACATAGAAAACTGTAGCATCATCTGAAGTCCGTCTCTTCACAGGTGTTGGTCATCTGAGGTCATCTTAAGAGGCTGGATCCAAACTGAAGCTGATGTCCTCTCTAATTGCAAATGGAGAATAATTAGCGTAGCTGCTGTTCATAACATTAAGCAAAGATAGTCATGTGCAGTTGATCTGGTATGAGATGCATTATGTGAATGCTTGGCTAAAGAGATGCGTCTTTAATCTAGATTTAAACTGGGTGAGCGAGTCTGAGCTCCTAACATTATCAGGAAGGCTATTCCAGAGTTTAGGAGCCAAATGTGAAAACGCTCTCCCTCCTTTAGTGGACTTAGATATCCTAGGTACAACCAGAAGTCCAGAGTTTTGTGACCTTAGAGAGTGTGAAGGATTGTAGGGCGATAGAAGATCAGTTAAGTCAAGTCAAGTCAAGTCAAATTTATTTATATAGCGCTTTTACAATTGGTAATTGTTTCAAAGCAGCTTTACATATTAGACGCACAGAAAAAAAGGGAAGTGGTTAAAAATAAGCTGTACAAACAAGCGTGGTAATATGTAACATATACAAGATGGTGCTACATTAAGCCAATGTCGGCTGACTCCCAGGGGTGGAAAAAAACCCCTAGGAGAAAACCCAGCGTGGGAAAAAAGTCCTAGGAGGGAAAAAACCCCTTGGAAGATATATATAATATATGTAAATGGATATGGAGATCAAAATCTGAATTATACATTTTTATTATAGAGATTAAAAATAGATTATATATATATATTTGTAAGCGGATACGGGGATTTAAAAATCTATGCAGCCAGAACTGGATCTGTAGGCCCATTGTCTCCTGGGCTACGTTGTAGTCAGGTCCAGACACAGGTTCTCCATCTGATCTGGATACGGTCTGGATCCAGCACCCGGAAAACCTTGGGATAAGCAGAGAGACAGATATTAGCGTAGATGCCATTCTTATTCTGATGTACAGGTATATCTAGTGTTATAGGAAATGTTCTCGGTTCCGGCCGACCTAATTATTGCAGCGTAACAATCCTTTAACGGATTTGAAAAATGTTAATGTATTGATAATGTGTTATGTGTATGCAAGAGCAAAGAGATGTTTTTAGTCTAGATTTAAACTGACAGAGTGTGTCTGCTTCCCGAACAATGCTAGGAAGATTGTTCCAGAGTTTAGGTGCTAAATAGGAAAAGGATCTGCCGCCTTCAGTTGATTTTGATATTCTGGGTATTATCAACTGGCCTGAATTCTGAGATCGCAATAAACGTGAAGGACTATAATGCATTAAGAGCTCACTTAGGTACTGGGGAGCTAAACCATTTAGTGCTTTATAAGTAAGTAGCAAGATTTTAAAATCTATACGATGTTTAATAGGGAGCCAATGTAATGTTGACAGAACTGGGCTAATATGGTCATACTTTCTGGTTCTAGTAAGAACTCTAGCTGCCGCATTTTGGACCAACTGTAGTCTGTTTAAAAGCCGAGCAGAACAACCACCCAGTAGAGCGTTACAGTAATCTAGTCTTGAGGTCATGAATGCATGAATCAACTGTTCCGCATTTGTCATTGAGAGCATATGTCGTAATTTAGATATATTTTTTAGATGGAAGAAGGCGGTTTTACAGATACTAGAAACATGACTTTCAAATGAAAGATTGGTATCGAAGAGCACACCCAAGTTCCTAACTGAGGACGAAGATTTAATGGAGCACCCGTCAAGTGTTAGAGAGTATTCAAGGTTTTTTCGTGAGGAAGTTTTTGGTCCAAAGATTAGGATATCAGTTTTTTCTGAATTTAATAATAAGAAATTTCTTGTCATCCAGTTTTTAATGTCAGCTATGCATTCTGTTAGTTTTGTGAATTTGTAGGTTTCGTCAGGGCGCGAGGAAATATAGAGCTGAGTATCGTCAGCGTAGCAGTGAAAACTAACACCATGCTTCCTAATTATCTCTCCTAAGGGCAGCACGTACAGAGTGAAAAGCAACGGTCCTAGTACTGAGCCTTGTGATACTCCATACTGAACCTGTGATCGATACGACATCTCTTCATTAACTACTACAGACTGATAACGGTCAGATAAGTACGATTTGAACCATGCCAAAGCAATTCCACTAATGCCAATATAGTTTTCAAGTCTTTTTAAAAGAATGTTGTGATCGATAGTGTCAAAAGCAGCACTGAGATCTAATAACACTAATAGAGAAATACAGCCACGATCGGATGATAAGAGTAGATCGTTTGTAACTCTAACAAGAGCAGTCTCAGTACTATGGTACGGTCTAAATCCTGACTGGAAATCCTCACAGATTCCATTTCTTTCTAAAAAGGAACACAGTTGTGATGAAACTGCCTTTTCTAGTATCTTTGACAGAAAAGGTAGATTCGAGATTGGCCTGTAATTTACTAAATCTCTCGGATCTAGTTGAGGTTTTTTAATAAGAGGTTTAATAATAGCCTGCTTAAAGGTTTTTGGCACGTATCCTAGTGTTAAGGATGAATTAATTATATCAAGAAGTGGACCTACGACCTCTGGAAGCATTTCTTTCAGTAGTTTAGTCGGCATTGGGTCTAACATACATGTCGTTGATTTTGATGATTTGATAAGTTTAGATAATTCTTCCTCTCCTATAGCGGCGAATGATTCTAGTTTTACCTCAGGGACACTACAGTGCACTGTCTGAAGCGAAACTGTAGACGGTTGCATGTTTTTAATTTTCTCTCTAATATTATCAATCTTGCAAGTAAAGAAGTTCATAAAGTCATTACTGCTGTGCTCTATGGAAACGTCAGCAGTTGAATCTCTGTTTCTAGTTAATTTAGCCACTGTGTCAAATAAATACCTAGGATTATGTTTGTTTTCTATTAAGAGATTTGAAAAATAAGTAGATCTAGCATTTCTTTTAGCCGTTCTGTACTCAATCATTTTTTCTTTCCATGAAAGGCGAAAAACTTCTAGTTTTGTTTTCTTCCAACTACGTTCAGCTTTTCTAACAGCTCGTTTTAGAGCCCGAGTGTGCTCATCATACCACGGCGTTGGATTAGTTTCCTTAATCTTCTTTAGACGTAAAGGAGCGACTGCATCTAATGTGCTGGAAAAGAGAGAGCCAATAGTTTCTGTTGCAGCATCGAGTTCTTCTAAGTTGTCAGGTATACTGAGTTAAGTACACAGGAGCTAAACCATTTAGAGCCTTATAGGTCATTAGCAATACTTTATAATCGATACAGAACTTAATGGGTAACCAGTGTAGAGATGATAAGATTGGTGTTATATGATCATATTTTCTTGACCTGGTAAGAACTCTAGCAGCTGCATTTTGTACTAATTGTAGCTTGTTTATTGATGAAGCAGGACAACCAGCTAATAAT
The DNA here is from genome assembly GCF_018812025.1 of Megalobrama amblycephala. Classification (NCBI taxonomy): domain Eukaryota; kingdom Metazoa; phylum Chordata; class Actinopteri; order Cypriniformes; family Xenocyprididae; genus Megalobrama; species Megalobrama amblycephala. The sequence goes on from NC_063046.1 coordinate 1,103,975, forward strand.
GCATTACAGTAATCTAGTCGAGATGTCATGAAAGCATGAACTAACTTTTCTGCATCAGAAACATATTCCGAATCTTAGCAATGTTTCTGAGGTGGAAGAAGGCTGTTTTTGTAACATATGAAATATGATTTTCAAAGGACAAGTTGCTGTCTAATATAACACCCAGGTCTTTAACTGTCGAGGATGGAGTAACAGTACATCCTTCTAAATGCAGATTGTAGTCTGAGAGATTCTGTGTACAGGTTTTGGCCCAATAAGTAATACTTCAGTCTTATCTGAATTTAATAGAAGAAAATTACTAGTCATCCAATGTTTTACTTCTTTAATACATTATGTCAGATTGGATAATTTAGAGATTTCATCTGGTTGTGTTGAAATATATAACTGAGTATCATCGGCATAGCAGTGAAAACTAATTCCATGTTTTCTTATAATATTGCCGAGTGGCAGCATGTATATTGAAAATAGCAGAGGGCCTAACACCGATCCTTGCGGCACTCCATAGTTTACTATCGTGATCTTAGATTTTTCCCCGTTTATATAAACAAAATTGTGACGGTCTGATAGGTACGACTTAAACCACCGTAATGCCTGTCCCTGAATACCAGTGTAATATTGTAGTCGATCTAAGAGTATTATATGATCTATAGTGTCAAACGCAGCACTGAGATCAAGTAACACTAGTATTGAGACACAGCCCTGGTCAGAAGCTAGAAGCAAGTCGTTTGTAATTTTAACGAGCGCAGTTTCTGTGCTATGATGAGATCTGAATCCTGACTGGAATTTTTCATAGATAGTGTTTTTTTGCAAGAAGGAGCACAATTGGACCGACACCACTTTTTCTAGTATTTTAGACATAAATGGAAGATTTGAGATGGGTCTGTAATTTGCTAATACGTTTGGATCTAATTGTGGTTTCTTAATGAGAGGCTTAATAACTGCTAGCTTGAACGGTCGTGGGACGTGACCTAGAGATAAAGACGAGTTGATAATATTGAGGAGAGGCTCTTCTGCTACAGGTAACAGCTCTTTCAGTAGTTTAGTGGGTATTGGATCTAATAAACATGTTGTTGGTTTAGACGCAGTGATAAGTTTATTTAGCTCTTCCTGTCCTATAGTTGTAAAGCACTGCAACTGTTCTTGAGGGGCGATAATTGAGGCTGAATCATGAAACTCCTAAACTGTAATGGAATAGTTTGTTTGACCCCAAATGAGTTTAGTAAATCTGTAAACGCAGCCCCTAACGCATCATTTGTATCGTCTGCATGAATGTTAAAATCTCCATCAATCAGCGCTTTATCGACGTTGACCAGATCTGAGAGAAAGTCTGCAAACTCTTTTAGGAAATCAGCATAAGGCCCTGGAGGTCTATAAACCGCAGCCAAAGCAAGAGATAGCAGGGCACAAGCACTTCAAACGAGTTAAACCTGTGTTCTGCTTTCTGAGTAACATTAAGGATTTCTCTATGAATTGTTGCAACACCGTCGCCGCAGCCAATCAGACGGGGCTCGTGTTTGTAACAGTAGTCATGTGGAGTAATTCACAATAACGCCTGAGGTGTCAGAGGTGTCTAGCTTTAGAAATAGTTTTTGTTCAGTAATTTTGAGATTTTCTGGTTTAATCACAATCAGATTTTTCTAGATCCTACAGATTTATTGTTAGACCTCACTATTCGGGGAATAGACACAGTTTCTATAGTCTGGACTACACTCACATTATATCAGTCATGTGATGTGATGTGTTTGGCTCACTGGTCATACGGTGCGTAATGTTTTGGAGATGTAGTAGCGGATGGTTGGAAAGTAGCGATATCAAAGCGATCGGATTGTTTTCGATATAGAATGCTATCGGGGATATGTTTACCCGCTGTAAAAAGAGAAAATATTAGTTTATAAAATTGATATGCAGAAGAAAACCGAGGATTAAGAATCAGTTTGATGAGAATCAGCTCCAAACTCAAACCACACGACGACAACAAACACGAAGTGACAATCTCAAAATTCACACTGTCGCTGACACTCTATATAACACAGACAAGAACTAAAGTAGTGTATCTGTAATTCATTTAATTTTTTAATATTTTTATTTTTCAAATTATTATTATTTTACAAATATTTTTACATTTTAAAATGAATATTTTTCTAATAATTTTTTTATTTTTTTTTATTTTATTTATAAATATTTTTCATTATTTTTACTTTTTGTAATTATTTATTAAAAGTATTTTATTGAATTTTATTTGAATTATTTTTTAATAATTTTTTGTAATTATTATTAATTATTTTGTTTTATCATTTTTACATTTATTTTTTTTTATTTTCCAAACTTTGTTTTATTTTTCAAAAAAATATTTTAAGTATTTATTTATTTTTTTGTTATTTTTTATTATTTCCTAGCATTTAATTAAAAATTGTTGTTGTGTGTGTGTGTGTGTATATATGTATTATTAACATTTATCTTGACTCCTGCACCATTTTGTTTTGTTTCCACTGCTATTGTTTGCCTTGGATATGAGCAGAAATGAAGACTCATGATGAGTGTGTGTGTGTGTGTGTGTGTGTGTGTGTGGTGTGTGTGTGTGTGAGACAGAGAGAAGGAGGGATGATGTAAATCTGAGATCAGGTTTGTGTTTCCAGCTTCAGTTCCAGGATCAGTGCAGGAACACTGCTGGAGACGGAGCTGAACTCTACATGCCCTGATCCTGCAGTACAGGAAGTGCAGAGAGAAAGACTCACAGACATGCTGAATTTACACAATCATTTCTGTGTGGCTGATAAAACGACGGAAGTCTCTGTATGAACGCTTGTCTTCGCATTGTGCATCTGATTTATGATGACTTCTGAGTCTGTCCTGATCCATGAGTGACGTTATATATGGCTAGATGATGTGACGCCTTCATTCCCAGGATAGGCTTTTAAGATCTCAGTTTTCACTAGTTAAAAGCATCACTTTACCTAACATATCTAATATCTCTTCTTATAGCATATGATTTTGGTCAGTTAATGTCTACAGAAGTCTCTGGACTCCAGACTGAAGCGCATGAAGATTCTGACTCCCGTCGTGTCGTTTTTATTTAGAAACGTGTCGATTTCATTTATGTCACTTCCTGTAGAGGGACGTCAGCAACGGAAACCAGTGTGTGTTTTTGTGTGTATGTGTGTGTGTATGTGTGAGACAATGCGTGAGTGTGTGAAAGTGTGTGAGAGTGTGTGCAGTCGGTCGCTGACATTCTTCTGGTTGAATGTTGAATCGGTTTGAAGGCGAGTTGCAGAGTTTCACTTCTTCATGTTCTGCAAATTCGTTCCACATTTCCTTTAGCATCCAGAACTCAGCAGTCACACAGATGTGTGTGTGTGTGTGTGTGTGTGTCTAAATATTTACCACTGCACAAACGGGCCGGTTTAGGGCTTGCTGACTGTGTGTGTGTGTGTGTGTGTGTGTGTGTGTGTGTGTGTTAAAGTGTGTTTGTCAAGGCACAAAGCTTTCTCTCTTCTGCAGCCTTTTGCAACAGTTTTACGTCACTCACACACACACACACACACACACACACACACACACACACACACACACACACACACACACACACACACACACACACACAGACACTGCTGTCTTCCTGCTGAGAGAGACAGACGGTTCATCTCTTGTTCTTTGTATTTATCAAACTTAGGATTTAATTTTTGACCCTGAATAGAGAGAAACACGCTTCAGATTCAGTAATCATTAATAAAATGATATATTTATATCACTGTTATTTTAGCATTATATATAGTTTTAGTAATACTTTAAATTGAATAATTTGAAACTAGTGTCATGTCATTTTTTTCTTTTTTTCTTTGTTTTTAAATATTACTTTTTATATTTGATTTATGTTTTATTTCCGTTTTAGTTTTTATTTATTTTCATTTATTTTCAGTTCAAAATTCGCAATTCGAAAATCACATGCAATTTAAACAATGTAAAGTGTGATTGTTGAGGGTTCAGGGGACGGTGTGTGCAAGAGCGTGTGTGTGTGTGTGTGTGTGTGTGTGTGTGTGTGTGCGTGCGTGTGTGCGTGCGCGTGCGCGTGCGCGCGGGTGTGCGTGTGTGCGTGTGTGCGTGTGCATGTGTGTGTGTGTGCGTGCGTGTGCTATTTTAGCAGCAAAAATAGTTTCAAACAAAGATCACAGCAGAACCATAGCGCAACGAGTCAAAGATTCAGTGACCCATTCATAAACAACTGCCTCATTCTTGAATGAATCAGCCATTGGAATGAATCGTTTGAATGAATGACTCACTTATTAAGATGGTTACTTGACGCCACCTACTGACTTACAATCCCATAACATTATTTAATGCAGTTGTAATTTATTTTAATATAATTATTTAATTTGATTGGTAACAGCCCTTAGTGACTTATTCTAATTAAATTTATTGATCAAATTTAAGAATTTAAAATGAAAGATGAATCATACATTTTACATGCATCGTTCAAGAATCGTGAATGACGAGGCTTAATGTTGAGCCCTGTATGAAGTCTTAATGGACCGTGTTTCAGTCACCTTTCATATTGTCTGACAACAAAAACAGAAAAATATATAGATGAAACAATTTTATGGGGAATTTGGCTTTATTAAAATATATTATGTGAGCAAAAAGGGTAGCAGCAGAGAAGCAAACAAATGTAAAGGGCTGACACTTGACAGAATGCGAATGCAACTTAATGACATGATGAATATTCTAATTGCCGTATGACGTCATCTATAGACATTTACCGATATATATATATATATATATATATATATATATATATATATATATATATATATATATATATATATATATATATATATATATATATATATATATATATATATATGGCATTAAAAAATTAAAAATTGGCATTAAAAAGCATTAAATTAGATTTGATGAAACCTGTAGAAACCCTGTTTATTATTGTGTTTCGGTAGTGACAAATTTGGAGAGAGGAAAAATATTCCAAAACTTTCTGAAAATACAATATGAGAATTAACTGCAAAATTACTAGAAATGTGAACCTGGATATTATACAATTTTCATACATATAGAATTTGTGGAAAAAGACATTTTTTTTTTCAAGATGTTTCCAATTCTGTCTTTGAACCGGTTCTGTAGAATGACCCATGTATGGTTTACGAAAACAAATATGTATAATGATATGGGTATTACAGCATAAACATGATTTCACTTCCTGTGTCTTCATAAACTGAATGGTTTAAAAAACATACTAAAGTGTGTTTTTATTGAAATTACTGACTTTCTGTGATGGGTAGAGTTAGTGTAGGGGGAGAGGATGTACAGTTTGTACAGTAAAAAAACCATTATGCCTATGGAGAGTAAACCATAAACCATATAATCAGGTGTGTGTGTATGTGTGGTTTGAGTTTGTAAGATGGCACATTATTTTGAGAGGAAAAGTATTATTGAGAAACAGAATCAAGTGTATTTCTGATGTCTAACTTATGCTCTCAATCTCTCTGTGTGTGTGTGTGTGTGTGTGTGTGTGTGTGTGTGTGTGTGTCAGTTCTGCTGGCTGAGCCTGTAGAGAAGGGCAGCATTGAGGGCAAAACCCTGAAGATCACAGATTTCGGTCTGGCGCGAGAGTGGCACAAGACGACCAAGATGAGCACCGCGGGCACTTACGCCTGGATGGCACCAGAGGTCATCAAATCCTCCACCTTCTCCAAGGGCAGCGACGTCTGGAGGTGAGAGAAACACAGCCGACATCTTTATGATAAAGTCTTTAGTCATAAACCAAACCGTTTTAATCCCATGTGACCTTAGAAACCGTGTCGACTGCTCTTCAAGAATTACCGGTTAACCCGCCCTCCAGAGATCAGGTGATCCGCTCACGTAATCAGAGCTGAAGATGAATCTAAAGGAAAAAGGAAATTCAAACATTGTTTGATGTGCATGTGAAACACTGTCAGTGAACATTTATTCAGACGGCAGTTTGTTCCAGCGTGGAGTAGAACAGGCGAATGATGCAGTTATTCTTGAAACGTTGCATCAGCATTCATTGGTTAATTGTCTCTGACAATTACAGTAACTTTTTGACGTTAACCGACTGATTGAGAAAGCGTGCCTCAAATGTTCTCAAAGCTGAAGACTGTCTCTAAATGCACTTGAGATTGTCTTGAAGCGGCTCATTTCCCTCTAACAGGCTCCTCCACTGAATGTTAATGCTGCACTTAGATTAACTGGCTTTAAATTCATCGCCCTCAGACACAAATTAGGCGTATCGCTTCACCGTTTCCCCTTAAATCCACATTTTCCTCTGCAGGGAAACATCAAATGTTCTCGTCCAATTTACACGTCTCGATTCAAAGAACTCTCAGAGAATTACTGCACTGAAAACCCTTCCCGACAGCCTCGCAGTGCTTCAGAGCGCTTGGGTTCGTGTGTCGAAGGCCTTGTGGAGCGAGAAGCGTCTTGTGTTTGTGTGCGTCTGTATATGCTGTAATTAGACGGCTATATAAAACTGCTGTGGGCGTCTCGTTCCCACTCTCTCTCTCTAGTTATGGTGTGTTATTATGGGAGCTTCTGACCGGCGAGGCTCCATACAGAGGGATCGATGGTCTAGCTGTGGCTTATGGAGTCGCCGTAAACAAACTGACCCTTCCGATCCCCTCCACCTGCCCTGAACCCTTCGCCCAGCTCATGTCCGGTGAGTCCATCCATTCATCCACCATCCATCCATCAACCCATCCATTCATTCACCCATCCGTCCATCCATCCAGTTACTTGACCCGTTTAGTTAAATGCTCTTGTGTGTGTGTGTGTGTGTGTGTCAGAGTGCTGGGATCAGGACCCGCACCGGCGGCCCAATTTCAGCTCCATCCTGGAGCAGCTGATGGCTCTGGAGGAGCAGGTGATGGAGGAGATGCCGCAGGATTCCTTTCACTCTCTCCAGGAGGACTGGAAACTGGAGATCCAGGACATGTTTGATGAGCTGCGGGCTAAAGAGAAGGTGTGTGGGGGGATTCGGTGCATGATGGGATAGATTAGATCTGTTTGGTTATTGAATGCATCACTGGTCAATCACAACCACATGGACAGACAAATTGTTTATAAAATGTAAAATTTGAATTTACTATGGTTTTACTTTACCAATAATTCTAATGACTGTGGCATTTCATAGATTCAGATTCTTCATCAAACTTCAAGATGACCTAAAATCATTTGAAAATAAGACAAAATGAGCTTTAAAATAAGCTAAAACAGCTCAAAATCAAAATGTAAACTGACATCCTATGTCTTCTTATTAGTCATTTTATATAAGAATCAGGATTCTCTACATGAGAACATTTTAAAAGTGGGATTTCTAGACCCGGAAAAGTCATGGAAAATAATGAAATCTTAAAGTCATGGAAATTTTGACATTGAATGCACATTTTTCTTGTTAAATATTTTCTTGGGTAGAAATTGTCATTTGTGAGTTAAAAACGTTATCCCATAAATGCAAACAAGTGGAAAATTTAAATTCTTTATTGAACTCAATTAACATTCAGTTCTTTATTCTTCTGAAATGACAGAATTGAATTATTTGAATTTTATTTTAATATATGAACACTCCTAGTTTCTGTAAAATGAAAAGTTTGAAAACTAGAACTTTAAATCAGTGTTATTTTACTACCATTGAGATACTATTATAGTTTTTATTAATATTTTGAATTAGAATTTATTTTTATATTTTCTGTTTTTATTTTTAATTTTAGCTAAAGTTTTATTAATTTTGTTGTGTGTTTTGTCCTTTTTATTAGTTTTTGTGTTTTTTAAATATTACTATTTATGTTTAATTTATTTCAGATTTAGTTTAGTTTTGGGTTCCAGTTAGTAATTTTAGTGCCAGGTTTTTTGTTTTGGTTGTTTGTTTGTTTGTTTTTAATACTTTATTTAACTTATATTTTATTTTATTTCAGTTGATGTTTATTTTACGTCAAGTAATGAAAATATTTTTTTATGGTTGTAGTTTTAGTTAATGATAATAACCCTGCTTCTAATGTTGGCTTGAACAACAAGGGTCCAAAAATGTTGGCAGCCGCTGATCCACAGTGTTCAGACAGTGAACTTTCAGCGCAAACATACCAGAATATCATTATGTGCTTGTACACTTGTGTTTATGTCTGAACCCTGGCGTGTGTGTGCAGGAGCTGCGCTGTCGTGAGGAGGAGCTGAAGCGCGCGGCGCTGGAGCAGAAGTCTCACGAGGAGTTCCTCCGCCAGCGCGAGCAGCAGTTGGCGCAGTGGGAGCAGGACGTGTTCGAGCGAGAACTATCACTGCTCATCCTGCACCTCAACCAGAACCAGAAACCCAACGTCAAGAAACGCAAAGGAACCTTCAAAAAGCACAAGCTGAAGGTTAAGAACGGGGAGAAGATCAGCATGCCACAGGGTGAGGCCTGACATTACAGCCGTTCATGTAAATATGTGGAGATGTTTATGTTTGTTGTTTAGTTTTAAAGCTCATGAATGAACTAGATTTTCACAGTTAATGAAGAAATGTGAGCGGAATGACTCAAGAAATGTTGCCCACACAGAAGCCACCGCAATGATGCTAGGTATTGTGGGTGGTTTCTAATGGGATATGGAGGTCCTAATAGTTTTGATGTTTTTTTGCACATTATGTAGTTGCACAGCCATTGCTAGTGTGTTTGGAGTGGTTGGTTTGGGTAACTCCAGTATAACCTTCAGTTTGTCCTCTCTAATAACAACATAATCTGTTGTGATCAGTGTGTTTAAGATGTTATTAAAAGCTAATGGCACTCAGTGCTCCAGAGCCTCTAACTATTACACTCGCTTTATTAAAGACATTAATGAGGTGCAATCGCACAGTAATGAGGTGTTATGACACTAGAATGGAAAAATAACAAGCTAACATGTAACGGAGTGCAGAACACAGAAAACGCACACACACATTTCTTCACATCGTTAGTAATAATTAACCATGTTGTACTAACCGGTGGTTTCGCTGTTTAGGCAAGACCACACAGGTGAATAGGGTAAAAAAAAAAAAACTAATAGATATTACCATTCTTCTCCAGTCGATTAATCACAGTATATTAAGACAATTGTTTTGTATTACAAGTTTTCTGAAATGTTGTTTAAATTTGCAAATTAAATAAGTAAATATACACTCATTTGCATGCATTTCCAGAAGATAAATCTGAACATTGGATAAAGCCAGGTTCAAAATTCTTTTTTGATTTTGTTGACCTATTGGAGTTAAATATTTTTACTGAGGGGATTTTGAATATTTCTTTTTATCACTCCTTAAATCAGAAAATACTGTCAACAGACAGAAAAAAACACATTTTCGCCATGTTTTTAGGAATAAAATGTTATATAAATAAGGTTGAATGTTATATGAACAAACCCCACAGTAAAAACCTTCAGAATATAGATATGAATAAAACTCTAAATTTTGGTGCATGTAAGTGTTACTAAAGTGGAGAAAAAAACTTATAAAGTTTTTGCACTGTAATTTAAATCTACAGACGCAAATAGATAAAGTGCACTTAAATTTTCTTTCCACTGGTCTGAAAGAAGACAGTTTAGACCAAAAATTGATGAGTGCATGAAAAAAAAGTGTTTTCATAACTACTGTAGTGTACATGTTGATCCCATTGGAAATATCGCTTGTTTTCATCTGTCTAGATTTTATCCATAAGATCACGGTCCAGGCGTCTCCGTGCTTGGAAAAGAGACGTAATTCTCCGGATCTGGGCTCGCCGTCCATCGGCCCACGCTTCCGAGCGATACAGCGTGAGTGTGTCCAGATATCCATCATTCTCTCTACTCTTTCCTTCTACTGTTCCCTCTATATGTAAATGACCTTAGTTTAGCTAACCTATAAAAAACATTACAGTGCTTACGTACGGCTCGTTTGGTGAACTTACCAAGATCTTATCATTACTTGTGTTCTTTATCTAAAAACTATTGTTAGCTATATATAGTCACTGTCCGGTGGAATCCTTGTATCTCCATTCTTCATCTTGTTGTTTTTTTTTTTTTCATAAATCATTATCATTACATTAGAGTGTCTTAGTCTAGCATTTGTTTTCAAATCATTGCCATTACTGTCTTGAATAGCCTGTGCAAAGCACTTCATCTTTTATAACATGAGATTTTAGCCAAATGACAGAAAAAAACTGAGTGCCCACATATAGCTACAATAAACTTAATAAGTAGATGAAAACATAATGCGATACACTTACTGCCTCAGATGTGGCCATTTCAATGATGGAAAAACAACAATGGCTTGCCAAACATCTCCATTTGAGCTTGATTTTAGTGAAATGTTAATAATATAATGACACATGCAAGTGTCTGACCAGATATAAAGCCATCAAACATCAACTTTGACAACACAGTGTTTAATTATTTAAAAAATACAGTGTTTTTCCATTTCCTGAAAGTAGCATTTTTGGAGATACGAGGTTGATAAAACTGTTTAGGAATACTAGTATGTATTATATTATTTTTAGTCCTTTTTTATTTTAGTAGATCAGAGAGAAAGCTTTGGAATTGATGCCATTAAAGTATTTAAATGCCTGTTTATTGCGATTTTAAATCAGCATAAGCCACATTTTTTACTATTATTATGATTACCGCAATTATGAGCTTAATCGAAGTATTGTGTTACATGAGGTAAAGCTTAATTGCAATATTGCCTGAATCTCATAATCACATTGAGTCACTGAAGCTGCTCTTCAGACTCACGGAGATCTAGATTAGAGTCAGTGAATAATAGAGTTTTCCATCATAATGATCGTGAACATGCATTTGTGTGATGCTGTGACTTTAGAATCAGTGTCACCACATGGTGGCGCTGTTGTTTTATTAGCACTGAGTTTGTTCTCTGTTCATCTCAGTAAGTCCCAGTGAGAGTAAATGGAGCTCGGTTTGGCCGCTGGAATCTCTTCCTCTCAAGCAGACGAATGGTGAGAGGAGGTTCACTCCTCATTTGAGCCCTAAAAGCCCCAAGAGTCCAAAGATCCTCCGACTCAGTGCGCAGGAGAACAGGTGAGCGTTATATCAGTTTGTGTTTGTGTGCAAAACGCATGAACTCAAGCGGTCTGATGGTGTTTGTTTGTGTGTGTCAGTCTGTCGATGAGAGCCAAACTCCTGGACATGGACAGCAATGAGAATGAGGACTCTAAAGCTGACTTCGAGGAGTACAGACCCTTCACACCAGAGTCCAGCCACAACGGTCAGTCTCAGACAGGAGGATACACTTTTTTTCAAAGTAGCTTTAAAGAATATATATGTATGTATGTATATGTATGTAAAGTGTGTGTTTCTGAGTCTTTCTCATACTTCTCCGTGTCTCTCAGAGGGTTCAGAGAGCGAGGAAGGCGGTTCGTCCCCCTGTGGTTCTCCAAAACCGGATCACCCCGGTCTGGCGAAGAACACACACCGTGCTCTGCTCAGCAGCGCCGCCCTGCTGGCCTCCATAGCTCTGGGACGCTGCCTGGAAGTGCAGCACCCGCCCACACCGCCGCCACGGGCCTCGTCACGGACTCACCTGCCCGTGCCGGAGCCGGACCCAGAGCCGGAGGTGGTGGGAGATCTGATCACGTTCAGCACGGACTCTCTGCCGCGGGGATTCCAGGATTCGCTGAAGCCGCCCGAGATCAAGCCGCTGCCGCTCACTCCGCCGCCACCCAACCCGCGGGACAGAGAGCGGCCGGGCCGCAGGACACAGGACAGTCCCGGAGACTGGACGGCACACGCCAACGGAGACGCGGCCGCTGAGGTCCCGTATCAGAGCGGAGAGCGCAGGAGGAGGGCGAGTTACGGACTGCACTCCTCACAGCTGGGTGAGACTCGCCAACAGAAATCTTTACATTACGGTACAAATCTCAGTTTCCATTTACTGGCTCGGAACACTGAGGTCATGGGTCTAAATCAGGGGTGTCGAACTCATTTTAGGTTGAGGACCGGATAGGGAAAAAATGTAACCATTTAAACCATTTAATATTAATCAAACAAACTACAAATTAATTTGCAAGTTTTACAAGCAAATTTGCCGATTCTGTAGCATGAGCCGTTGTTTTTTTATTTAAATTTGATTATATAATTTCAATATTTACAGCAAAAACAGCATGGCCTGACTATAGTTTTGGGAAATTATGCTACATAAGACACCTGCACAAAACAAAAATTGCAGACAGACTGAATGAAAATGCAATATCACTCTCTGTCAGTAGGTGGCGCTTATGGAACAGCAGCGATATATATATTTTTTTATTATTATTATTATTGTTCAATTCATTCCCCGGGCCGGATTGGACACCTTTGCGGGCCATATTTTTGACACCTCTGATCTAAATGATAAAATGTGTAAATTTCTTTGAATTAAAGCATCTGCCAAATGCATAAATGTAGACGTATGTACCAGTATAATAATGTATGTAAAGAAGAACTGACTGTAGAATAGTGAACTGTTTAAACCGGTTCATTAAAATATCATGAAAGTGCCGTCTTTAAGTGCCGTCTTTAAGTTATTTTTTACATTTTCAGTTGTGCATTTCGTAGAAGCTTTTATTCAAAGCGACTGGATAACTGTGACTGACTGACTTCTCTGCTCTTTACTAGTGTTGGATCTCCCGTTGTGTCAGGACACATTTGAGGCCGAGGACAAGTCTCCGATGCCCTTCGCCCTGTATCCGGACCCCCGTCTGTGGAGCCCCAAAACCCGTCGTCTGGAGGTCAACATCGTCCCTCGACCGCGTCCGTCCCCGAACCGCCCCCGCATCGACCCGTGGAGTTTCGTCTCGGCCGGTGTGGCGGACAGAGCGGGCGGGAAGAAGCCGGTTTGCGCCAGCAGCCCCACGAGCCCTCGTCTGGGGTTCCACCCCTCGCCCACCAACCCCTTCACGAACTGTGACCCCTTCCCATCGCCGGACTGTGACCCCTTCAATCTGAAGCTCCACCCTTCCATGAACTCGGACAACGGATCGACCTTTGACCCCTTCTCCACCCCCTTCCCAACCTCGCGCTCGGCGCCCTGCTCGACCAATGCCAGCCCGAATCTGTCTCTCAGGGTGGCCCCGCTGAACCCGGCCGACTCCCCGCTCATAGATTTGGGCTGGGCGGGCGTCAGCCGGCCGATCGACGGCGCCAAAGAGAGGGTCCATCCTCGCCGGGGCCTCGGCCTCAGTCCGTTCAGGTCGCCTGCGCAGCTCAGAGACGATCGCTTCTGAACACTGGCCACCGCACGACACGTCCCTAAAGCTGATATCGCGATGCGGCCTACTGCGATTTGTCAAAAGACTATGATGTAATGAAATATATGCACTACCGACTCCAGATCGACTCTGAAACTGGCAGCGCATACGCCCATTTGCCGGCAACCCTTCAAAAACAAAGATATATATCCCAAATTCTTCAAAAGGATGATTCACACTCTACTTTTCAAAGAATTTATTTGCACTCCCCAACAAAATCACCCACTTATTCTGGAATTCTTTCCCAAATATAGCTATGCAAGTCATCTGGTGAACATTCCTGTATTTCAAAACACATATCACAGAAAAATTGAATATCGCGATGTCAGTTTTTTCCAGTGTCGTGCAGCCCTAGTCCATGCCAATTCTGGGAAATGAAACCGCAGGAGATTCCCATTTTCTCTGGGAAAGGAAGACTGTTGAGTTTTGATGGGTTTCAGGCGGACGTTTGGTCATTCCTGAAGACACGACTCCTGACGGGAGTCACAAATCCTCCATGTTTTCCTCTCTGATGGGTTGAACTTCCTCTCTTCCAGCACTGTCTCAGGGTCTTAATGCCCTCTAGTTGCTCTAAGATCTGCTTTAAGGCCCCGATATACTAAGCTCTTTTTCGCTCTTTTAGGGGTAAAAAGAAGTTTCAAATACTTGAGCAATTCTGACCTCAACAAACTAAAGAGAAAACATGAACTGGAGAAGATTCAAAGGTAAAAGAAGGTGGAGCCTCAGAGCCACACCCACCTATTGCATCATCACCATGGAACAATGACAATTCCAAGGTGCTTTTCAGAAACTCCCAAAACAAACTCTAAAAAAACTTCGCTTTGGCCTGATTTTCTTCAAAATGACACCAGTCGATTTTTCCATTTCGCTTGAAGTATATCGGGGCCTTCACGGTCTAATATTCAGTCTCAAAAGATGCCGCGGTCAACGTCAAATGATTTCATAATGATTTCACCTTGTTTAATTCCAGATTTATTCTATTACTATGATAAAAGTTGCGTGATTGTTCGGTCAGAGCAACGTTATATGCGGGAGAATCCTTTACACATTCACCAGATGTGCCAAAGAATGCCAGATTTCCGTGTCCGATGATCATTTGTGATTCTCAAACTCGCGTGCCTTAAAGAGGTTGTGCTTCAGAAAGAGAAATGAGCTTCACACGAGAAACGTCCTGCTGACCTCACTGGTGGTGTTTGGGCAGGAGAAGTGGACTAGACTTTAAGGTTTATTATTTAAAACGTTCATCTGTGTAGAACCAGAAAACTTCAGGTGGATCTTTAGTCAAATGGAGAGTAAAACCCAAACATATTCCTCGAATCAGTGGAATTTCTCTCTTGTTTTCCAGTATCTCGATTTATGAATGTTTAGATATTTGTACTTGAAAACCAGACAGAAATACTGAGGAAGAACATGATTTTAGCAGTGCAATCTCAGAAGAACACTATTTACAGTCAGGAGAGGCGGTTTCTTCTTGTTTTCTAGTGCTGTTGTTCACTGACTCTCGTCTCCTCTACCTCCCTCTGCTGGTGGCTTGTGTGCTTCACTCTCAGATCTTCATCTCTGACGTTCTTCCCAACAATGAAATTCCTTCGGGAGGCCGTCGGGCGCAGGAGACGCTGTGGCTGAACAAAGGCCTCCTTTGGGTTTCGCTCTGCAGAGTCTCTCGTGTTCTTCATGCTGCCGCCTCAAACTACACTTTTTTTGTATTATTTGGGGATTTTGATTCAAGATCAAACATTTCTTTTTTTTTTTTTATGACAGATCACTTTTAAGTCTCATAAGCAGTATGCACAGGATTTTAGATTTATTTCAGTTTTTGGCAGGAATGAAGCGCGTTACTGTGTTTGAACTCAGGGAGAGTCAGCGTTGGAATGTCGTGTCGTGATTGTGCGCTGTTATACACCAGTTTAATGTGCATTACAGACAGACACAGCACTGTAAACCTCCGCTAGAACAGTGTCAATATCTGCTCAGTCTGCAGTTATTTGAGCTTTTCCCATCAGACAGCCTGCGGTTTCTCATCCCAACCAACAGAAGTCACTCCAGCCCTTCAGCCGCGTCTCAAAGACTCGCGTCAAACACTGAATGACGGCAGACGGTGTTCATCACCTGAAGAACTCACACGTTCATCCCACAGTCATGTAGATTCAGATTCAGAAACATCACATTCAGATCTGAAAGCGAAGTCAGATGGAAAGAGGTCATTGTGAATTTTTCCCCTCAGAATCGCAAGTTATCAATTTGCAATTGTGATTTTTTTTCCTCTGAATTTTGAGTTGACATCTCACAATTCTGTTTATTCCTCCACGGAATAATTTAAAAAAAAAATGTATATAATTGCAACTTTTTAATCAGAAAATTTTATATTTTTCTTAAAACTGCAAGTTCTCGCATCTCGCACTTTAGACTTTTTTCTGTCAGGGAATAAAAAAATGAATTGTGTCTTTTTTCTTGGAATTTACATTTTTTTCCACAAAAAAGGCGATTGCGACTTTATCTCACTATTCTGACTTTATTCCTCAGAATTCAGAATTTTATATCTCACAATTTTTATTGAATTTCTGAGTTGCGTCTTGCAATTAGGACACTTTATGCTTTATTTTTTGTTTCCACCATGAAATCATAAAATAAAAAGATCAGAATTTTGAGTTTACATCTTGCAATTCTTCTGTTTTGTAAAATATAATTTCAACTTTTTATCTAAAAATTTTATATTTTTCTTAGTGATCAGCTTCTCGCAATTTAGACTTTTTTTCCTTGCAATTGTTTTTTTTTTCTTTCATGGAATAAAAAATAAAAAAGATAATTGCAACTTTTTATCTTGCAATTCTGACTTTTATCTCACAGTTCTAAGTTTAAAAACCTCATAATTTTGAGTTTACGTTACAATTCAAACAAAGTTTACATCTTGCAATTCTTTTTTTTTTTTTTTGTTTCGCCACAGAATAAAAAAAGTTAATTGTGACTTTTTATCTCACAATTCTGACATTTTTATTCCTCTCAATTGGAGTTTATATCTCAGTTTTATTTTGATCTGTTCAAGAAACAAACATGTGAAAACTAGTGATCCAAAACAGGACAAGCCAACATTTTTCTCCAAATTTTATGGGTAAAAAGTCTGAATTGTGGGATAAAATGTCGTAATTAGCCTACATTGGCCTACATACAGCGTGGATTGCAGTTTCCCAGCTTCGTTATCAAAGGCGTGAACATTTGCATTTTATTTCAATCTGTTCAAGAAACAAATGTGCCAAAACCAGCCATCTAGAGCAGGACCTACACTGATGTTTTCATCAGAATTATGAGAAAAGGTTTATTTTGCTAAGAAGCTTCCAGAGATGTGAGAGATGGTCGAGTTGACAAACACCACCGGTTCTGGTCCGAGCAGGTCGTTTCTCCTCTCGCGTGTGATGAAGATAATCAGCTTGACAATCACAGAAGCGTCTCGGCGTCAGTTTCGCTGCTTTGGCCCGGTTTCTGAAGTGTCGACGCGATTCTGGCGCGCCGTGTAATGTCACCATCTGTTCGCCCGACTGAAATCACAGCATTCGTGAAGAAACAGAACCAACGGCGGCGATTCACTGAAACTGACAGCAGAAACACTGAACCGTTCCAGCACGTCAGATACGGCCAGTCGGGTCTGAGGCCTTCGAGCGTCGTACTGTAGGCCTGCGTCACGAGAATGAGTAAAGTCTTAAAGCTATTAATATTTATTATTGAGGCCTTTAACACACTGGATTCAAGACTTTAAAAGGGTCAGAGACACAGTCCACGTTAGGATGCTTTATTATATTTTAAGAAATATTCTGTTTTGTTTGTTCTTCACTGGAGTTATGGGTGCTGCAAAGGGACAAATCTGTTTTACAATGTCAAAAATACATTAGAAGACTGTTGAGTCTTCACAGAAAGACTTGGACATGTGCCTTGATTGAAAAGAGACACATCTTCACTGTTTCTCCTCTGTTTCTTTCGTCTATCCTCATTGTTTTTGTGAACAAACACGACCAAACACTGCAGGCGGCGGCACACTCCGGTTCCATCAGATCCTCCACTACCTGCTAAAATCTTGCCGTTTTGAGGGAAAGTCTTCTTATTGATGATGATTAATGTTTTATTTTAAGCTTATTCTGATATATTGAGTGTTTGTGAAGCTGTTATAACATGTCTGTCCGTGTGTGTGTGTGTGTGTGTCAATGGGCTGGTCCTAATCACTCCATTCGTTTGTGTGAGGGTGTGTTTCTGTCTTAAAGAACGTCTGAATGTTTATTTTGCTAATTGTAATGGGTTTAACCTGTGGAACTTTTAAATTTAAATAAAAAAAAAAAAAGAGAAAAAGACTGCAAAAAGGAGCAAAGACCAAATAAAGTTTAACACGACTCTAAAACTGTGACGTTGATTATGTTTGTGTGTGTGTGTGTGTGTGTGTGAGAAATCCAGTGCAGGTGTTTTTGTAGAATCATCGTAAATGTTTCTGTGAATCACGTCCAGGAAATACTGCACACATTATTTTCATGACTATCAAACACACATATACTGACTGTACATTACAAATCTGATCATGTTTTACTGTAATACCATAAGATATAGGATGTATTTAAATTGTGAAGTACAAGTAAAACTAAACATCTTTTAAAGTATTTTATTTAAAAATTAGTATATATTTGTATATTGTGGTATTATTTTGGCACATTGGTTATCACTGAGATACTGTTTTCAGTTAGCTCTAATAATAACCCTGAATTCTCATGTGTCGATACTCACTGTCTCCTCTAGGAGTCGCTGAAACCCAGAATGAGTCTTTAAATGTCAGGATTTCAGATGAAACACAGGTCAGATGTGATGACTGTGCTGCATCTCTCCTCAGTTTGTGTGTTCCAGGAGTCTGAAGATGTTCAGTGAATCGATGAAGAACTCTTCATCATCCTCGAGGTGTTGGGAACTCATGGGTAACCGCTGTCATGCAGTACTGTGCAGTGCTCGGCTTCCAGAAGTCAAATCCCATTCATTTTCCTGATTTTTAACAATAATGTTTAAACTTTTCACCGAGGCTGAGCTTGTTGTAATCCTCAAAAACGGTCCACCAATCAGAGCAGGTGCTGTTGCTATGGAAATGAGATTATTTGAATATCATGTGACTGGAACTACTCATGTTAGAAAATGTAATAAACTGGCGGAGAAAAGTTTGGAATAATTAACTCTTTCACTGACAGAATTTTCCATCATTTATGACACGATTCCCCGCTGTTGACAGACATTTCTGGCAATCTATGTTTTCACTGTTATTCAGTAGGGGGCGCTATTACACATCTGATCTGGGGCCAGTTGCATAAACTTAGTCACTATATTAAGACTGTCTCTTAAGAACTAGTTTGACCAACTTGCAGTTAACCAAGGGGTAATCAATGTTATTTTTCCAATTCAAATTACACCAGTGCACCTTTTTATGTAACGGACTTTAAAAAATTAGGACCACACTCTTCAAGAAAAACATTAGTGTCTTAACTTTTAAGACTAGTCTAAGTGGTTTATGCAACCAGCCCCTGATCTTATCAAAATTGACAAAAGGTCAAAATTATGACATTCAGTTGAAGTTGAAATTATGGCAGTCAAAATTTACACAAACTTGAAATTATAACAATTAGAAATTGAGAGTCGAAACTGACAAAGTATTGAAATTATGACAGTAGAAATTATACTAAGTTGAAATAGATTTCGAAATTATGACAAGTTCAAGTTATGACAAAAAGTTGAAATTATGGCAAGGTCGAAATTGACAAAAGGTAAAAATTATGACATTCAGTTGAAATTATGCCAAAGTTGAAACAGACAAAAAGTTGAAATTTTTGACAAAGTCAAAATTATGCCATTCATGTTAAAATTGACAAAATATAAAAATATGGCATAAAAAGTGAAAATTATCACCAAAAAATAAAAAATGTAAAGTCAAAATTATGGCAACATATTAAAATGATGTCAAAATTGACAAATTAATATTGACAAATTCAAATTATGACAGTTGAAACTGACAAAGTATTAAAATTATATTAAGTAGTAATTGATATAAAGTCAAAATTGACAAATAGTCAAAATGGGCTAAAGGTCAAAATTATGCCATAATCATAATTATGAGATTTATATATATATATATATATATATATATATATAAAGAAATAGCAAGTCATATTTTTGAATTAATAAACTGGCCTGTCTTAGTATGTTATAGTTTGATGTTTTATTATTAATTAAGATTTACCAAAGCATGATTTTTCTCTTATGTGGCAGAAATGGGCTTCTGCAGTTGCAGACAGAGAGACTGATGGGATTCCATAACTCCGCCTGTTTCCATGGAGACCGCAGGTACATTACTGTGGAACACGTCAGCGACACACTGACTCACTTCGGCTGTGGGACTCACTGTAGTTTACACGGTTCAGCTAGTACGACTGCGATGAACATTTCAAACAAGAAACATTGACATGAATAAGACTTGCATACTAGTTTATTGTACAAATACACTCAAAATATTTAGGCCTAAATTAAGTTTCATGTATTTGAATAACATAAAATTTCCATCCATTTGGATTACACAGTTTTCACATAAACAATGCAACTTGTATTTTTGATTTAAAAAGTTTTCACATTTCAATGAACTGAAATAATAAGTGTAAAACATATTTACTGGAAATAAATAAAAACTGAAACTAAAAATAAAATAAAAATAAAGAGCAATATTAAAAAAACGTAAAATGTTAAAAGCACGAAATGACAAAATAAAATTAACATGAAAATGAAAACATAAAAACATTGTTCTCGTTTTCAGCAAAAACCTAATATTGATTCATTTTTCAAAAAACAAGACTAATAATAAAGCTGTTCCACAGCTGGTCATATTTTTAATATTTTATCACCGAATAATTGTTTTCACAATGAACAGATTTATGCTGATTCTAAGCAATCTGAATAAATGTATTTTGCAAATATGATTATTTAAATAAGATTAGAGCATAACAAGAAATCTGCTTCATTTGCGTCTGACTGACAAATAAGCCTCTCGTGAAGTTTATTAGTTTGTTTATGGTAAAACTGTGTCATCCAGACCATGAATTATTGAGCCTTTCGCTTCAGATCGAATCAGCTGAAGGACATGCAGACAATAATGAAGGTGTCGGGAAAATAAGCAGAGATGGGATCGCACTGGAATTGATGTTAATGAATCTAATTCATCTCTCCTAATGAATCTCAGCTGGATTCTTCCCTCCCTGAAGGTTCAAACGCTCCTGATTCGCTTCTGAAGACATTCACTGTTCAGATGGGATTTGTTCCCGGTTATCAGTGTGCTGGGAATCACAGATTCTGCTGGGAGATTGTGTAAGTATAGAACGTTGATTATATTGCTGTCTATGGACGAGTCATAAACCTCTCGGATTTCATCAAAAATATCTCGTTCTGTAGAAGAACGAAGGTCTTACGGGTGTGGAACGACATGAGGGAGAGGAATTAATGACAGAAATATCATTTTTGGGTGAACTAACTCTTTAAGTAAATCCTGCATCCTGATGCGCTGGTGACCTTCTTACACATCGTGAATAATAAAAAGCCTGACAGCTCAGCTTGCTTCTTCTCTTTACAGCGTTTGAGTCACTTCGCAGCAGCGGTTCGCTGTGAAATGCATGAATGTTTCTGAAAGGACTGAAGTATGAAAGAGTTTGCCCTGCAGCTCTTCAACCCTTCCCATGAGTCACTGAGACTTCAGCACAGTAAAGTTTCTCGAGTTCACTGCCGACTGACCTGCGTGAAGCCCAGCGCCGAAGTTCAACAGGGAGCGCAGAGACGTTTACCCTCCGCGAGGACGACGCTCCGCTCCAGGACCAGTGGCGTACGGGACACCCCCGCGGCCCCCACCCTATGATGGGCCCCGTCGCAGATTCACCTATTTAGGCTAGACTACTTTATAGCCTTTGCTTTTCTTTTTTTTTTTAGAACTGAACTCAGTTGACTAAAGATGAAAATAAAGCATCCAACTGAAGCCCAAAAATGCAAGCAGAAGATCATAGAAACTAGTGCTAAATTACCACAAAAGGGGGGAAAATTCATCACTGTTGTTTCCATCGCCGTTTGTAGGGTATCCAAGACAACAGCAAGCCTTGATGCGCTGTGTTACTGTTAGCGGATATGTGCCGAGACAAATAAATATGTTCGGTCTTTGCTGAGACATTATTATTGTTATTTATATTATTATATATTGCCCAAACGTATTTACCCCATCGCCAGCTTTTCCAAATGTAGCCTAGCCAATAAGTCTAGTTATTTCTTTATTCTTTTACTGTAACTACATGAATTTAGTTTAGGCCTACATCATTTGATGCACCGATCGAAATTACTGAAAATTTGCGGCCGAAACAGCAATTTTACGAGCTTGTCTAGAAGGGAATCTTATATAGCCTATACGCAAATTTGTGTCTAACTTAGAATTTAGACCAGCTAAAATATATTGTTAGACCAAAAATATCTTATCAATTAATTAATTAATAAAGACATGTAATAAAGTAATAAAGAAATTTAATAAAAACAGAATATTGCTTCAGCCTTATTCAAAGGCCGCGGAAACATGGATTCGTTTCGCACTTCAATCCATTCCAAAACCGACATTCGTGGTTTTCTTCCTATTAAATATAGGCAATTGGTTGATGAAACATTGATTGAAATTAAGATACAATTTCTACAAAACGAAATTCACTTTAAAGAAAGACTTACTATAAAACAAATCTTAATGAAGTGGTCGAACTCATGTCTGACCCGCTGCATGTCTCCCGACATTGCGCATCCGTCATGCTATTCCCTTTTCATAATCAACATAGGTGACATTTAAAAAAATAATAATAATAGGCTATAGCCCAATATTTAAATATAAATATGAAACTAAATTGGCTACATCTTTATCCCTCTGGCCGACGAAAGCGCCGGCGCGTTCTGATGGATTTTCTCCTCATGACAGCTGAATCAACTTCAAACAGGCCTTCCGTCATTTTTGGCGATAGCCTACAGATTAGTGCAAGACTACAAATGGTCTACTTTTTTTTTAAATTTATTTTATATTTACGCTCATAATAACAACACCTTGTAGGCTACTTTTGTAAAATAGAGTAAATAAAAAAACAGGGTGCGCTTTCAGCTGTCTCTCTGCGAGAATCTTTCTGAAACGTCTCAAAAGACTTGCGGTACGCCACTGTCCAGGACCGAAGCCTTCAAATCAAACGCTGAACTTTGATACAACACCCAACAAAATGCAAAATTATTAAAGAAGACCTGTTATGCCCTTTTACAAAGTCTTGATGTTGTTTTTGTGCTCTACAGTGAACTGATGTCATCAGAGTCGTATCTTCTGTCGCTCAGTTTATATCGCTGCAGAATGAAACTCGTCCGGCTCTAATCTACTAAATGCGACTGTACGGCATGAAGATATTATAGAAATAACATTATGGCTTTTCTGTGAAGCTGCTTTGAAATGACGTGGGATTGAAAAGAGATATACAAACACATTTGACTTGAGTAGATGCGGTTTCCGTCATGGTTTCTGAGGATGAGCACACTAGCTGAAGACATGAGAAGTGTTTAGTCTGTTTATTTTCTATCAGAAGTTGCAGTATCTTTTTTGTTCTTTCTCTGCAGAACCTGAAACCATTTTATAGTTCACGTCCAACCAGTTCCAGGAGCATTTGAGGCGAACTGTGAATGTTTATGATCTGACACTGGATCAGTGTGTGTGTAAAGGAACATGAAAGATAAGAAGAACAACAATCCCTCTCCACAGCCTGTACTCTGATCTCCACAGCGATAGCCGCGGCTGATGTCGGGATGATCGTTCCTCGACTGTAAAGTGTCAGAGATTCTTCTCAGCGCCTCCTGACTGACGATGGACTCTGAGCAGATAATGTTCAGCTTATCCAAATGAAATCAGAGATGAACAGCATCAGTCAGACAGAAACCAGCAGATCATTGATGAGTTTGTGCGTCTCACACTTCACACTGTACAGACACTCATACTGTAGTGCGTTTGTGCTTTAGCTGAGTTTTCTTCTGGTTTTAACCTTGAATTTCACCTCTCCGTTAAATGCATCTTGATTTTATAGTATTTTTATCTTGTTTTCTTGTAGAAATGTCCGAGTAAGAAAGTCATTTGATTTAAAACATCTTTAGTTTTGTTTCCCATCATTGATCGTTCTCTTCTGACCGAGCGAAAACTTTTCTGAACACTTGAATCAGATTCGTAAATGATTCATTGATTTGTGGAAATGTGTTAGTAAAGAGAGAACAAATCTCAGCTGACGACACAGAAACATCGGCGGATCTAATTGGCTCCTGCGGGACCGTGAGGAGATTCAGGGAGCGTTCGCTTCTGCGTGAGATTCATCGCTTCTTCTGGTTCCTTTGGCACATTGATGACACGCGGAAGCACCTTTTTCGACGTGTTCAGAGTTTAAATGGTGTTAATTAAAAGTATTTGTGCTTTCTGGAATAATCTCATCAGTGCCGAGCTTCAACACCATCCGAAAGCATTAGAGATTGATGATTCATACGGTTAAATTAATGATATTTACAAGAATTACCGGAAAATATCACTCAAACAGTAGCGCTAAGATCATGAGCTCAGTGTAGTTAACTAAAACTAAAACGTTTGTTACTTGAAATAAAACATTTTTTAAAACGTATTTTATTTCAGTTGGTAGCCAACATTTCTCATTTTCAGTTATTTTAACTTGATGTACTAAATAATAATAATAATAATAATAATGGAAATACTTTACAATAAGCTCTCATTTGTCAACATTAGGTCATGTATTAACTAACATGAAACAATGAGCAATATCATTTTACAGCTTTAATGTCAGCTATTAAACACGTGTATGTAAGTTCACAGTGCATTAACTAATGTTAGCAGATCCGACATTTGATTTTAAAAATGTTTTACAATTAACCAAGATTAATAAATGCTGTAGAAATATTGTTTATTGTTAGTTCATATTAACTAATGTTAGCAAATTAAACTTCCCTTCTTCCTCCAAAATATGTTTTTGGCATCCACTTTTATTAAAATATAATTAAATATTTGTTGCTTGCAAAAAAAAATGATTAAAATGAATAAGTAAATAAATAAATATATATAAACTGTATGTTCTCAATTGATATTGTTAACTGAAGCTTACTGTATATGTAAAACTAGAAGAAAGAGATTGAGTGAGCGCGCGTTCATTACCTGCGTTCAGATTTGTCATTTTCCTTCAGGTCAGTCAATGTTCATAATAAAACATCCATTTAAATGTTCGATGTATTATCTTGTCCTTTTAACAGTTGAGGGTTTTCCCGTGACTGACAGCGCTAGTCAAAGCATTTATCTGTTGCGTCTGGTTCCGTTTTCACAACAGTTCAGTCTTTTCAATGTAAAAGTCTTCGCTACTGACTGACACACTCATGAAGACAATCTTTGCCGCCATCTAATGGCGTAATAATGTAACTTCTGTTGCTGTTCACGGTCAGGGACTATTTTTTCCGGCGGAAGGAAGGCTTTTAGTTAAAGTTTACTTCATGAAAGTTGCATTGATACATATTTCTGGCTTTAATATTTGTATTGTGTGTTAACCGTTGTATAAAAGCAATAAGGCACTCGAGGCTAGTGCTGTATTGTGAATAAGTCACGGCTGAAGGGGTTACTCGGCTTCATGTCGTGCCTAACAACACCCTTCAGCCTTGACTTATTCACAATACAATACAGCCTCGAGTACCTTTTTGCTTACATACATATATGTTATATATGTTATTTATATATATATGAATTCAGACAAGACATTTCACCTGCTGTTAATGACTGAATTATTTGTATTAAAAAATTAAGCAAATTCAAGGTTAAAATAAGAAGAAAATGTACCTAAAGAACCAAAAAAACTATGATATTAATGAACTATGATAGAAATGACAAAAACACAACAAAATTACTAAAATGAAAATGAAAATGGTAAAACATTTCAAAATATTAAGAAAA
Source organism: Megalobrama amblycephala (assembly GCF_018812025.1). NCBI lineage: Eukaryota > Metazoa > Chordata > Actinopteri > Cypriniformes > Xenocyprididae > Megalobrama > Megalobrama amblycephala. The sequence continues at coordinate 1,129,261 of NC_063046.1, forward strand.
ACTCTGAGTATCTCAATGATACTAAAACAGCTGAAGTGCATAAACTCGACAAAACTAACATTGCTGTAATATCAGTGTTTAATCTATTCTCTCTTAAACGTCCATCACTTTAAGTGACTTTGGATAAAACGGTCTGACACATTCATAAACGTAAATTATTATGCATTTAACTTTATTTAAAGTGTATTTTGGTTTCTATGACAATGACATGTTGCTGTTTTATTTGTGATAAATTCACCAGCTGCCGCGTTTTATTCGCTCATCAGAGCTGATTTTTACTGGACGCTGGTTATGACTTTATAATATTATAATATTATTTACATCTAAACGCTGCTGTAGATGAGCTGGTGAACTGAATATATTTACATGCGCGTGTCAGTGTTGCTGGACGTGGAAATCTGTCCAGGTTTCCTGGAAATATCAGGGACAGACTGAGATTTCCACGACTAGAAGAGTTACAGTTTTAAAACTCAATGTCCAGTCCTTCTTGATTACGGGGACGTGAACACTTGTTCTCGTTTTCTCTGCCTCTTCATCTTCAGTTTTGTCTGTCCTCTTTTATTTCTCTGCCTGTTTCCAGAGATCACTGGAGAACCGTTAAACCCCCAAACACACACACAAAAGACAGAAGCCTGTTTCCATGGAAACAGAAAGAGGAGAGCCAGTGTGTGTGTGTGTGTGTGTGTGTGTTTGTGTTCTAAAACACATCTGCACTTTCCAGCACTTTCAATCTTTCATATCTTCAATCCTGATGTCTTTTGTCCTTAAATCAACCTTCTTTTTTATGCATTGGTCGTTATCTGTCTGTCATGATTAACAGCAGGTGAATGTCTCATCTAAATTTATTCATCATTTATTATTATTATGGCAAGCAACAAATATTGCATTATATTTTGAGATGAGAATCAGGTTCATGATCACAAACCTCACCAGAATCTGATCTCAGACTGACACGAAGCTGGTCATACCCTTCGACCTGACAGAGATTTGAATAATAACATCTAGCTGAACGGCAGCATTACACCATGTTAAAGACGCTGTACGTGAGTTCTGTAGTTTCATAATTCATGTCAATGACCGAAAACTCAAACTAGGTGTATTATTATTATTATGGGAACACTTTACAATAAGGTTTCATTCATTTATTATTCTTAGTGAATGTTAATCTCAACATACATGAAAAATAAAAGAAGGACTTAATTTTGTACTTTATTCATGGAAAGTGTCTGAATCACTGACTGTGTGGACAGCTGGCTCAGAGCGAAGAGGACAGATTTGTTTACGTGAATCTCAGAGATGGAGAGGATTGTGAGTTTCTGAGACGCAGACACAGAGAAACCATGTGGGGAAAATACTCAAGTCATATTGTTAGCAGTCGTGTAGAAGTGAGGAATATGCAAAATCTGCTGGAGAATGCTAGATGAGGTAAATATTAGTAGTTCATCCAGATGAAATGATTCTATTTACCTGACGCATGTCGTTCTGTTCTTACGGCCTCAGCGCTGCTCAGATGTGAAAGAATGTCTCAATCTCCCTCACAGGAACGATCCTTTAGTCTATTCACACCATCACATCAACTCCAGCAATGTGTTCATGCTGCCTTCACACGCTCTCAGAATTATCACTATTACAAGTTTCCTATTCAGAAATTCCTAGTCATGGTTTCCTAGTCGGAAATTCCTAGTCGAAAATTCCTAGTTGGGGTTTTCTAGTTGGAAATTGGACATTAACACCCTCTCAAGTCAAATCTGTCAAAAACTTGTTTAAAACTAAAAATTGTATTGTCATTTATTAGGCAAGTAACAAACTGAAACAACTAGTCTTTATTGACACATAATAACCAAAAAATAATATATTTTATTTTTATTGTGTATGGCCTCCTTTGGCCTTGATGTTTTTATGTTCTTTTCCACAGTCTCTGTTGTTATTAACTTCAAAATAGTTTCTAGTTGTTCCTAAAGACTTGCTTTTGATGAAACTTTTGTGAGATCTGTCCATTTGAAGCGTATTGTTTGTTTTATACACATTGATGCTTCCTTCATGCGCTATCAGAATTATTGTAAATACGAGTTTCCTAGTCAGAAATTCATAGTTGAAGTTTCCTAGTTGGAAATTCCTAGTTTTCTAGTCGGAAATTGGACATGAACGCCCTCTCATGTCAAATCTGTAAATTCCTAGTCGGAAATTCCTAGTTGGAGTTTTCTAGTTGGAGTTTTCTAGTCGGAAATTCCTGGTTGGAGTTTTCTAGTTGGAAATTCCTAGTCGGCATTTCCTAGTTGGAAATTGGACTTTAACGAACTCTCAAGTCGTATTTACCACTGGGAAACTCTGAGATAATTCTGATACCCGAGTTTCTGGGTTGGGAATGCCATAAACTGTAAACATTGTGGAGGGGAGAACGATTGCTGCTGTGACTGGAGTTCTTTATTAGTTTTTCCACAACAGCTACATCGCCTTGTCTTGTCACCAAACTAGTATTTATATATAAGAGTAACCATTTGAAGCTCTAGCTATATATGTATGTTTAATACTCAGTGATGCTGTCTTCATCTGCTATCAGAATTATCATAAATATGAGTTTCCTAGTCAGAAATTCCTAGTTGGAGTTTCCAAGTCGAAAATTCCTAGTCAGGGTTTCCAAGTCGGAAATTTGTAGTTGGAGTTTCCTAATCAGAAATTCCTACTTGGAGTTTCCTAGTCGGAAATTCTTAGTCGGCATTTCCTAGTTGGAAATTGGACTTTAACGAACTCTCAAGTCGTATTTACCACTGGGAAACTCTGAGATAATTCTGATACCCGAGTTTCTGGGTTGGGAATGCCATAAACTGTAAACATTGTGGAGGGGAGAACGATTGCTGCTGTGACTGGAGTTCTTTATTAGTTTTTCCACAACAGCTACATCGCCTTGTCTTGTCATCAAACTAGTATTTATATATAAGAATAACCATTTGAAGCTCTAGCTATATATGTATGTGTAATACACAGTGATGCTGTCTTCATCTGCTATCAGAATTATCATAAATACAAGTTTCCTAGTCGGAAATTCCTAGTTGAAAATTCCTAGTCGGGGTTTCCAAGTCGGAAATTCCTAGTTGGAGTTTTTTATTGTATGATTGTGTGTTTTATACACATTGATGCTGCCTTCACATGCTATTACAATTATTGTAAATACGAGATTCCCGGTCAGAGTTTCCTAGTGAGAAATTGGACATGAATGCCTCTGAGATCATTTTTCCAGGTTGGGCGTGCCTTAAACTTTAAACCAAACAAAAGCTACATCGCCTTGTCTTGATGTTATAATAGTGCATATTTACATATATGGATTTAAAGCATATTGTATGTTTTATACACACTGATTCTACCTTCACGTGATATCAGAATTATTGTAAATTCAAATTTCCAAGTTGGAAATTCCTAGTTGGAGTCAGAAATTCCTAGATGGAGTTTCCTAGTTTGAAATTGGACATGAACCCTAACCTCTTAAATAGTATTTACTACTGGGAAACTTGGAGATAAATGTGATGCATGAGTTTCTGAGTTGGGTGTGCTATAAACTGTAAACATTGTGGAGGTTAGAACGATTGCTGCTGTGACTAGAGTTCTTTATTCGTTTTTTCCACAACAGCTACATCGCCTTGTCTTGTCGTTGTAGTAGTGCATATGTACACATATGAATAATCATTTGAAGCATATTGCAAGTTTTATACACAGCAAAAACAGCATGTATTTGACCAAAATTCCAGAATCATCAGCAAGCTGACTATCTAGATAGAGCAAGTGAATGTTTATACGGTTGTCAACGAATGAGACTCTGTATTTTATTCTAAAATAAATATCTTCAATACAGATTTCCCCAATAGGCAAGAATAAACCTGGGGCCTCATTTATAATGCTCTGCATAGAAAGCATCCCACATTCATCTAAGATCATTTCTCAAATGTGCAGACTTTGGTTCAGAGAAATGAAAGTAGATGTCTTCCAGATGTGAAATCTATGAATCGGAAATGATCTTGAACTTGTGTGCAGATGAATGGGTTCAGATCTCTGCCTTGTAAACAGATAATTAATGTCATTAACATGTAAAAGAGCACCAGTTAACATCCAAATCCTTTACTTGAGAATGGAGAGTGGCAAGAATTGCTTTTCCAAATACCTGCAGTACTCCGGCTCTCTGCCACACAGAAAAGTGCGTAGATCCTGAAATCTGCTTAGATCCTGACGTGCCGATCAAATTTGTGCGCAAGCACATTTTATAAATGAGGCCCCTGGCGTCCTCCACGATTCCTACTCTTTCTGACCACTAAGCACTTGAATGTGACAAGCTCGTAATCACGACTTCAGAAGTGGGAAGTAGGACATTTCCGAGAGCAGAATTAATACGGTTTCCAGGAATTCTGTTAAAAAAATGGAAAGGCGATTTACCATACGGAACCGAATGAGTGACGACACATTCAGAAACTAAATCAGGACTCTAATTCAATATTACAAAGGTTTAATTTTATAAACATTGTAATGATTGCTGCTTTATTTGTTTATTCAAAAGAAACTGCATTATGAGAAAATCAAAGACTTACCGGCATTCGCTTCATCACGATGTGAATGAAGGTTGTAAATCGAGTTACACTGTGCTATATATACACTCTAGTTTACTCTGTCAAAGTGTTTGTGTTGAGCTGAAGTGAGGAAGAACGTTCTGGAAGAAAAGTTTGGATGTTAAATAAGCACACGACACAGGGTGTAAGAAGTATATAACCAATTGTATTCCCTTCTGTTAATATACACGTATGCAGATTCATCTCACTGGAACACTCTACAATAACATTTAGAAAGAACAAGGGAGCTGAGGAGAAATGCAACTGACAAACCTGAACAGGAACGGAAATAATGGAAACATTCATACAGACACACACACAAGCGCACGCAAACACACAGAGATGTAAGGGTGAAATCAAATGATGATTATGTCTGGTCCTCGTTGAGTGAATATGGAGTATGAACAGCCCTCCACACGCTGGGTAAAGCGAGCGACATGATTCAAACAGAGGATAGAGTCAGACGATCAAAGTCTCCTGGATACAAGGAGATACTATCCCGCCCGGTAAAGGAAATGTTCTCTTGTAAACCAAATCGCATTTTGCTGTTTAATATTCAAAGAAGTATCTGCTTTCTGGAATATGATTCACTGATCTTTGCATTTCATTGCACGTTCTTTTCTTTTCTTTTTTTTTTTCTTAGGGATGATAATTAGGAAAAACACATCTCTTTTAGCACTGGGATGAGATTCAAATATTTAGACATTTCACAAACTGTTTTAAACATTTTCTTTTCAATGTAGAGTTTAGTTCTTTTAATAGAGTTGAGAAAATTAGAATACTAGAGTTCAAGATGTACACCTTCCGAGGAACAAGCCATTTCGTCCTCCTTTCAAGAGAGTTTGTTTCGTTGTCTTAAATGCGCAAAGTTCATACCTACTTTCCTCCTGAGAGAACGTGGTCAAAGACGCAGGAGAGTTCACGTTCCCTGCTCGGATGTACATTAACTGGAACGTTATTGTCTTTTCCCTTTGACATCGTGACAAAATAAAAAAGAAAGCACGCACACATACATAGAAAACAAAACAAAAAAGCATCCTAGCATCCAAGTCTCTGCTGTTTTCCACTGATATGGTTTGTTGGCGTGATGTGGGTCGAAGGGTCTTGATCAGACTTTCCTGTGTCCATCTGTATATGGATAGGTCTGGTTGTGTTTCGGGTTCTGAATGTGGTGCTTAGAGTAGAAACCAAGATCCTCAGCGGGCCGAGGACGGAGCCCTGTGGAACCCTCGAACACACATGACGAATATCTGCTGAAACGTGGTGTGACCGTGGGCCTCCGAGAGTTCTGGCGGCTGAAGGGATCATCCACAGATGTTTCGCTAGTTGTAACGGTTTGATATATATATTTATATATTTATATTTATATATTAATTTGTTTGACTCCACAGAAACAGTTTTTGTCTCTTTTCATTTTGAATACCACATGCTGGAAACACAACAGAATTACGTTGCATCTGCTCCTGAGCACCAAGGACAAGGAGAAAAAGAGAGAACAAGCCAAGAAAGGGAGTGGGGAAAGAGAGAAAGAGAGGGATGAAGGGAGCAGAGGATGAAAACGTGAAGCACTTGGAAAGTGAGGGAGACGGATTTGACACAGAGCTGATTTGGCAGTATTACGGAGGAGTGTGACTGCTAAACGTTTTCGGCACCATCTGTTCCTGAAATGTCACCTATGCCAAGCCGTTCCAATTGAATTGCTCTCATTCCCAAACAATTCTCAACTGCATCCAAAGCTCTGATGGAGCAACAATGGATTGCCCAAGCAGCCTGGCGTACACGGGTGTGTTTTGACATCAGGCTAGGAGATGATCTGAATATTGAGGACTCACGTAGTATTTACAAAGAACAAACTAGAGCGTCAAATTACGTGTGAGGAAAAATCCACTTTTCTTCAATACAAAAGGTTTGCAGAGTTTCTTTTCATAACAGGGATTAGCTATCAAAAATGGGGAGGGAATGATTCCAAACCCTAGACACCTTCGTACTCTTTCAGGCTTGCTGGAAATGAGGCCAACAGCTAGACGAGACGGGAAAATAAAGAAGAAGACTGATGTCAGAGCACTAAAAGTGACCGGTAAACTGCCGAAAAATACCCGGACCTCCCTTTCCATTTCTCATCCCATCTCTCTCCTTCTCCCCCTCGCTTCCGCCTCGGTCCCTTCGGAGGCCGGGCTCAGACGTAATACTCCTTGTCTTTGTTTTTCTTGCTCTTTGTGCCCGTCTTGGCTGCGCCGGGCTGCTTCTCCTTCACCAGGGCGCCGTTGCTTTGCGTGGCTGAATTGCTAATGTAGTTGCGGCTCTGGTCCACCTGGTAGGAGCCTTCGTCGCGGTTGCGGTACTTGTACATGGCGTAGAGCAGGATGAGGATGCAGAGAGCGGCGGCGGCCACGATGCCCACCACCATGCCCGTCGTGCTGCTGGACTCGCGGATCACCTCCACCGCTCCCGGGGGCCCTCGGTCCGGCGACGAGGGGTCTGTGGTGGGCACATGGGGGAAATTGGGAGGATACGTTATACCTGGGATGTGTCGATGCCGGCCGCCGTGTTCGGGCTCGCCTGACGGCTGGGCGGGCGGCAGCAGCACCTGGTCGCGGGTGTTCATTTTACCCGCCGGGATGTTGGGGCCGCTGTTGATGCCAGGTTTGAGTCGGGACACTGGGGGGGCCGTGGGGGTGAACGGGAGTGGCGGCCGATTGGAGTTGGGCAAACGGGCGAATGGCCGGTCGCCTCGGGGGTTCCCGGCCGCGGGGGGAGGGGGGAGCACGGTCCGATCAGTGACAAGGGGCGAGTTTTTATAGTAATCCTCATCGTCGGACTCCGTCATCTCGCCCGAGCCGTAGGCCGAGACCTCCATGGGCTCTTCGCAGTCCTCCTGGTCCAGCGGACAAGGGGGCCGCCCGGGCAGGGCGAGAGACTCTTTGGTGGTCTCGAGCAAGGTGAGGAAGGGGCGATAGGTCGGGGGCGGGGGGATAACAGGGTAACGTGTCGCAATTGATGGGGGGTCAAGGGAATCCACAGTTATAATTGGCAACACTAGTTCACCTCCTAGGATGAAAGAGAGAAGGAAGACGGCATTAGTTGGAACCCGAGCAAACAAACGAACAAGAGAGAGAGAAGAGCCATCATTAGAACAGCACTAAGACTTAATGAGGTTAGTTCTAAAGTTAGTTTCGTTAGCATCTATTTAAAATCAGACTACAAACAGCTAGGCTAATGCTAAAGACTTACTGTCATATACATTACAGGGTTAGAATAATACAGAGAAGCATTTAAACTTAAGCATGTGCTATCCAGAGCATAAACTAGAATGTACATTCAGATAAACAGTTCTATATCTACTGGCTGTGCTAGTGCTAGTGCTAACGCTAACTGTGCTAGCCTCCACTCACTGACTGCATGTTTAATAAGATAGCAAACCACGTAGTACAGGTCACTTACATTAACAAATTGGCCGCATGATTTTTGCATGAAAAAAAAAAGTTACAAAAAGAAAGCTGTGTAAGATTGTTCTCGGATAGTGATAAACAAATTTCACCCCATGTTTCAAAGTAGGTAAAGTGTTCTGAATTCATCATTCACTGAACGTTTTCCCGGAGCTCATAAAGCTCATAATACCCGCTCCCCGTTGGCATGGTGATAGCTCGTTAATGATGAGGATCTATATGCAAAACTTCCCACTCTCACCCCGGGATACCGAAGGTGATATTTTCAAATTACTGTCCCACAAGACACCCCCCCCCCAAAACACAGACCAAATCTTTCAAGATAATTATCCATAAGCCTGTCCTTTGGAAATCTCATAGCATGAATAACAAAGGCCTGTTTTTCTCAAGGAATGCCAAAAGTTTAAATTAAACAAGCTGCTCAGATTTAGATTTGTCAAACATCAACACCTTCGATGGAGCAGAAATCTATGAAAATGGGGTGCAGAAGAGAGTTTTCTGTTTAAACACATAATGCATTTCATTGTTATTCATATGATGAGTGTGACAAACATTGCTTGGGGGACTGTTCGTCTGTGATCTGTGCGCTTAGGGAAACCTCCTCAAACCATGGCATCAACATGGCACCCTCCCCTTAACCAGCAGAACCTTCAAAAACAGCTTCACGTTTGCATATTGATGAACAGAGTCATTAAACCCACAGAAAGTGTGAATCCACTAGGAGGAAAGGTGATATTAACATTCAGAACACAGAGTTAAAATCGTGTGGTTAGAAGCTGAAAAGGAAACAGTACGTTAATGACATCTTTCACACAGAGTCCGTCCCACCCAACAGCCCCAACGTAAGAAGTGTGCGCAGCTGTGCGTCTGCGGGTTGAGAGTCTGAGGAACGGTTCACCGAGACCATCTGTGTTAAATTAATGCCTGTCCACAGCAACATCTTTTATATCCATTGCTAGAAAAAGCCGCTCCAGGCGACCAGCCGTTTAGAGGAATGATCTGTCAAGGGCACCGAACGGAGTCTGATAATTCAGTAACTGACACGACTAGAATTATAGGAGCAGATGATTTAATGTGCCACTGGGCAAAATAATATTTCCTGCTTTTATTAAATTTGTTGGAATATGCAACTTTGCCAAATCAAGAGGGAAGGATCGATCGATCGCTCGGGGGAGAGGAACCTTGAATCTTGATGATCATCTTCTAGAAAAAGAGAAGAGCTGATGGACGTGAGCGAAGAGATCTGAAATGATCTCAGCGATGAACTTTCTCAAACTCTCAATCCTCAGGACACACAAATCACTGAACAATCAGCCTGTCAGTCGCTGCTGCGTGTTTGTGTGTTCATGATGAATCTCGTTAAAGATCGTTGTTCCCCCGATGACAGTCTGTGATTGGTCAAACTTTGCCTTCTGTGACAGCTGCAATGACAACGAGACCTAAGATCTTCACCGCAGTGCAGACGTGCTGTTTTCACTTGTTTCTGTACCACCGTGAGCACTGTCAGTTTCTAGAGTAATGCTTTATTCATGTTTCATCCCTTTGCTTTTATTACTTAAACTGCAACAAATGAAACTTATGTCTGTCTGCTTCAAATCCATCACAAGAGATGCAACTGAAGCCAAGAGATGCATTATTATACTCTAACTGGCCAATTAAATGTCATTAATAGTGAGAAATAAATCTGGACTGATGCACAGGATAAAATCGCCAATTTCAAACCGTATTGAACTACCACAGAGCACCTGCACCAGCTCGAACAGAGTGCTTACACTGCAGTTTTATGAGAGAAAAAATGCAAATACTGCAAATACTGCTTGCTCACATGTCCACTGTTGGCTCTTTGGGCGGTGGACAGGGGTCAGCATGGGCACCCTGACTGGTCTGCAGCTCCATACGCAACAAACTGATGCATTCTGACACCTTTCTATCAGAACCAGCATTAACTTCTGGAGCAGTTTGAGCTACAGGAGCTCGTCTGTTGGATCAGAGCCTTCAATGAGCCTCGGCCGCCCATGACCCTGTCTCCGGTTCACCACTGTTCCTTCCTTGGAGCACTTTTGATAGATACTGACCACAGCAGACCGGGAACACCCCACAAGAGCTGCAGTTTTGGAGATGCTCTGATCCAGTCGTCTAGCCATCACAGTTTGGTCCTTGTCAAACTCGCTCAAATCCTTACGCTCGCCCATTTTTCCTGCTTCTAACACATCAACTTTGAGGACAAAACGTTCACTTGCTGCCTAATATATCCACCCACTAACAGGTGCCGTGATGAAGACATGATCAGTGTTATTCACTTCATCTATCAGTGCTCATGATGTTATGCCTGATCGGTGTATTTAAATTGTAATTCCATTTTTTCCTCTGAATACTTAGATTTGTCTCAGAATTCTGAGTTAACATCTCGCAATTCATTTTTTCCCCACCACAGATTTAAAAAGGATAATTGCAACTTTTTCTCTCACAATTGAAAGTTTATATATAAATTGTAATACTGACTTTTTTTTCCTTTGAATGCTGCAAAAACAAAAAGGACTTTTTGTGACTTACATGTCGTAATTCTGACTTTTTCTCAGAAATCTGAGTTTACATCTCGCAATACTGACTTTTATTTCTGTCAATTCTAACTTTTTTCTCATAATTACTACAAAAATAGTTGCAAAAAGTTGCAATTTTATTTTTTAATTCCATGACGGAAATAAGCTCCCCTACTTTCTCTCTCTCTCTCCTTCAGTGAGTCTAAATGTTTCTCGAGTCCTGGAGGTTCGAGCAGATGAACGGATGATCTACTGGATCACATTTATGACAAGACGAGCAGTGCTGCGATCAGTACAACGAAAGAGATAAAACAGTGAGAATTCATCAATGCAGGGAAACTTCCAGAAAACGTCCGACTCATCGTGGAGCGCCGTGGCCGCCGGGAGCCTGTTTACATCCACATGGCGTAATGAACTCGGTGGAAATCTGACTGATGTTTGCCGCGAGCGCTCGGGCCACAGGGAAGCTGGAGATTGGAGTTGTCTCTCTCTTAGCTAATTTCATTTTGAGGCTGAATGCTGGAGCGACGGCGGGGGTGCAACCGACCCGCACGCTTAATAATTCACGACAGAAGACACCGGGAGCTCAGACGCTCAGAGAGACTGAGATTAACCTCTATAAATGTACTCGCTTCACATCAAACCCAACCACACATTTAATATGCAGCACGTTCAAATATTCATGTTTGTTTTGTTAGGCTTGATTCTGCTACTAATAAATTAAGAACATCTTGAATATATTCGAAGAGACAGTTTATTGTTTCAATAACGCAGATGAAACCAATTTTATGTTTTATATTTATAGCTATAAATCAACCTGTTGAGTCATTCTGGAAGGATGCTGCAGCTCTAATGCTCCTTAAAGATGATTTATACATCATCACACTGACTGCATCATGATTTCACCCTCTATCCTGTAAGTGTGTCTGCGACGCCCCACAACTCAATCTATCCAGGCAGCTGCAGGTGTGAGATCTGGAGTGTCTGACGGTGTTGTGTGTTTGTGTGTAACGGTTGTGCATTTATAGTTTCAGCTCATTAAAAACTAGAGAATGGTCGGCAAGCTCCAGTGAATGATGTAATTAGGAGAGTCTAATGAGGGCAGAGATTAATTAGCCCGTCGGGATCAGCTGAGAAGAGGGACATTCATGAGACATTTCTGTGGGACCCTGGAGCAGAAACGCAATGCGGAGATTTCCTCTCCATCCGTCCATCCGTCCATCCCTCTCTCTTATGCCTCATCCATCTCTCCCACGATACCAGTAAACGTGAGGAACATGCTGATGCCAGTCCTGCCTCTCTCTCTCTCTCTTCATGGTGTTTCCTTCTCTCCCTCTCTCTCTGTGTGTTTTGATTTGTACCTTCATCTTTCTTGTTTCCATTCACTTTGTTGTCCTGCATTTGACAGTGAGTCACACAATTTGTTTGCTCTCTTTGTCCCTTTGTTTGCTTCTGTGTGTAATAGAACTATCTGCTCACAAAACACAGATGAACAACTGCCCACCCTTGAATAGAGAGACTGGTGGTTGCTATGGTGTGCCTTGGACGTTGCTAGGGTGTTCTGATGTTAAGCAGTTACTGAAGTATTCTAGGTGGCTGCTATGCAGATGCTAGCCTGTTGCTAAGGTGTTATCAGTAGTTGCTAGGTAGTGGAGAGTTCGATGCTGACAGCTTAAGACGTTGCATAGATTTACAGACAGATAGATAGATAGATAGATAGATAGACAGACAGACTTATAGATAGATAGATAGATAGATAGATAAACAGACATATAGATAGATAGATAGATAGACAGACAGACATATAGATAGATAGATAGATAGATAGATAGATAGACAGACATATAGATAGATAGACAGATAGATAGATAGATAGATAGATAGATAGATAGATAGATAGATAGATAGATAGATAGATAGATAGATAGATAGATAGACAGACATATAGATAGATAGATAGATAGATAGATAGATAGATAGATAGATAGACAGACATATAGATAGATAGATAGATAGATAGATAGATAGATAGACAGACATATAGATAGATAGACAGATAGATAGATATATAGATAGATAGATAGATAGATAGACAGATAGATAGATAGATAGATAGATAGATAGATAGATAGATAGATAGACAGACATATAGATAGATAGATAGATAGATAGATAGATAGATAGACAGACATATAGATAGATAGATAGATAGATAGACAGACAGACATATAGATAGATAGATAGATAGATAGACAGACATATAGATAGATAGATAGATAGATAGATAGATAGATAGACAGACAGACATAGATAGATAGATAGATAGATAGATAGATAGACATATAGACATAGATAGATAGATAGATAGACAGATAGATAGATAGATAGATAGATAGATAGATAGATAGATAGATAGACAGACATATAGATAGCTAGACAGACAGATAGATAGATAGATAGATAGATAGATAGATAGACAGACATATAGATAGATAGATAGATAGATAGATAGATAGATAGATAGATAGATAGATAGATAGACAGACATATAGATAGATAGATAGATAGACAGACATATAGACATAGACAGATAGATAGATAGATAGATAGATAGATAGATAGATAGATAGATAGATAGACAGACATATAGATAGATAGATAGATAGACAGATAGATAGATAGATAGATAGACAGACATATAGATAGATAGATAGATAGATAGATAGATAGATAGATAGATAGATAGACAGACAGACATATAGATAGATAGATAGATAGACAGACATATAGATAGATAGATAGACAGACAGACATACAGATAGATAGATAGATAGATAGATAGACAGACAGACATATAGATAGATAGATAGATAGATAGATAGATACATAGATAGGTAGACATATAGACATAGATAGATAGATAGACAGACATATAGATAGATAGATAGATAGATAGACAGACAGACATATAGATAGATAGATAGATAGATAGACAGACATATAGATAGATAGATAGATAGATAGATAGATAGATAGACAGACATATAGACATATAGACAGATAGATAGATAGATAGATAGATAGATAGACAGACATATAGATAGATAGATAGATAGATAGGTAGACATATAGACATAGATAGATAGATAGATAGATAGATAGACAGACAGACATATAGATAGATAGACAGATAGATAGATAGACAGACATATAGATAGATAGATAGATAGATAGATAGATAGATAGATAGGTAGACATATAGACATAGATAGATAGATAGACAGACATATAGATAGATAGATAGATAGATAGACAGACAGACATATAGATAGATAGATAGATAGCTAGACAGATAGATAGACAGACATATAGATAGATAGACAGATAGATATATAGATAGATAGATAGATAGATAGATAGATAGATAGATAGATAGATAGACAGACATATAGATAGATAGATAGATAGATAGATAGACAGACAGACATATAGATAGATAGATAGATAGACAGACATATAGATAGATAGATAGATAGATAGATAGACAGACAGACATATAGATAGATAGATAGATAGATAGATAGACAGACATATAGATAGATAGACAGATAGATGATAGATAGATAGATAGATAGATAGATAGATAGATAGATAGATAGACAGACATATAGACATAGACAGATAGATAGATAGATAGATAGATAGACATATAGATAGATAGATAGATAGATAGATAGACAGACAGACATATAGATAGATAGATAGATAGATAGACATATAGACATAGATAAATAGATAGACAGACATATAGATAGATAGATAGATAGATAGACAGACAGACATATAGATAGATAGACAGATAGATAGATAGACAGACATATAGATAGATAGATAGATAGACAGATAGGTAGACATATAGACATAGATAGATAGATAGATAGACAGACATATAGATAGATAGATAGATAGATAGACAGACAGACAGACATATAGATAGATAGACAGATAGATAGATAGATAGATAGACAGACATATAGATAGATAGATAGATAGATAGATAGATAGATAGATAGATAGACAGACATATAGATAGATAGATAGATAGATAGATAGACAGACAGACATATAGATAGACAGATAGATAGATAGATAGACAGACATATAGATAGATAGATAGATAGATAGACAGACAGACATATAGATAGATAGATAGATAGATAGACAGACATATAGATAGATAGATAGATAGATAGACAGACAGACATATAGATAGATAGATAGATAGATAGATAGACAGACATATAGATAGATAGATAGATAGATAGACAGACAGACATATAGATAGATAGATAGATAGACAGACATATAGATAGATAGATAGATAGATAGATAGACAGACAGACATATAGATAGATAGATAGATAGATAGATAGATAGATAGATAGATAGACAGACATATAGATAGATAGACAGATAGATGATAGATAGATAGATAGATAGATAGATAGATAGATAGATAGATAGATAGATAGATAGACAGACATATAGATAGATAGATAGATAGATAGATAGACAGACATATAGATAGATAGATAGACAGACATATAGACAGATAGATAGATAGATAGATAGATAGATAGACATATAGATAGATAGATAGATAGATAGATAGATAGATAGACAGACAGACATATAGATAGATAGATAGATAGATAGACATATAGACATAGATAAATAGATAGACAGACATATAGATAGATAGATAGATAGATAGATAGACAGACAGACATATAGATAGATAGATAGATAGATAGATAGATAGATAGACAGACATATAGATAGATAGATAGATAGATAGACAGACAGACATATAGATAGATAGATAGATAGATAGACAGACATATAGATAGATAGATAGATAGATAGACAGACAGACATATAGATAGATAGATAGATAGATAGATAGATAGATAGATAGACAGACATATAGATAGATAGACAGATAGATGATAGATAGATAGATAGATAGATAGATAGATAGATAGATAGACAGACATATAGATAGATAGATAGACAGACATATAGACATAGACAGATAGATAGATAGATAGATAGATAGACATATAGATAGATAGATAGATAGATAGATAGACAGACAGACATATAGATAGATAGATAGATAGATAGATAGATAGACATATAGACATAGATAAATAGATAGACAGACATATAGATAGATAGATAGATAGATAGATAGATAGATAGATAGATAGACAGACAGACATATAGATAGATAGACAGATAGATAGATAGACAGACATATAGATAGATAGATAGATAGATAGATAGATAGATAGATAGATAGATAGATAGACAGATAGGTAGACATATAGACATAGATAGATAGATAGATAGACAGACATATAGATAGATAGATAGATAGATAGACAGACAGACAGACATATAGATAGATAGACAGATAGATAGATAGATAGATAGATAGATAGACAGACATATAGATAGATAGATAGATAGACAGACATATAGATAGATAGATAGATAGACAGACAGACATATAGATAGACAGATAGATAGATAGATAGATAGACAGACATATAGATAGATAGATAGACAGACATATAGATAGATAGATAGATAGACAGACATATAGACAGATAGATAGATAGATGCAAAAACACGCCGTTTTTGTGTGTGTCCCTTTAAATGCAAATGAGCTGCTGCTCCCGCCCCCTTTCCAGAAGAGGGCGGAGCTTTAACAGCTCAACAACAACAAAGCTGGAGAATCTCACGCAGCCAAAATGAGGAAAGTGTTCAGCCTTACATTGTTCAAACCGGAGTCGACACTGATGGAGAGACTCAGGAAGAAGTTACAACTTTTAGACGTTTCTGAATGGTTAGTGGATAAATTGATGTAGTTGCTGTGGAGTTGATTCAACTCATCCACTAGCATGTGCCGTCATGTTCATCTTTTGTGCTAAACCCGTATGGACGCCCACTATACATAGTGTACCTGTTTGCCAAACAGATCCATACACACCAGGCTAACGTTTATGATTGCTATCAAATGCTGTGAATGGTCGGACAGAAACGCTCCTTTTTCAGCGATCAATCTCGCCAGGATCAACTTCAGACTATCCAAGCTAACGAGACTCTAGATAGTGTTCAGTGCTCGTCTGTGCAGCCAACGACAGAACAGTTCGCATGCTTTGCTAGAACTGGTACAACGTTGTCGTTTATGAAAACAAAATGGCGGCGCCATGGGTGGAAACGTGCAGATTAAGGGGTGATAATATTATAATAAGATCCCCATTCTCACGTCACTAGGGGAGCGAAATCTGAGCGGCTCGTTTTTTCACATGCTTGCAGAGAAAGGCTTATCAAAATAAAGTTACTGGGTTGTCCTTTTTCACATTTTCTGAGTTGGTAGATGCACCGGTGACCCGATTATAGCACTTAAAGTTGGAAAAGGTGAGATTTTTATGATATGTCCACTTTAAAACTACACACACTTAATTGAGAAGCAAACTGCATGAGTACAACTTGTTCAGAACATATGCATTCAAACAAAGGCATGATGTGAATACGAGTAAATAATCTCATTTTGTTTCCCTTCATTTTTCATGCATTCATCAGGCTCAGCCATTCAACGCTACTACTGGAGGTGGAAATGATCAAAGACATATTTTTCTTTATTTTATGGTATAATGTACACTACACACTGAATGATGTTCTGACTGGTGAAATTAATTTAGGTTCGATCTTTAACCGTCAACTTGCATTGAGGCATATTTTGTCCAATCACAGCTGCACACGGGACGAGATCATGATGTGTGTGTGTGTGTGTTTACAGCACATAGAAAAACTCACACAAATGGTAAGATTGACTCACCGTTTCCAGGCTCACACTCCTCGAGATCTTCATCATCACTCGGACATTCAGCTGACGCTACTAACAGATCGTCAGTATTCTACAGACAGAGAGACAGATGGACAGAGATCCTCCATTACTAAAAATACATGAAACTCCAGCCACATTCATACAGATAATGATCCGATCGCAAACGCTCTGAGCTGCAGTGACTGAAGCTCTATGAATATCTGTTCTTTTCTCCATTTTCAGTCCATTAATCAGGTGTCCATGTGTAACTGTCACATCAGAACAAACCACACAATAACCAGGAGACTGTCATCTCTGGGCACATCTGAAGTCTGTTTCTCATGACACAAATCGAGAAAATGAGTCTGTCTGAGGAAAACACAAAGTCAGCGGCATCAGACGGAGCGATCTCAGCTTTACTGAACCGTCAGTGATTCTCCAGCAGAACAAAGAGCTCTTGATCAGACCTGAGATTGACGGCTCATAATGAAGCTCCAAGCTACTAACAAAAAGCAGCTAACTACCTTTAACCTGGTGTTTCTCTGCGAACTGGAAAGCAGATTTATTTAACGCAGCCGCTGGACAAATTTCTTGTGTTGCTTTTAATTAGTTTCGAGAAGCTATGATGCTGAAGCCTGGAGTGTTTTCTTCACTTATTTATTTAATAAAGTGATATTTATTAGAGACTACATCATTTGGGTCGCCCCGGATCAAAATCACATTTCAGTTTCACGTGTTCTCCGTAACCCGACATGACATTTCAGTGGACACACAGTTTAATTCGCCCTCTGCCCAGTGAACGCTGTATCGCTACAGACTCGAATCTGATCTGGGAAAGGATTCCCAATAGAAAAGAAAGCGCCGGGGCTTTTGTTTCTCAGATATTAATGTGCTCAGGCTGAAGGTGACTCATTCAGCTGCGTTGGTGAACATTTTGTTGCCATAATCAAATGTCTCATCTTCCTGTTTGTGAACTATTCAACGGGATTTGAATGCGCTTTCAGTACATAACACACGAAGAGGAAACTAACAACCGCAGGCAAACACTCACATCTGAAGGTACAGATGAGTTACAGCGAACAGTACGGCAGTATATGGTCATACGGAGGAAGTAATGATAACATTTAAGATGGCTGCAGGTTACTGCTGTATATTTGACATTTATGAGGGTTATTTTGAGACAAACAGCGCTGACTGTAGGCTAATCACGTCAGCTTTACATGTGTTCAATGCAGCTGTAGAAACTGACTTCATCTGGAGAACCAAAGCAAGTTCTGAAAGCCAATGAATCGTTCTGAATCAAAACATCATCAAGATACTTAAAGGCACACTATGCAGATTTTCGCCACTAGAGACTCGGGCAGAAATCATATTCATGGATGAGGCCGCTGGAGCGATTGCTAATGAGAGGTGAGAGATGAATGTGACATGCGACTCGACAGCAGCAGAGCTTTTATTATGCCGCAGTCGCCGCTTCTGCTTCTTCCCTTGAAAATGATGTTATAACGTTACTCTGTGCGTTCGCTCGGCGGCTGCTGTGAGACACCTGTTGCACAATGCATTAAGCTAAATCAATATTAGAATATCATATTAAATGCTGGATGATTGTGTTGATAAATTGCATGTAATTAATTTTAAAACATATTGTATGATGGAGAAATTGCTGTATTAGTGCTACTAAAAATAAAGCTGCATCTGATTATTTTTCTCTGAGGCATGGTAAAGCATGGTACTCACGGTAAATCAAGAAAACAAGATTTAAACAATAAGACTAAACGTGTTGAGCTATATAACAATAATTCATTTTTCCGTCTATGAATGTAACCAAACAGTTGTTCCCTTGTCTAATAAAATGTAATATATTAAAGCGTCTTTGGTGTTTTCATGGTTTCTACAAAATAAAACCGAGGGAAACGTGGATATGATGTCATTGATAGGCGACGCAAGGTCACGGTCCGTGTCCTGGTTAAAATTGCGTATTTCTCTGGATTTAAACATTCTTGGAAACATATGGGATAATGGAAGTACACAAGTCAACACACTATATTGCCAAAAGTATTGGGACACCCGTCCAAATCACTGAATTCAGGTGTTCAATCACTTCTATGGCCACAGGTGTATAAATCAAGCACCTAGGCATGCAGACTGCTTCTACAAACATTTGTGAAAGAATGGGTCGCTCTCAGGAGCTCAGTGAATTCAAGCGTGGTACCGTGATAGGTTTCCACCTGTGCAATAAGTCCATTCGTGAAATTTCCTCACTACTAAATATTCCACGGTCAGCTGTTAGTGGTATCAGAACAAAGTGGAAGCAATTAGGAACAACAGCAACTCAGCTATGAAGTGGTCGGCCACGTAAAATCACAGAGCGGGGTCAGCGCATGCTAAGGATCACAGTGCGCAGAAGTCGCCAACTTTCTGCAGAGTCAATAGCTACAGACCTCCAAACTTTGTGTGGCCTTCAGATTAGCTCAAGAACAGTGTGTAGAGAGCTTCATGGAATGGGTTTCCATGGCCGAGCAGCTGATCCAAGCCTTACATCACCAAGTGCAATGCAAAGCGTCGGATGCAGTGGAGTAAAGCACGCCGTCACTGGACTCTAGAGCAGTGGAGACGTGTTCTCTGGAGTGACCAATCATGCTTCTCTGTCTGGCAATCCGATGGACGAGTCTGGGTTTGGCGGTTGCCAGGAGAACAGTACTTGCCTGACTGCATTGTGCCTGACAAGTGTAAAGTTTGGTGGAGGGGGATTATGGTGTGGGGTTGTTTTTCAGGGGTTGGACTTGGACCTTTAGTTCCAGTGAAAGGAACTCTTAATGCTTCAGCATACCAAGACATTTTGGACAATTTCATGCTCCCAACTTTGTGGGAACAGTTTGGGGATGATCCCTTCCTGCTCCAACATGACTGTGCTCCAGTGCACAAAGCAAGGTCCATAAAGACATGGATGAGTGAGTTTGGTGTGGAGGAACTTGACTGGCCTGCACAGAGTCCTGACCTCAACCCGACAGAACACCTTTGGGATGAATTAGAGCGGAGACTGTGAGCCAGGCCTTCTCGCCAACATCACTGCCTGACCTCACAAATGTGCTTCTAGACGAATGGTCAGAAATTCCCATAACTCTCCTAAACCTTGTGGAAAGCCTTCCCAGAAGAGTTAAAGCTGTTATAGCTGCAAAGGGTGGGCCAACTCCATATTAAACCCTACGGATTAAGAATGGGATGTCATTAAAGTTCATGTGCACGTATAACACTGTTCTAGTGGGTTTTGGATATTTTAATCCAAAAATCGTACATATTGTGCCTTTAAAGGTCAAATACAGCTACACTATTAATCAAACTAAATGTTATTTTTCTCAAATACTCATTTATTATTATTTACAATAGTAATATTTATTTTGTTTTTTAATTGTCATTTGTATATTTAATTATTATGTATATTAATTATTATTATTATTATTATTATTATTATTAGTAGTAGTAGTAGTAGTAGTATTTTATAACCATATTAATATATAGTAGCAACATTTTGTGGAGCTCCAAACAAGCAGAGCATTTTTTAAAATTATATTTTAAATGGCAATCACAATTTTTATCAGAAAAATCTAAATGAGTTTTTTTCCCCTCAGATCGTGCAGCTCTACAGTCTGTTGATCATCACAGTAAATAAAGTTTTAACGTTTGAAAATTAAGAAAATTAATGAATAGAAGACATGAATACATATTTAGTAATAATAATAATTATTATTATTATATCATATTGATATATAATCACAATATTTTGTCTAAATTGTGTAGCTCTACAAACAAGCACATCAAAGCTAGATTTTTATATACTGATATATAATCACACATTTTTTTTTGTAGCCCATCAAACAAGCACATCAAACCTGGAAAAAGAACTAAATCGCATTTTAAAATCACAGTTGTAATTTTTATAACACATTTTCCCCCCCAGATCGTGCAGCTCTACAGTCTCTGCTGTCGATCATGACAGTAAATAACATTCAAAGCCCTTGTCAAACTGTGAATAACACATTTTATTCCCAGTCTCACACCTGCCTCATTTGGAGCATTGGTTTCAGAACCTTAGTTCGGTTCATTTAAGCTTATATTAACACAGCAATCGCACTGAACGAGGTGTAAACGAACTCTGGAGCGGTTCGGTTGAGGTGAGAAAGCAATCCGACCCAACGAACCAAGTGCTATTATAATTCATAAAGGGAAATGTGTTATATAAAAAGCAGCAGTGTCTGATTCTGTGAGTGAGCACATTAGTTATCGCAGTTAGAAAACCAAAGAGCGCCTCTTCATTAATTTTAAATATAATTAAATATACATAATTTATCAGTGAGAGTAAATCAAGGCTACATTCGTGTAAGTGTTTGCGTGTGTCTCGACAGCTACAGATAAAGCCACAATAAGCTCACGGTGCGAACGTGTCAGTCCATCTTGATAGATGACGCAGAGGAAACTCTGACCAATAAGAGGACAGTTATACTCACATGTGACTTGCATAAGCACAGTTTGGTATGTTTTAAAATGTTAAAAACTGAACCAAGAGGAATCAACTTAAGCGCCTGTTTCAGAACAAAGCAGACGATGTAGAGGTGTGAAGGCCCAGAGACTCTGTCCTGGCACTGACCTGCGTGACGCTGTCTCTCATGGTGGGCGAGCGCTGCTTGCGTGTGGTGGTGGTGGCCATGGTGGTGGTGGTCTCCATGATGGTGGTGGACATGTCTGCGAGCGGCGTGGTGGACGTGGTGTCGGTCGTCATCACCGACGGCACGTCGCCCACCAGACGCAGGTTTCCCTGCACCTGCACGTTGGGGTCGCCCTCCGCCGCCAGTTTCAGCACCTGCAGGCCGTTATAATACAGACCCGAGATCTGACCCTGGAAGTTACGACCCTTCTCACCGCCGCCCACCTTAATGAACGCCTGGCTGTTGAAGATCGTCAGCTGCCGACCTGCAGAGATGGAGAAAACGGACGAGAGCAATCAGTGCCGGGACGGACGGATGACGGTCGACACGGAGAGACGGCTGCAAACCTCTGGTCTGGTAACACTTCAGATCAACTAACCCTCATTTATCCAGTCAGTTCAATAACATCTCATCATATTGTTCCATAATGTGCATTGAGCCTTATCATTTGGTGTATTTTATCACAATTTGTTTTTCATACTGTTTGAGCGATCCCTTTAACTCAATTTGTGTTACCGAGAGCAAGATTTGCTGTTTATCAGTCAGTTTCTCTCTCACTCATACGCTGCCATCATCATCTTCATCCTCATCATCATCTCCATAGAAATGCCACAGCGGGCAGAAATGACCTTTGGAGGGGTTCAGAGTGCGAGAGATGGACAGAATAAAAGAGATGATGATGATGGGAAATATTCAGAGAGTGATTAAAGAGGGACAGAACAGAAAGGGAACGTTTGGAAGGTGTTTGAGAAAGGAACTTTGGGATGGAGTTTGGGTTTCTTGCCATTGTTGCCTGTGGGTTTAAAAGACACTTAATGTAGAGTAATATTATTGATCTGAACAAAACCTGAACTAAGGAGTTGATTATAGTTGAAATTTAATTAGTCCCACATTTAATGAAGTTTGCATCATTGATTCTGTTATTTTCCTGTGAAGCTGCTTTGAAACAAGCTTTGCTGAATGTTGTTGGCTCTGAAGTTTGATGATGATGATGGATCAGTGTGGAGAGGAAGATGAAGACAAATCACACACACTCAAACTCACACTCTCACACACACTCACACACACTCTCTCTCTCTCTGTCTCTCACACACACACACACACGCACATAGAGAAAGAGAGAGAATCACACCGGGTCCGTCACACATCTTAACCTCTGTGAATGTGTTTGACTCTCTCCTCCTGAGTAATAAGATCATTAATGCTCTCTATTCACCTCCTGTGAGGTTTTTCATCAACTTTATTTCACATCAAAATGTTCTGTGGGAAGAAAGAAAGACAGATCTATGTGTTTGGAATCGTATAACAGTTCTGTCTGAATGTGAGCTTGACTAAAAACTCCCAAAACATTGAACAGGAAGAATAGAAAAATCCAGTACAGTAAACATGATTTGAGCTCCACAGATCCAGTAAAAACGTCTCCTGTCATCTCACTGGCAATGCAGGAGTGTCTGGAGAGAAATAATCAAGTGCGAGTGAAGATGTTTTGATTTGTTCAGAACAAAATGAGAAGGAGCTGAAGGACGCGCGATCACTTGTTCTTTAACCGGACGATTGAGGACAGAGACCAAAGGAGATCAATGACCCGTGAGAAACACGCAGAGACCAGAAATCCATCACACTCATGGAGAGACGAGAGAGAGAAGTAGACATAGAGAAAGAAAGAAAGAAAGAAAGAAAGAAAGAAAGAAAGAAAGAAAGAAAGAAAGAAAGAAAGAAAGAAAGAAAGAAAGAAAGAAAGAAAGAAAGAAAATTGACCTCTTTAGGAAGTCAAACTATCAAAATAAAATGAAAAAAAATAGTTCATCCAGAAATGATGATTCCCTTTCAAATGAGAACTCACGCTGCGTCCCCTAGAGGGCGCTATGGGGAACGCCTCCGGCATGCCGGTGTCTGAAGCATGGGTCTAAACATGACAATGAACATGACATTGGCTGGCGACAGCTGATGAGATCACTACAGAGACCGTGAGTATAAAAGTGTGCCTGTGAAAAACGTCATCTTCTTCTTGTCTTCACGAGTCTGTTTGTTTGCATGTATCAAAGGTGATTATTATGGCTAGCACAAGTGCTAAAAGCTTCAGAAAGTGTGTTCATCCATGTCAGTGCTATCTGACACCTGATGACATACATGAAATGTGTGTTATGTGCCTCGGCGAGGAGCATGTACGCTCAGTCCTTGAGGGGGATGATTGTGTGCATTGTGAGAGTTTCTCTATGAAGAAACTTCGCTCTTGTTTGTCTCTTTTCTTGAGGGAATTGGGACAATCATCTGTACCTCACGGTTCAGGACCTGCTGCAGCAGAGGGGAGTAGGAGACTGAAATTGTGGGGTTAGCAGATGGAGCTGGGCGACGAATTCGTGAAAAGTATGCATATTTTTCACTCTTTGGCTGCTGACGAAGGCGAGCTGCTGGATCAGGATCATGTGTTATCGCTCACATCGTCTGATCCGGCAGCAAGTGTGCTTTTGGCTTCGAGCCAAGATGAGCAGGATGAGGCTGTTGAGTGCAAAGATGTGTCTGAGCGCTCTCAGCATGCCTGCCCTGCATATGACGAGCTGCTGGAAGTTATGTCCTGCACTACTGACAGATTAGATCTACCCTGGAAATGTGAGCAGCGCTAGTTCGGGCGCAGCCGCTTGGATCAGCATTTTTTATTGTAACATAACTGCCCAGCTCATACAAGCCTTCCCTTTCTCCCTGATCTCCATGCTGAGGTGGAGAGATCTTGGGGAAAACCTTTTTCTGCCCGTATCTGATTCAGCATGCAAATTATGCTAATGTGGAAGGAATGCGGGAACATGGTTATGTGTCGATGCCTCCAATCGAAGAGTTGTTGGCTAGCTATCTCTCGATGGGTGAGGCATCCACATTGAAAGCTCTGTCTCTACCAACTAAGCAGTTGGCAGAGACAGAGCTGGACGAGGGTCAGGGGCTCCCCTCAGAGGTGGCAGTGCAGCTGTGCCACACCATGGGTTTGGCTCTCAGTGCCACTAAACATACTGCCACCAAAATCGGTCGATCTATGGCGGCCAAGGTGGCCACGGAGAGACATCTCTGGGTGAACCAGGCCGACATCAGGGAGAAAGAGAAAATCTCCTTGATGCGCCGGTTTAGCCTTCTAAACTTTTCAGCACATCTGTTGAGATGGTGGTCGGGAAGTTTAGAGAGGCGAAGCCTCTAAGGGGTCTGACTTGACCTGGTCCTAGGACCACAGACAAGATCAGAAGGTGAGTGCTGCCTCTTGTGCTCCTCCTCCTTCGGTGGGTAGAGCAAGGAGGCGTGAAGCCAAAGGGAGAAAGAAAGAAAGGGAAGTGATTCAGAGTAAACAAGCTCAGCGTTCTAGGGTCCCAGAGGCTAAATAACATCTGCCTCCTTCCCCCCTTGCCCCTTCCACCCCCTGACTGAGGTGTTAGAGTTCACACCAGGCCCCTGAAGCTGTTTTGGCAGTATGTATTGATATCAACATCTGCCTTACTGATGGTTTGGTACAAGTGGATGGTTGTGAATATGCTGTCTGGCGCCTGCCAGTTTACTGAGTTGTTAGGCTCGCTTTCTAAGCCTCCTTGGCTACTGCCTCTACTTGGAGCGTTATTAGGCCTCCTCTAGCTACAGAGTGTTGCTTTATAGAGGCCTCTGCTCCTCAGAGCTCCGCCTTGATAGCTATATCAAGTAGTTAAGCTCTCTGTGAGCCTCCTCGTGAGCTGTCCTGGATGTTGTAGATATGCATGCTCTCACTCAGAGAGTTGTCATGCTGAGGCCTCCATCCTCAGAACTCGTTCAGGCTCTCTGCAAGCCTCCTTGGCCACTGTTTTATGTTTGGAAGTGTTGTTAGGCTGAGGCCTTCGCCTTCTATGAGCTCCACTGGGATAGCATTTCATGTAGGCTCTCTGTGAGCTTCTTTGGAAGCTGTCCTGAGTGTTGGGCATTGTTAGGCCTCATGTCATTTGGGAGTCTCTATATTTAGGCCTCAGCCTCTAGAGCCTGACCAGGTAGTGCTGCCAAGTTGTTAGGCTTTCTTGAGCCTCCTTGCCTATTGCCTTTACAGAGGAGTGTTGTTAGGCTTAATCTCACTGGAGAGTTTTGGCTGATGCCTCCACTCCTCAGGGCTCCGCCTGGGGCAGCAGTATTATGTTGTTAGGCGCTCTATGTTCCTCCTTGGTAGCTATTCGTAGCGTTGAACATAACAGGCATCTTCTGGTTTGAGATCTTCAGTTGAGGCCTCCGTACTTAGAGCTTGAATGGCTAGTAGTTGTTAGGCTCCCTTGAGTCTCCTTAACTACTGCTTTGTTTTAAGCTTTGATATGCCCTTTCTAACTAAGTTTTGTTTCTGAGGCCTCCATTTATTCAGAGCTCCACTTGAATAGCAATTCTGAGTCATTTTTTCAGCCTCCTTGGAAGCTGCCTAAGCCTAGAACGTTGTTAGGCCTCCTCTCGTTTCAGAGAGTCATCTTGCTGAGGCCTCTATTCTTAGACCTAGGTTATGCAGTAGCACCGAGTTGCAGGCTCTCTGCGTCAGCCTCCTTGGTGCCCCTAGATGATGTGGGATGTAGTGCTGATGCCTCCATCCTCTGAGTTAGCTAATTTGTTAGGTTCTTTGTGAGGCTCCTTGGTTACTGCTTGAAAATGGTGCATCATTAGGCTCCCCTGAGCTCCACCTACTGTTAGTAAAGGCATAGGACGCAGTGCCGAGGCCTTCATCCCTACAGCTTGAGCAGGTAGTGTGTTGGGTTGTTAAGGCTTTCTTTAAGCCTCCTTGGCCACTGCCCTCTATGCAGAGTGTTGTTAGGTCTCCTTTCCTTTTAGAGTTGTTTTGGCCTCTGCTCCCAGGAGCTTCGCCTGGCCAGCTAGATCAAGTTGCTAGGCTCTTCTGGGCCTCCTTGATAGCTGCTCTGCTTAGGGCTGGTCAAGCATCCTCTCGCTTGAGAGTCGTTTTCTGAGGTTTCCTCCCTTAGAGTTTTTGTTGAACAGTAGTTCAGAGTGGTTAGGCTATCTCTTGAGCCTCCTTGGAAACTGGCCTAGAAATAGAATGTAGTTAGGCCTCCCTCATTTTGAGGCCTCCATTCTGGAAAAGCACCAGTCTATGACAATATACCCTTAAAGGTGTTCTTATGAATACCAAGCTCTTGAGTTTTCTTAGCTCATGACAGCCGCTGGCATGTACCTTGGGATGGGGACTCCTTTGAGTCTTTGACTTATGTCAGCCACTTAGGCACTCAGCCCTTCAGCATGGCGGCATGGCATAGGCATTACGTTCTCCATAGTGCCCTCTAGAGGATGCAGTGTGAGTTCCCTTCCTCAGGGAACCATGGTTACTTATGTAACCTGAGACCTTTTGTCATCATTTACTCTCCTCATGACATTCAAACCAGTATGAATATTTACTGTGGAACATAAAAGATACTTTGAAGAACAAACCCAAACATCACTGAACCAAACAACATTGAAGCTCAGTGACTTTCACTGTATGGACAAAAAAAGAGAGACATTTCTAAAAATGTCTTCTTTTCTGATCTTTAAACTTTTGCTTTATCATCTTTAAATGATGACAGAATGTTCATTTTTTTGGGTGAACTGTCCATTCAGGATACTTAGAAAAGTGTGAATGTCTTTTTTTTCTGTGTGGATGAGTTTCTTTCTCAGATGAAAGACAAGTGAATACAGCGGCCCTCCGAAATTACAGTGCAGGTCATCATCAGTGTGTGAGTGTGTCTGTGTTTGAGTGTATGTGTGTGTGTGTGTGTGTGTGGGCTCACTGCACTGACTAATGCATAAACTGCCTGGATGCCACTGAGGTGTAATTATACTATCGCCTGTATCTGTGTGAGTGTGTGTGTGTGTGTGTGTGTGTGTGAGAGAGAGGTCGTCTCCTTTGATCCAGCTTACTAGAGTAGGTGTTTAAACCAGGTGACCCGTGTCCTTAACCAGTGGGCATGAAGGTTGTGAAACCGTTGGTTAGACTATTCTCGGAAACTTTAAAAGCATGCAGCTCTTGTAAGAAAGTTTTCCTCTGGTTCTTCCTGTGATGCTTTGAAATGACAAACCTCAACCACACAAAGACAAACTCTGGTTACCGGGGTCTTATGCTGTTGCTATGGAGGTTTTTA
This sequence comes from Megalobrama amblycephala, assembly GCF_018812025.1. Classification (NCBI taxonomy): domain Eukaryota; kingdom Metazoa; phylum Chordata; class Actinopteri; order Cypriniformes; family Xenocyprididae; genus Megalobrama; species Megalobrama amblycephala. The sequence goes on from NC_063046.1 coordinate 1,157,547, forward strand.
ATATGTCACTATGCGACCACTGTCACTAGGTGATTGCTAGGTTGTTCTGGGTGGTTGCCAGGAAGAGTTCATCCTCAAGAAGATACAATTTTTAACTCTTTCCCCACAAGCTTTTTTTTTTAAAAGGTTGTGTAATAGCGCCCCCTACCATATAACAGTGAACAGCCGAAAAATTCCGTCAATGAAGGGGAAAGAGTTAATGATATAATTATGTTTCTAATCTAACTAGTTGTTGAAATATATACTTTTAAATGGGGGCTGTATTAAAAACTTGTTTTCATTATGGATTTATTCAAGCATGTGTTAAATAATGAAGACATCACATTTAGGCCTACATTTATTCATTTAGCAGATACTTTTATCCTAAGTAACTTACACATGAGAAATACAAGCATTACATCTCATTATATGTTTTACTAACAGGTTAAGAAAAAAATGTGATGATATGTAATCTAGAACATGTATTGGTAAATCTTTATAATAGGGTTTCATTCATCAACATTAGATAAGTACTATACATGAAGTAACATTAACAATGATAAATACTTCTAAAGCCTTTATTCATGCTAGTTTGTGTGAATTGCAAAATTTGGTAATACATTATTAAAATCAAAACTACTGATTTATTTTTTCAATTAATTTCTTTATTTAAAAAAAAAAAAACTGCTAGACTAACTTGGACTTGTCAGCACTTACATATTGTTGCACTATTGTTGGTTTGATTGTTTAATTGAATCGTGTGTATCTGATTTGTGGTGGATCAAATAATACGACACATTAAAAAACAAAAACTGGGACAAAAACTCAAATTAACATGGAGTTTTCATCGATCACATCATGCCTGGTAAAACACACTGTCAGGATGAATAAAGTGTCCGGTGAGGAATCTCACGTGTTTCTGCAGGAGTTTGCGCGGAAACGAATGAGCTTTCTAGAAGGTTCTGCGCTCTCTAATAGAAAAGCCTGTGTTGTTTCTCTCTGGAGTAATTTAAAAGTGAAAAAGTGTTCAAACAGAGCTGAACCGCAGTGATTTAGTAGCGACACTGGGCGCGTTTCTGCTGTAAAACAAATGTGTTCTGCGCTCGCATTTCCCTGCTGAGGTCTTTCTTCAGGAAGCGAAATAAACAGCACAAAAGAAATCAATGCACTGCGGTTATTTGTAATCTCTGACTGTGTCTCTCTCAGCGTCGTCTGTGGTGTCGGCTTTACAATAAAAAATGAGAGATGGAGAAGCATCAGATAGAGGAGAAGAGGAAATGATGGAAAGTCATAGGGGACGTTTAGAGCATGATGTACGCGAGCGAAAGGACGAGGGAGAAAAATATAGGCTCTTCTGCTGGAATTGAGCCGTTAAACCCTTTTTTTCCTCTTCATTGAGCTGTGTGGAGGTGCTGCCATCTTGAATTTATAACACCGACACAATAGCCGCTCGAGAATGTTCTGTCTGATCTAACTCAACGTCAGACGAGAGAAAGCGAGTCAGAGTCTTTCTCCACACATTCACTGGCCTTTTCCACAATAATCCTGGAAAACTGTAACTGTGCAGTTGTTTGGATGTGTGACGGAAACAGTGCAGTCTGGACTATTTCTGCATTTAGTCAACATGAAACTCGTTCACAACTCATTTTACTTCCATAATGTGACATAAACATTCAGGACTTTAGGCAATAAACCACAAGTGAATATGGTAAAAATATAAACTAATAGATATCCTCAGTTGATTAATCACAGTACATTAAGACAAATGTTTTGTAATACAAGTTTTCTGAAAAGTTATATTAAAATATCTAATTAAATATGCACTAATTTCCGGATGAATCTGAATATTGGATAAAGCCAGGTTTAAAATTCTTGTTTGATTTTGTTGACACATTAGAGTTAAAGATTTTTACAGAAGGGATTTTGGATTTCTCTTTTTATCAATCCACAAATTAGAAAACTGCTGTAGACAGAAAACATAATTTTCACCATGTTTTTAGGAATAAAATGTTAAATATATAATCAGGTGAATAATATATGAAAAAAACCCTCAGTAAAATCCTTCAGAATATAGCTATGAATAAAACTGTAAATTTTGGTGTATGGAAGTGTTACTCAAGTGGAGAAAAAAACTCATTTAATGATATGTACTGTAATTGAAATATACAGGTGCAAATAGATAAACACTTCAATGTATATTTTCAATATTTTCTTTCCACAAGTCTGAAAGGTGACAAGTTATGAAAGCAAAATCTCAAAATTTACCAGTGCATGAAAAAACAGTGGTTTTGCCTGTAATGTCTTGCCTTAACAACATTCTCCTGTAGGAAAGTAAGGATTGTTAAAGATTATAAAGACAAAAACATTTATTTCTTAAGAATAAGATCACAAATTAATTTTGATTTCATGTTGACAATCCTAAAACTCAATAGTCCAAACTGCATCCACAGACAAACCCATGACAGTTCACACAGTGAATCAACACACCATTGGCTTCATCATTTATTCCCAGACATTTAAATGTTAAAGGGACCGTATTCTCTCTGCAAACGTTCCAAAACAACAAGTAGAACGTTTACTCTTTCAATGAATCTGATTCATTCACAAAAATCTTTTGACACGGAATAATTTCAGTGTTTAACCCTCTGAGTTTCATTCAAGCATTACATGTGGGTTAGTTTGGCGTTCTATTTAGATGGTTCATCTGCTTTGACTAATAATAATCCATATTCCTCCTCGGATCTGTGTTCATTCAGTTATGTGAGTTTAGAAACAGGTTTATGACTGAGGGCTTCAACTTTATCTAATCCAATGAAAACTAAAGCGAGAAGAACAACGGTGGCCCTCAGGGTTTAGAAGAACGGTTGAGTCGTTGGTTGGTTTAATTCTGCTTAAAACTTTGTTTTCCCTGTCAGTAAATCCTGGAGTTCCTTTAACCCTTTGAGTTGACAGACTGTCCTCTACACTGAAATACTTTCACGCTTCTGCCACCTGCTGACAGCTCTTTTACAGAAAGTTAGCGGTTCAAAATTTTTTAAGATCGACTGACTCTGTCTTTTTTATGTTGTTGATCTGCACACATACAACTCAATGCTCAAACTGAGAGTTAAGTCAAATGATTCTCTGTGCTCATTTTTAGCCTGTCAAAGATATTTTCAATATAAAATTGTATTGAACCTGGAATTTTGCTTTACAAAACACATTCATTTTCAGGTTATTTATCATCTGTTTTAACTTTTGCCCACACTGCAAAAAGTGCTGTTGTTTATCAGTATTTTTATCTTGTCTTCCAGTACTAAAATCTAAACATTCTTAGATCAAAATACATTTACTTTAGATGCAAAATGAAAGAAGATAAGAAGTCTTGTTTTCTGAGAAATTAGGCCTAATCAAAATTAGTTTATTATTAAAACAAGAACAAATATCTGCCAATGGGATCAGAAATATAACCGTGTTTTCCTTTTGAATTAAGTTTATTGTTGGCCCATTGACATTAGTTAAAAGAACCGTTGCCAAACATATAACATGCTAGAAACATAATAATCACTGCAATAATGATCCAAGCATAGATTCTTAAGTATTTGCCTATTAAAATCTATACAGTGACTTTTTTGTTTGGGCTAGGCAGTGTATATATATATATATATATATATATATATAGTGGGTACGGAAAGTATTCAGACCCCCTTAAATTTTTCACTCTTTGTTATATTCTCTTTGTAGCCATTTGCTAAAGTTCATTTTTTCCTCATTAATGTACACACAGCACTCCATATTGACAGAAAAACACAGAATTGTTGACATTTTTGCAGATTTATAAAAAAACAATTAGTATTCAGACCCTTTGCTCTGTATTTAGTAGAAGCACCCTTTTGATCTAATACAGCCATGAGTCTTTTTGGGAAAGATGCAACAAGTTTTTCACACCTGGATTTGGGAATCCTCTGCCATTCCTCCTTGCAGATCCTCTCCAGTTCTGTCAGGTTGGATGGTAAACGTTGGTGGACAGCCATTTTTAGGTCTCTCCAGAGATGCTCAATTGGGTTTAAGTCAGGGCTCTGGCTGGACCATTCAAGAACAGTCACGGTGTTGTTGTGAAGCCACTCCTTCGTTATTTTAGCTGTGTGCTTAGGGTCATTGTCTTGTTGGAAGGTAAACCTTCGGCCCAGTCTGAGGTCCTGAGCACTCTGGAGAAGGTTTTCGTCCAGGATATCCCTGTACTTGGCCGCATTCATCTTTCCCTCGATTGCAACCAGTCGTCCTGTCCCTGCAGCTGAAAAACACCCCCACAGCATGATGCTGCCACCACCATGCTTCACTGTTGGGACTGTATTGGACAGGTGATGAGCAGTGCCTGGTTTTCTCCACACATACCGCTTAGAATTAAGGCCAAAAAGTTCTATCTTGGTCTCATCAGACCACAGAATCTTATTTCTCACCATCTTGGCAAACTCCATGCGGGCTTTCATGTGTCTTGCACTGAGGAGAGGCTTCTGTCGGGCCACTCTGCCATAAAGCCCCGACTGGTGGAGGGCTGCAGTGATGGTTGACTTTCTACAACTTTCACCCATCTCCCAACTGCATCTCTGGAGCTCAGCCACAGTGATCTTTGGGTTCTTCTTTACCTCTCTCACCAAGGCTCTTCTCCCCCGATAGCTCAGTTTGGCCGGACGGCCAGCTCTAGGAAGGGTTCTGGTTGTCCCAAACGTCTTCCATTTAAGGATTATGGAGGCCGCTGTGCTCTTAGGAACCTTAAGTGCAGCAGAATTTTTTTTTGTAACCTTGGCCAGATCTGTGCCTTGCCACAATTCTGTCTCTGAGCTCTTCAGGCAGTTCCTTTGACCTCATGATTCTCATTTGCTCTGACATGCACTGTGAGCTGTAAGGTCTTATATAGACAGGTGTGTGGCTTTCCTAGTCAAGTCCAATCAGTATAATCAAACACAGCTGGACTCAAATGAAGGTGTAGAACCATCTCAAGGATGATCAGAAGAAATGGACAGCACCGGAGTTAAATATATGAGTGTCACAGCAAAGGGTCTGAATACTTAGGACCATGTGATATTTCAGTTTTTCTTTTTTAATAAATCTGCAAAAATGTCAACAATTCTGTGTTTTTGTGTCAATATGGGGTGCTGTGTGTACATTAATGAGGAAAAAATTAACTTAAAAGATTTTAGCAAATGGCTACAATATAACAAAGAGTGAAAAACTTAAGGGGGTTTCCGTACCCACTATACATATTATATGTTTCTAGCATGTTATATGTTTGGCAACGGTTCTTTTAACCCTTAAAGAACCCTTAAACAACCATGTAGGAAGACACATCATGGCCATATTCCAGGATGACATTTGACTTGCAATTTGATATTCAACAGTGCTTTGATCTGCCTGCATTGACACTATTCTTTAAGAGCTGCTGTACAGCCAAAATTATGTACCAGTTATCAATGTAAAGCTGCTTTGACACAATCTGCATTGTAAAAAGCGCTATATAAATAAAGGTGACTTGACTTGACTGATGACAATGTCAAGATTCACAGTTAAAATTGTGAAAGAATGGTTCAGAGAGCATGAAGAATCATTTTCGCACATGAATTGGCACCTCTGAGTCCAGACCTTAATTTCATTGAAAGTCTTTGGGATGTGCTGGAGGAGACTTTACAGAGTGATCACCTCTTGCATTGTCAATACAAGATCTTGACCAAAAACCGATGCACCTCTTGATGTAAATAACATCACAACATTTATCTCCATCGAGAGGTGCAGCATTTTTTGGTCTTCCACATTCTTCCACAGTTTGAGCTTAATGAATCTTGACATAGTCATCCTGGAATATGGCCATGATACATCTTAATACATGGTTGTTTAAGAAACATTCCATCTTTTAGGGTTAAAAGAACTGTTGCCAAACATATAACATGCTAGAAACGTAACAATTACTGTAATAATGATCTATCCATAGACTCTTAAGTATTTGCCTATTAAAATCCAAACAGCGACTTTTTTGGGGGGGGGGGGCAGTGTGTGTAAATATATACACAAGTAAATGCATATTGATTTAAGAATGTTCAGATATTTGTACTGTAGAACAAGACATACTGAGGTAGAAATATGAAACAAAGGAAGAACAGCACTTTTTTATAGTGTAAAACCAAATGACATCAGTTCATCAATCAGTAGGCTGAAATTTCAGATTTTAACTAATTCTCGCATCCACAAAATATCCATGTATGTAACAGAAAGGCGTTCGATTCGACAGTCCTGTTCTGACTTGTCAAAGAATTAGATGCGATTTTATAACTTTTGCCCTCAGAAACAGGAAGCGAATTACAAGCTACAGAACCACAAAACAGGAAACACATGTGGGACAGGAAGGTAGGATCATCTGGACACAAAGGGTTAAAGTTGGAATCAATTTAGACCGAACGACGACACAGCAAAGATGAAACAGAGGCACTGAAATAGAGTCCCTTTAACTTTGGAGTTTAGATTGTTTGAACTGTTGTGAATCAGTTTCTGTTGGATTAGGACACAACAGTAAACACTTGTGCGTGTTGTTGGGAGGTTAAGGGAGGGTTATGTGGGGGTTATTGGTAAGGTTAATACTCTGGAGAAGTGCAGTCCCATTGTCAGATGTTTGAATATAACGCATCTGAGGATCGCAGCACAACTCATTCGTCTTTTAGAAATGAACACTTCTTCAAATTCGACAGGTGCGAACTATGAATTAAGAGTCATTAATGTTTCTGCTCATATTTAGCCTGATTTTTAGCACGTGAACATCGTCGAGCATTCATCGTGGAGTGTTTTCCGCTGTGTCTATGGGCGTGCACTTCGTCCAGAGATGTGTTTAGCGTGATTAGACAGACCGTTCATTAGTGGGGTTTGGTGCTGTTTAATTACCTTTGTCGAGTAGCCATTCGTCAACTACCCGACCGAGTCGATACGGGATTCTTTGCCTAGCAATAGCCAGCCGTTCACTATCAAAGTTCCCTTTGAAGAACAAACAAATTCAACAGGTTACAATCTGGAAGGTCAAAGGTTAAAGATTAGAGGTTAGAGAGAACGCCAGCATGTCAACGTTTAGCAGGTTATGAACTTTAAAATCAGATTTAACACCCTCAAGGCTTTAAACATCGTTTTTGAGGTTAGAAAGTGAACCAAGCTCTGGTTACCATGTGTTTTAAACAAGAGTTAAGCATATTTATGAGTCATTTTAGAGGTTGAATATTACTTCTGGATAATTACAGTGCATTAAAGTGTCATGGTGAACGTGGACAAGCAACATCAAGAGTCATCGTTGTCATTCTCATTAAAAATGCATAAAGAACATTTTCACATCAGCATATCGTCAAACAGTCCTGATGAACATCTGTAAAAACTAGAGGAAAATGTTTTCTGTTTCAGGTCAAATAATCAAATGTTTTTTAGTTTATCGTCAACTAAAACCATAAAAACTTTTCTTTACTTAAAAAATAAGCGTCAAGGCAACTTTTCCATTTCCGTTTCATTTACCTTGAAGTACTTAAAAGAACTAAAATAATAATTAATCCAAATTATATAGACACATTCAACATTCAAATCTAATAAAAATGAAAAGAACACAACCAAATTACTAAAACTTTAACTAAAATTAAAATGCAAACAGAACATGTAAAAACTAAAACGTTTACATTGATACTAAAATGATGATCACACCAAACCTGTTTCATGTGTAGATACAGAAGCACACACTGCAGAGTAACATCAGTGTGTCGCTGCAGCATTAAAGCTCTTCAGGACGTGCGTGACCTGCCGAGCTCATTATGATTCACATATAAACACTTACTGTGAGAGAAAATCACACTGAGAAAGTGAGAATCTGCTGGCATTACACTTCATGCTGTAGATCAACTCTCTCTCGGCTGTTGTGAGTGAGTTGGCGTTGTAGTGAAATCAAACTTGTCAGTTCTTTAATTAGCTGCAGCAATCTTTCCTCGCTCTCTTTAATGAAGTCACTGGTAGCAGAGCGACTGCTTCTTAATTGCTCCTGCAGCTCGACTGCAAATGATCTAATCAAAATCCCCACATGCATCTCTGCCCGCAGTGGCCATCAGCGTTCAGTACGAGCACCTCAGCTTTATTAGCAAGATCAAATAAGCCTGGATCATATGTAAATACATCCAGCATTTAGGAAAGGATCCGTCTCCTGCTGCTGTAGACTGACGCCTCTCTGATTCTGATTCTACACTGAACATCAACTCAGGACCACGAGTGTATCATAGTCCTCGAATTCAAACACTGAAATGCATGAATATTATCACGTATGTGTGTGTATGAAGTATTCAGATGGTTTCTTTCAGAGGTGCAAAATACTTGAGTAATTTTACTTGATCACTATACTTAAGTATTATTTTGGGTGATTTGTACTTTACTCAAGTGCAATTTAATCTGAACACCTGTACTTTTACTTAAGGAAAAACCGTTGTTTTTTCATGCACTGTTCAATTTTGAAATAGTGGTCTATTTTGCATCCATAGTGACTTATTTCAGACTAGTGGAAAGAAAACATCCAAAATACATGTTAAGAGCATATTTATTGCACTTTTATCTCTTTGCGTCTGTAGATTTAAATTACAATGCAAAAACTATAAAAGTTTTTTCCTCCACTTCAGTAACACTTACATACACCAAAATTTACAGTTTTATTCATATCTATATTCTGAATGTTTTTACTGTGGGGTTCGTTCATATATCATTCACCTGATTATATATAATAATTTTATTCATAAAACATGCTGAAAATGTATTTTTTTCTGTCTGTTAATACTATTTTCTGATTTATAGAGTGATAAAAGAGAAATCCAAAATCCCTTCTGTTAAAACCTTTAGCTCTAATGCATCAACATTATCAAACAAGAATTTTGAACCTGGCTTCATCCAGTGTTCAGATTTATTTTCTGGAAATGTATGCAAAATAGTGTATTTCTAATTAGATAATGCCTCATTTAATTTTAAAAATAACATTTCAGAAAACTTTCAATCAACTGAAGTATCTTTTAGTTAAAAATTCTACCCTATTTACCTGTAGTGGTTTGCCATAATTACATTTCCCAAAGAAAAGACAGTACCTTTTACTACGTCTACATTTTAAAATCCTTAAATACAGCTTAAAGTTGTATATATATATATTTTTTTTTTTTTTACTTTCACTCAAGTATGTTTTTAGGCAGATATGTGGACTTTTAATTGAGTAAAATTTTCTCTCAGTATCCATGCTTTCACTTATAGAATTTATTCTCACTTGTGTCATTTTTGAGTATTTTACACCTCTGGTTTCTCTTACATTTGAGATCAAGGTGAGACTGAGTGTTTGTGAGATAAAAAAGCCCTCACAACATTTATATAAAACACATCAGAAGCCGCTTCATTCTCTCGTTTCACACAAGTCTTATCTTGGAAAGTGAAATTTTGTCCTCCTTATCTATGGTGTCACTTCAAACACCACAGCTCATCTTTGTGTTACTGGAAATGCAGGTTTCATTGTGATGGTGATGTGATGAAGGCAGAGATCTCACGCTGAGTTCCTCATGAAATTATCTCATGCTGCTCTTGATGTGCATTATGAAAGCAGAGCAAATAGACACAGTGACGGCCACATCCAACATCCACCCACCACACCACGTGAACTACATGCTAAATGATGAGCATCAGCCTTTCTGCTGATACAGAGTGCGTAGACACACACACACACACACACACACACTGCTCAAAGCTGCTCCAAACCCTAGTGAGCCGCCTCCCAGTCTACTGGGAATATCAATCTAAAGTAACACTTCACAAGGCTGAACATTAAACAGTGCTCAAAATGGAAGTATTTATGTTACATTGTTACGTTTTTTTGAATATAACAGGTTAATTCCATGTTCTGTTTGTTACAGTGTTTCTCAATTTCCTGGCTGCATTAGTGAAATTAAATCAGACGAATGATAAATGTACCACATAACTGTTGTTTTGTTAACTGGACTCCACTGAAGAACTTTATTTTAATGTACCATCAGTATTCTGAAGGATTAGCTGAAAGTAAACGTCTTACAGGCAGCATCAGGAGGAGCATCTGTGATGTCTTCATATGCAGCTCACTAGGGTTTGGAATGAGCCTCTCGTTCACAAACAAACAATAATTAATAAAGTCTCCTTTAATATGAACTCTTTCTGAGAGACCTAAGAGGAAATTATAACTAATTACAGTAATTACTGTAATTCTGACATGATGTGAACGAGGCAGTTGCAACAGAATGATGTATTTCACATTTCAGAAGTGATGGATGGATGGATGGATGGACGGATGGTTGGATGGAGGGATGATGGATGGATGGATGGAGGGATGATGGATGGAAGGATGAAGGATGGATGGATATGGATTGAGGGATGATGGATGGAGGGATGAAGGATGGATGGATATGGATTGAGGGATGATGGATGGAGGGATGGATGGATGGATGGATGGATGGAGGGAGGGATGATGGATGGAGGGATGATGGATGGAGGGAGGGATGATGGATGGAGGGATGAAGGATGGATGGATATGGATTGAGGGATGATGGATGGATGGATGGATGGATGGATGGAGGGATGAAGGATGGATGGATGGAGGGATGAAGGATGGATGGATGGTCAATCATTGTGTTTCAGGGCAGTTTGCATCTGATGTTGGCAGGTGAAATCACTTCCAACATCAACAACTCTGTCTACAGAGAAATAAATAAGTAAAAAAAAAAAAAAAAAATTGAGATAGCCTAAAGACAGCCTCCCACTTTGCTTCCTGTCAATTATCTGTACTGTCCTGTCACAAGAAATGCAAAAATGGCAAACAAATTAATAAAATAAATAAATAAATAAGATAAAAAGATCCAGACTGAATATAAAGTGCTGGTTGTGAGCTGTGTCACAGGACAGGTCTTGTAATCACACTAACACCGTGTTCACATCATGACAGAATTACCGTAATTACATGCTTTCATCTCAGCAGTTCAAACAGGAGCTTCAGACGAGGAAAGTTTCATTTCACTTGCACCACCTCAGTGAATTCACGTCCGACTTCTCTGCTATATGTGTTTGAAACTCTATTACTGAGACATTATCGATAACAGACGACAGTAAACAATCACTAATGACCTTCAGCATGACAAACCTCCACTTCTAATCCCATTCACGTTACATACAGTCGCTGTTACCATGACGACGACTCTGAGACTCGGATCAATCCCGGACGGGTTCGTCCTGCAGGAGGCAGCTGGAAGCTTCTGCTCGACATTCTACCCACAATTCCACTGCAGACTTCCTCCGCGCTAACTGGGTCACTGGATATTTTTATTTCTCCAGTCCGCTCTGCTGCTCCTCGCGTCACGGGCACTTTCTCATTTAGGAAGAGCCCAGATCTGCTTCATTAACACGTTCCTCAGCAGCCGCGACTCTGATTTCTATCATTATGACACCAGAATGATCAGCTGGTGGAGTTTAATGTGTTGAATATTCCACTGAATCAAAGACCAGCGTCTGACCGTCATCCAACAATTTGACTTTAACCAGTGACTGATTCAGCCAGCAGTGATGATCGGTAATAATAGATGCTGATCAACAAAAACACTTTATTCAGCTTTATAGCTGATGTCACCCCTCCTGTCGAACCGCCCACTCTAGGCGGGACTCGAACCCAGGTCTGCTGGCACGGGAATTGCCTCTCTAACAAGGAGGCTAAACACGCAGTCTCTAACATCAGTCGCTGGTTCTGTTATTTTTCTGTTTATCACTGTGAAGCTGCTTTAAAACAATCTACATTGAATAAAGCTTGACGAATCCTCGAACACAAACAGGTTTGGTGTGATGATGTTTTGAATCATTAAAACGTTCAACAGTTTATGACCAGAAAACATCTTCCTCAATGAGAGAGACAGACAGAGAGAGCGACACGCCGGCTGTCTGTCGTGATCCGAGTGTGTGTGTGTGTGTGTGTGTGTGAGTGTGTGTGCTCACCTGACGGGAAGCGCTCGATCACGGGCAGATTGTCCACCTGTAGCGTTGCGTTCCCGCCGCTCCGTGTGAACCGCACCACGTGATACTTCCCGTCGCTGACCATCACGCCGGCCTCATCGATGACGATGTCGTCCGTCCCCACGTTAAAGATCACGCCGACCTTCCCTCGCTCCTGACAGACACACGAGAGAGAGAGACGGGTCAGTGATGATCTTCATCATTTCAGATGTTATAACAGACTTTCAAGATCATTCTCTTCCAAACTGATCCATGTTTCCTCTCAGATTCACACACAATTCAAACAAAAATCATCACCTTGCTTTTGCTTTTAGAAATGAAAAGTTGTAACACCTGGATCATCATCCCAAGACGGATGTTCATACAGACAAATGTTTACCGTCACTAAGAGTCCAACAATCTCACACTGAAGGAGGACTGAGGATAAAATATATAGTGCAAATTCTGCCAAAACAACTGCACACTTTCGGCATGATACGAGACCAAAGCATCAGTCCAACGATCACAGTTCAGACTGAAAAATCCACATCCTGGAATAATCCATACACAGATGTGATGTCATTCTCAATCTGAATCCGTCACATGAGCAGCTGCTTCAAGAATACAGCTTCGGGGTGTAACGTACACAAACATGACGGTTCGGTACGTACCTCGGTATTGAAGGTTCGAAGGAAACTAAACATAAAATCTTTTTTTATTAAACAGTGGTTTATTGAACAAATTGTGTGTCTTTCTTTAAATTCATTTAATTATAATTCATATTTTCTTTAGGATAAAAATCTATCTCAGCTATAATGCCGTACAATTATAGTTAATTGTATAGGTTACAATTAACAACAGAGCCCAAACTATTACATTCGTATGCTATTTATTATGAGATATAACAATACTCAAAACCCAAATAAAATAAAATGTAAAAAACCTCTAAATCTGATTATAAAATTATTACTCCAATTCCTTTTTGAAATATAATCATTTACAAAGTTACTGTCATAACTTGTTTTCATGACAAATATATTTAAACATTAAATAATTAAGACATTACTAACATAAAATAAAGTAAATATAATGAATATATAAGCTAATATGGTGCATATGTAGTGAAATGCTTCATTTCTCTAGTGAACTAACATGCTGTGGACACTCAATGACTTGCCTAAGGTAGATGTAATGCTACGTGAGAATTAGCTCAAGCTGTTTTTCTGCGGTTGAAACACTGCTTGATATCATCTGTTTTTCTTCTTCTGCGCTTTTTCCTGTCGTGGCATTTAGCAAACAGCGTTGCATTACAGTGTGCGCCCCCTTCTGGACTGGAGTGTGGATCGCCTGTGGCTGACTGTATTTGTCATGTGACTGCATGAAACGAACTGTGACGTCTGTACTGGATGGTTCAGGATGAATACATGTACCGTTACACCCCTTGTACGGATATGTCAGTTCTGTTAAATTAAAATGAATAATTGTGATCATGCTGTTACAGCAATAATCAACAATTATTTTCTTTGTCATAATCTGAGAAAAGGCTTTTATGTACAAAAATCTGTTATGGTTAAAACTAAATTTTTATTGTTTGTAGTGCAAGTTGTATGAATGCATATCAGCATATTTTAATGCACCTACACACATACAAAAGTTTTTAGACATCATTAACCCGAAGGCAACCCGACAGCTCCGTTCAGCTGCGCCGCAGAGCATCTGAATGTTTGAGGTGTGAGTGTGTGTGTGTGTGTGTGTGTGTGAGTGTGTGCGTGACTGTTGATTCTGAGAGTGAAGATGAATGATTCATCGATTCAGGCAACAAATGATTCACGTGAATCAACGGACGCTCTGCCCTGAAGAGAGAGTGCCGAGCGTTGCGTACACGTTACGTCATGCCACGTTTATTCCAGCCATTCTGAGATGAAACTCATTTATTTATGTGACAAATATATGAATTCGTACGCACAAAACACCAACAGCCAAATGTGTTTCTGTGACAAATGGACAGTCCATGAACACGCTCTGAAAATAATTTTCCTTGTTTTTCCTCAATACAAAATATCCTTAAAGCAAGAAACATTTACCTGAGAAATGAAGGAGCATGAGATATTTTCAGAAGCTTAAAACGTGAAAAACATCTAACAAAACAAAATACACCCATTAAACACGAGTATTCATTTTCTTCACTGTAAGAGTGACGTTCCTCCTCAGTGTTTCTGTCGTTTTCCAGCACAAACATCTAAACATTCTTAAATCAAGATACGTTTACTGGAGAAGAGAAATGACTGAAGATATACAGTCTTGTTTTCAGAAAAATTGCCAATGGGGTCAGAAAAACAATTTTGTTTTCCCTTTGAATGAAGCTTGTTTTTCTGACCCCATTAGCAGATATTTGTTCTTGATTTAAGCACAAACTCACTTCATTTGGATCATATTCTCAGACTTGTTATCTTCAGTCATTTCTCTTCTCCAGTAAATGTATCTTGACTGAAGAATGTTTAGATATTTGTGCAGGAAAACAAGACAGAAACACTGAGGAGGAACGTCACTCTTGCACTGAAGAATCCTGATTCTGCACATGATATTTTGAAACGTGTAAAACACAGATGAATCACACAAAGAGCTGTGAAGAGTGTTTCAGGTGTTTGCAGAAATTAAACTCTCACTGAGAGAAAACTAAAGCAAGCAGAGCGAGAGAGAGAGAGACGCGGTGAGATCAAAGTGTTTTTTGAAGGTGAATCTCTTTCTCAGAGACACTGAAGACCCCATAACCATCATTAAAGTTTCGTGTGACCTGTGCCGCGGTACACCGTCTGTCGGCTCGGTCCAGACGGGATGGATGAGCCTCGGGCGTCCAACACCCTGTCGCCGGTTTGTGTTTGCCTCTCCTCGGACACTGTTGGTGAATTCTCACACTGCTGACCGGAGCAACACAAGCCTTGCTGTTTCAGAGACATTCTGACCCCGTCGGCGCGCCGTAACAGTTCAGATCTCAGATTGAACACGCTGATCGTTTGTTCACCATCTAATCTACCCAGATCTCAACATGTGTCCTTGTTAGGAGAGGATCAAATCGCTTCACCTGTGACTGCTCGTAATGTTTCATAACTGATGAATTTTGCAGCACTTGTTCCTCTCTTATTCGGCATCATTACGAATGTGTGCGTTTTGGATGCTTGAGGTTAATTGCATTATATAAATCAGTTAGGAATATAAGTCGCAGCAGATATAGTTATATTCTGGAAGATTCTGTAATCTGTCTCTCTCACAGATGGACGTGTGTTTGAGAAATGCAGCAGATGTTTTATAAATGTGTCTCGTTCTCTGTGTGAACGTTAGCTAACACGCGCTCAGCTGACTCTGTGAATACTGATGACGAGATGAAAGCAGCCTGACCTCTGACCCCATACAGCCCCGCCCACACATCATGTCAATCATCACAGTACTGAAAGCTGTGTGTGTGTGTGTGTCCTTCATTTGTCCTTCTGTTGTGTGTCGATCTGTGTAAGCACGGATAAATCGCAGTCTGTTCACACACACACACACACTGGTTTATTTAAGTATGTAAATGAGTTGATTATAATGAGCACAAACCCTAACAGAGACTGTGTTTGGCCAGATTTCAGCTCAACACACAGTTTTATGCATTACTGGGTTAAAAACAACCCCCGGTGGGCTGAAAATGGACCAGCGAATGGGAAACTAAAAACATTCTTATTTTAATTTAGTTTACCTTGATGTAGTAAAATCACTAAAACTAAAATGAAAATTAATAAAAACTAACAAAAATGACAAAATGCAACAAAATTACTAAAACTTTCAAATGAAACGAAACAAATATCAGGCGTCTCTTGAGTTCACTGAATCAACCTGCAGTTGATTCTGTTGAAGAACGTCATATTTCTCTCTATCTGATCACTCTTATTTTAATTAACATTCTCAGTGCTGTAAGCTAATGATAGACGACTTTAAATAGATTATAATTAACTGCTGAGTTTCATCGGTACAAATACCACCAGAGGGAGGAGACAGACAGACGTCCGTGTGAGACGCGTGAGTATCTTCACAAACACACTGACACTGTGTTCAGGATAAAGACCTCGTATACTTCAACCCAAATCAAAGAGAGACGTCCTTTTGAACAAAATCAGGGCAAAACACAATTTGTGTCTGGAGTTCGAAACTTGAACTTTCCGGAGTAAACACCTTCAAACTCCCATTGGACCGTGGTGATGATGTAACAGGTGGGTGTGGCTAAACATGAGTAAAAACATGAACACACTGGAGAGCCGCTGAAGCTGTAATGGACCATCTGCAATGAACTTCCTGAAGAACGTCCGTTATAATGTAAGCCAGCAGGAAATCTTCCGGTGAAATGTCACTTGTTGGTGTGTCGGTATCTCCAGTGTCCTGAGGTAGCTTTAACAGCATCAGTAGTGTAATACTTAGTTTATAATCAGAATATAGTCACTTAAATAGTCAGGCCTAGCGTTCATTTAGTTATTCGAAGTAAGATGACATAAAAAAAGACGTACCTCACTTTTGTGTGAAAAACAGCATCAACAAACTGTAAATTAAATATTTATTGTGCACTTTAGTCAGATTCATTGAATGAAATGTGAGTTTTCAGAAGTGTGATCTTGAGCTGCTCTGACTGACAGCTTCAGTGATTATAAAGAGAGAGCGGCGCTCGCTTCTGTGTCATTCATTCACAAGAAAAGTTATTGTTTTTCAGGAGATTTTGTGAGTACTTCATACTTCACCTTGACAAAATTTATTTTAATGTTTAATATTTATACAAAAGTGAAACTGAGTGAAAAACTATTACAGGAAATGGCTGATATGAGCCATATATATATATATATCTTTTTTATTTTTAAATAAAAGTGTTTTCCATCAAATGTTGGATTTCCTCCATCTTGAAACATTCGGTTTTACAAATGGAGACAATCTCAGAAGGATGAACACATAATGTTTTCGGTAATTTTAATAAATTCAATAATTTGAAGTTGTGGAGAAGTGTTGTGCACAGACACTGTGTTTCTTATTCAAACGTCCCCATTCGCTTCATCTTTATCGCAATCAATAAAACTGCTTTATTGACAAATTAGGTGAGTGTGATAACTGCTTTAAAATATGAATACAACATTAAAAGTCAACCATTGATGGTTTTGCGTCGATGTACACAATGATCAGTTCACTGGAAATGCCCGAGCTGGCTTCACGAGAACCAGGACGTAAGCGTGCATATGGTCAATTCTAATTTAAAGTGACGCTGACACTGTTTTTCATGTTTAATATTGTAAAGCTGCTGCTTTAAAGCAACTATTGTATAAAGTGCTGAATAAATTAACCTGACGTGACTGGAGTCTGAATCTGCTGACGTCACTATGATCAGATGCTTTCTGAACTGCTGTTTTCTCATTTTTCTTGTGTTTATTTAGTTATTGAGAGAAAAGCGCAGCACATTTACACATTCATCTAAATGGCGTCTGGATGTATATCTATCAGTTTATCACTGGAAAGATACGAAGATAAGCAAAGAACGAAAAATAACTTTGCCGCTAGTATATCATGCTCCTCTTGTAATATTCCTAACACTAACTAAAACTAAAACCATAAAAAACTATTTTAAATAAAATTAACATTTACTGAAATAAAATAGAACATACTTTGTTTTGTTTCTGCTGTTGCCAAAGCAACATTTCTCATTATCATTTGGTTTCACTTGAAGTACAAAACAAACTAAAACTAATAAATAAAAAATAATAAAAACAATATAAAAAAATAATAAAAATGACTAAAATGCACATCAGAATTACTAAAACATAATTAACATGAAAACAAAAAAGTATAAAAATCAGTTACACGGTTAATCGGTTTTGATGGTCAACTTTAGCCATTCTACTAACTTTAAGTAACTTTGCAACTACACAACCAAGTTACTTGTAGTTAGTAGAATGACTAAAGTTGACCATCAAAATAAAGTGTTACCTAAAATAAAATCAAACTCAAAATATAAACACATAGTATAACAGTATATTACAAAGGATTGTTAAAAATTCAAAGCATCATGATTTCGTTCAGATGTCCTCACTAACTCCTCTTTGTTTTAACTTGAATTTGTTTGTTCATTGAATGAAAAGTTCGATAGGACACTTAAAATGTGAAGTTAGCACCATCTTTGTTTTTTGAGTGACCATCCTATAAATCAAAGATGGAAGACCAAAAGTTTTATGAATCATAGTTATAAAAGAATCAGTGAAATAGTTTGAGGCAGAGTTTTATCTGACAAAACTCAACGTAGAAGAAAATCCCTCATGAAGAACTGAGGACTGAAAGCTGAACTCACTGCAAACATCACAAACACACACCTGTATCACTGAACCCTTGAAAACACTTGAACTACGACCCTATTAAAGCACAAAAAATCTCAAAGAAAGATGTGTGTGTTTCCCTGAAAAGCCTTATTAGTGTGTGTGTGTGAGTGTGTGATGAGAGGATCATAATGGAGCTTTTCTCATATATGACAGTAAAGACTCAAAAGCTCGGAGCAAAGCTCATCCTCGCTCACGGCAGCCAATTAAAGCGGCTCGTTTGAGGGAGAAGCTGTGAGATCCAAGATGGCTGACAGCCGTGAGCAGTTTCACCACCGTAACATCTGTAGTAATTGGGCTCCGATCAATCCAAACCCACTCGCTCTGTCTCGCACGCTTCATGCCGTTTGTTCTGTGGAGACTCACACACACAGCTGGAGATTCATAAAACACTGGGAATCACTTTTGATTGTGTTGATATACACTGGCAATCAAAAGATTGGAATAATTATGATTCTTTAATGTTTCTGAAAGAGTCTCTTCTGCTCATTTATTTGATCAAAAATACAGTAAAACAGTGAAATATTATTCCAGTGTAAATCAGCTGTTTTCTATGTGAATATATAGTAAAGTGTAATTTATTCCTGTGATCAAAGCTGAATTTTCAGCATCATTACTCCAGTCTTCAGTGTCACATGATCCTTCAGAAATCATTCTGATATGATGATTTGATGCTCAAGAAACATTTATGATTATTATCAATGTTGAAAACAGTTCAAATTTATACACTACCATTCAAACTTAATACTTTTATTGAACAAAGACGTATTAAATTGATCAAAATTGACAGTAAAGACATTGATAATGTCACAAAAGATTCTGTTTCAAATAAATGCTGTTCTTTTGCATTTGCCGCCAGTGTAAAATCTGAAATGAAATCTCTTGTGCTGTACATTATAAAATGAGGTTGCGTCACCTGTGTTTAACATGCGGTGCGTTCATCGCTCTGGTTTGTGTGTAATTGAGCATTTGAGTGACGGAAGCTTCTGCTTTTGACCTTCTTCAATCTGATAAAGACAGAGTCGCAGATAACGGTGACCTTCCCATCAGACTGCAGCGAGAGTCTCCTCACAGCAGATCACACGCTTAACAAGGACTAAATCTGCAATAACCAGCAGCTCTCAGAGCTCTGACACAAGAGCCTCAATCATCCTGCCCAGCATCCACTAACAGCAGTTCAAAAACCACCACGACCTAGACGAAAACTGATAAACGATTTAAATATTGCACCCGGCAATCCACGTGATGTAGAAGAAAACGTGATTCATCAGATCAGGACACCTTCTTCCATTGCTCCGTGGTCCAGTTCTGATGCTCACGTGTCCACTGTTGGCTCTTTGGGCGGTGGACAGGGGTCAGCATGGGCACCCTGACTGGTCTGCAGCTATGCAGCTCCATACGCAACAAACTGATGCATTCTGACACCTTTCTATCAGAACCAGCATTAACTTCTGGAGCAGTTTGAGCTACAGGAGCTCGTCTGATCAGAGCCTTCAATGAGTCTCGGCCGCCCATGACCCTGTCTCCGGTTCACCACTGTTCCTTCCTTGGAGCACTTTTGATAGATACTGACCACTGCAGACCGGGAACACCCCACAAGAGCTGCAGTTTTGGAGATGCTCTGACCCAGTCGTATAGCCATCACAATTTGGTCCTTGTCAAACTCGCTCAAATCCTTACGCTTGCCCATTTCTCCTGCTTCGAACACATCAACTCCTCAGAGACTCGTATCTTCACGTGTGTCATGACTGAACGTCAAAGGTCATCTGTTGGTCCAAAGGTCATCTGTTGTGAAGGTTTCTGAATGCAGTTTTAATGAGCTGATGAAGCCGAATGCTCTCTGAGGATCTGCGTCCGTTCCTTCCCCCTCATGTTCTTACAGACGACACTTCCTACATGCACTGATTCCCTTTTAATTGTTGTTTTAATGTTCCTGCAAACAATAGCCAACAAGGACCAAAGCACCAGGGACAGTCTTCAAAAACAGGGCGACTGCGGCGTCGTAAACATCATTAAAATCTCTGGCGGTCCCAGAGCTGACGCACACAAACACTCCCACGATCCCTCAGGCTCTTCCCTGAATCAGTAAACAGCTGAAGACGCTTCTCTCACACTCTCCATCTCAGACATCTTCCCACAATCCAGCTCTCTCCTCAAGATCAAGCTTATTAGCAGTGAATGAACGTGTTTGTTTTTGGATGCAGAGAACTGCTGTGATGATTCATTAACAAACGACTCGTTTTCAATTAACCAAAGGAACTGTTTCACAGGCTTGATCATGAAAAGAATAAGAAAAGATCTAAAGGAGATACACAACTTACTGCAATATTTACATGTTTTTTATACGTGTGTGTATATTTTTACTAGGACTTTCGATTTAATGTGTTAATTTGATAAATTAGTCTCTGAGCAACACACAGCTGTGTTTCTGAATGAATCCACGTTTTGAGCGAATCAACTGGGTGAACCACTGATTCATGGACCATTCAATCAGCCGTTTGAATGAACAGAATGAATGAATGATTCAATGACTTACTCGTTTAGACATTTGCCGCCACCTACTGGCATTTTTAGTTTCTGATTTAGAGTATAATTTAATATAAATAAAAATAATAATAATTTTTCCATATTAATAAAAGACCTACTAAAGGTATAATTCACACAAAATTGAAAATTCTGTCAACATTTACTCAACCTCATGAAGCCTAATAGGTTATGTGTAATAAATTCTATGTAGAATCAAATAAAATGCTTTTTTTTTGAGCTACTTTTTGTAATAACTTTTGTAATATCTACTTTTCTCATTTAACACAATAATGACTTTAAATTATCTTTTGGGGGTAATTTCTCAGCCAAATTTGATGTGTGATTAATTAGATTCATTAATTGCCACATTGTGTAATTAATTAGATTAAAAAAATTAATCACCTTTTGCTTTAGTCATAGCCAGTGTTGGGCACGTTACTTTAAAAAAGTAATTAGTTATAGTTACTAGTTACTTCTCACAAATAGTAACTGAGTTAGTAACTGAGTTACATCATTATAAAAGTAACTAATTACCAGGGAAAGTAACTATTGCGTTACATTAAAAAAAAAATAATAATAATAAAATATGTCAAATAACTTGGATGCCCCCAATATTAAATATAAGTCTAAGAATAAATGATGCATGATCCGCTCTTGCTCACGACATGAAATTTCTCTGAACTGTACTAGCTGTTGTAGCCATTAAAGAAAACATAGTTTCATATTTATGTTTAAATAGGCCTATGTTATTTTTTAATTTAATCTATTTGATTATGAAAAGTGAACAGATAGAATACATCATAAGATGCGCAATATAGCTGGAGACATGGAGTGGGACAGACATGATTTTGACCACTTCATTAAGTTTTGTAGAAAGCGTTTCTTTAAAGTGAATTTCGTTTTGTAAAAATTGTATCTTAATTTTAATCAATGTTTCATCAACCAATTGCCTGGATTTAATAAATAAGAAGCAAATATATCAGACAATATAATCATGACATGGAGGCGCCGGCGCGATCACTTGAGTGTGAACTGGAGCGCGTCTTACAGGCTAAATGAACCCAAACTCAGCGTATAGTCTGCTTGCCTCACAGACATGAGAAAAATATCTATAGAAAGCTTGAAATGTCTACTTCTAAATTAAATAATTCAAAACTAAAAGAAATAGACCACTCTCTGATTATGTAATCCAAATGAAATGTGCATTCTCTCTCCAGGCGCATTCACTATGTGGAGATTTATTTATTTAAACTTTATTTAACCAGGCAAGTCATTAAGAACAAGTTCTCATTTTCAATAACAGCCTGGAGATGATGAGAGTCAGCAATGTCAACATCTTCACAGCCGACACTGATTCAGAAAACACTAGTTTATTAATAAACAATTAAAATGTCTCCTTGCAGTTTTTATCACATAATCATATGCTTTACACGTGCGCTTGAGTGCTATATAGCCTATACGTAAACGCTCATTATTATGGTTTATTCTCTCCAGTATTTAAGAAATTAAATTAATATGAATGTGATTAGTCAACTAATGGCTTAAATGAACAACTAGGCTACTAGTCGACTAGAAAAAACTTATTTCACATATTTTCGGTCCAGCATGTCACAAAGAATATTCTGGTTTGAGCTCGCGGTCCGCTCGCACACACGCACACACACACACACACACACACAGAGCATTGTACATTATTATCAGTTTAAAATTATGACTAACCTGTACTATTTCTTTACAACAGAACGCTATCATCTCTAGTCACACACCAGTCATCATCAGTTAGCATGTATCCCACCCCAACACACACACCAGAGAAAAACTTTGCAGGTCATATGGCTGAGAGAGAGAGACTCGGATGAAAACCACCTCAGTGAACTCAATTATAGTAACGCTGCATTCTTTTGTCAGTAATGGTAACGCCATTGTAACGGGGGAAAAGTAATTCGTTTGATTACTCGTTACTGAAAAAAGTAATGCTGTTAGTAATGCCGTTTATTTATAACAGCGTTATTCCCATCACTGGCCATAGCCATTCATCTTTTTGGGTATGTCTGTACTAGCTTTGCACACCTAGATTGGGAATATTTGCCCATTCTCCTCGCAGAATTGCTCAAGTTCAGTCAAATTCCGTGGTCAGCGGCAATGAACTGCTCTTCACAGATTTTCTGTGGGATTTAAGTCAGGGCTCTGACTCGGCTACTCCAGGACATTCACCTTCAGATCCTTAAGCCATTGCGTTGTTCTTTTGGCGGTATGTTTGGGATCATTGTCATGTTGGAAGGTGAATGTCCTGCCCATCTTCAGCTGTCTAGCAGAGAGACACAGGCTTTCCTCAAGAATTTGGATGTACATGGCAGCATCCACTTTCCCTTCAATCCTGACCTCTTTTGTTCTCATGTTGAATCCGTCAGTATGAGCATCTCTCTACAGGCATGTGAATGAATCCAGTGCAGTGACCGAAGGGACGTTCTCTGTGATGATATCCGTCTCTTTCTCATACGAGGGTCATCAGAGCGTCTCGTTTATCTGCTCTGCTGTAATCACAATGGTCAAACAGAAGCGTCTCAGTCCTCAATCCAATCTGTCAGTATGATCGTTGGGCCTTTGGACTCGCAATCGCTTTCACCAAGAATAATATTTGCGTCTTATCGAGCAGCTTGATAAACCATGAAAGATTGAGAGCCTGTGGTGGCCATTGAAGAAATGCCTTCTGGGGGAGAGAGAGAAAGAGAGAGAGAGTGTGTGTGTGAGAAAGAGAGGAGCTCAATAAGAGAGGATGGACAAAAAAAGATCTATCTGTCTGTAAGGGTTAGTTCCTTCAAAGGGATAGTTAGCATAAAATTAAGCTTTATTCATTATTTACTCACTCTGGTCTGTAAATAACCTTGGTGAAAAATAACCTTCTTCAAACTTTAAAAAGGGATTATATGAATGTTCACGAGCAGGACATTCCCTAAAACGTTTGTGTTCAAAAAAGAAAGAAGGTCATAATGCTTTAGTAAATAATGACAAAGCTTTCATTCTTGGGTGAAATATGTCTTTAAAGTGTAACTGATTCTGCCATGAAATGCTAGATTTGGCGTCACGTAATTTGTCCAGTTCGTTAATTCAATTAGTCAGATTACACGTGGTGCCTGAGTGAACGAACAAACAGCAGCTACAGATGCTTGAACAGATGTAAGGAAGAAGGCCAATCACAACCTCATATGCAAATATGACAATGACATCATCATAGTGCAACAGTGCCCACCCACTTTTTCAGCAACAACGGTTCTGGAAGTATTTTCCCCATGTGGATTAAAGACAGTAGGTTTATGGAGTTAATTGTTAAATTTGACTTTCTCTATGGAGAATATGAATGGGCTTTATACTTCCAGAATCCAACTGTGTTCTGAACATTATCTGAACATATCAGTGTAAGTCAGTGGGTGGATCATCCTACATTCAGACAGAAACAGTACGCTTCCCTTCTAATTGACTTGAGAAAGATTACAGAGATGCCCAGATGCTCACTAGTAAGTGACCTACAGCACAGAAGCGTCGCTCTGAGATTAATGGAGCGCATCTGCGGCGAGCGGCCCACCCAGGAGGAGCAGCGGAGGTTGTTCATCACCCGTCGGACGGGTCCTAGAAACACGAACCGACCCACATTGACAATCGAATGAAGTACTGATCACTAATACAGAGTTAAATACACTCAAATATCTAAACATTCTTCAATCAAGATACATTTACTGGAGAAGCAAAATGACCCCCCCCCCCCCCCAAAAAAAAAAAAAAAAATTAAAGTGAGTTTATGTGCAAAACAAATATCTGCCAGTGGGGTCAGAAAAATAAATTTCTTTTTTATTTGAATCAGTTTATTGAATTAAGGCTTAGGGTCACTCTTGTGGTAACCAGGAGAGTGTAACTTTTATTCTTCATAATGATGCCCTCGATTCTGAAACTGAAACTAGAGAACTGGAAAAAACAGAAGCTGCGGAAGGTGTGTGTGTGTGTGTGTGTGTGTGTCTTGAGGGCTGAAAGAGTTTCCTCCCACGCAGGGTAAAATTAATTGCCGTCCCCTCCAGACACCAACACACAGATTAATCACCGCACACCTTCACAAACACCGTACTGCTGACACACACACCATGATACAGAGGCTTTATCAGAGGAGGAGAACACACACACCTCACAACCCAAGGTCTTTATCGCACCCAAAGCACACACAAACACACGGGTATGTGTTGAGAAAGCAGCGATGGTTAACGGAGAGTAAGACGAACGCTGAAGGGTCAGTGGCAACAACAGCCTGAGACCCTCCGTCTGTCCTTCATCACACACTCTGAGAGACAATTACTGAACAGACTGAGAAAACAGGCTAGTAATTGATCTCTGAGAGAGAGAGATGCAGAGAGAAAGAGCCCAGGCTTTAGATTTGGGGTGAGAACATGAGGAACAAATTGAAGCACCAGAGAAATCCAGAAACAGCCCATTTAATGAAGTCTGGACTAATGAAGTGAAACAGACACACAGATCCAGATGAACAATGATCAGTGTCTCTGAGAAGAGATAGATAGATAGATAGATAGATAGATAGATAGATAGATAGATAGATAGATAGATAGATAGATAGATAGATAGATAGATAGATAGATAGATAGATAGATAGATAGATAGATAGATAGATAGATAGATAGATAGATCTAGGTCTTCAAGAGAACACACACACACACACAATCTGCCACTGCAGCTGCTATTGTGCTGCATTTAATTCAGTCCATGGTGTGTGTATCTGAAATTAATTTTACTCCTTCTTTTCTAGACAAAGCTACTACACTAGAGGGATCTGAGTAAACAAAGTATTTTAAGGTAAATAAAAGCTGCATGTTTGCCCAGAAGTCGAAGCACTCATTTACAGATGGAGATTGTATGTACACATATTAGCACACATGCTGTTTCACAGGCTCTCCTGAAGCACTGTGTGTATGGACAGTCACTGTAAGCCCCACCCTCAAACATATAGTCACTGTAAGCCCCGCGCTCAAACATACAGTCACTGTAAGTCCCGCCCTCAAACACAGTCACTGTAAGCTGCGCCCTCAAGCAGTCACTGTAAGCCACACCCTCAAACAAGCCCCACCCTCAAACATACACAGTCACTGTAAGCCCCGTCCTCAAACATAGTCACTGTACGCCCCGCTCTCAAACATATAGTCACTGTAAGTCCCGCCCTCAAACATACACAGTCACTGTAAGCCCCGCCCTCAAACATAGTCACTGTACGCCCCGCCCTCAATCATAGTCACTGTAAGCCCCGCCCTCAAACATAGTCACTGTACGCCCCGCCCTCAATCATAGTCACTGTAAGCCCCGCTCTCAAACATATAGTCACTGTAAGTCCCGCCCTCAAACACAGTCACTGTAAGTCCCACCCTCAAACATACACAGTCACTGTAAGTCCTGCCCTCAAACACAGTCACTGTAAGCCCCATCCTCAAACATACACAGTCACTGTAAGTCCTGCCCTCAAACACAGTCACTGTAAGCCGCGCCCTCAAGCAGTCACTGTAAGCCACACCCTCAAACAAGCCCCACCCTCAAACATACACAGTCACTGTAAGCCCCGTCCTCAAACATATAGTCACTGTAAGTCCCGCCCTCAAACATACAGTCACTGTAAGCCCCGCCCTCAAACATAGTCACTGTACGCCCCGCCCTCAATCATAGTCACTGTAAGCCCCGCTCTCAAACATATAGTCACTGTAAGTCCCGCCCTCAAACATAGTCACTGTACGCCCCGCCCTCAATCATAGTCACTGTAAGCCCCGCCCTCAAACATAGTCACTGTAAGCCCCGCCCTCAATCATAGTCACTGTAAGCCCCGCCCTCAAACATAGTCACTGTACGCCCCGCCCTCAATCATAGTCACTGTAAGCCCCGCCCTCAAACATAGTCACTGTACGCCCCGCTCTCAAACATATAGTCACTGTAAGTCCCGCCCTCAAACATAGTCACTGTACGCCCCGCCCTCAATCATAGTCACTGTAAGCCCCGCCGTCAAACATAGTCACTGTAAGCCCCGCCCTCAATCATAGTCACTGTAAGTCCCGCCCTCAAACATAGTCACTGTACGCCCCGCCCTCAATCATAGTCACTGTAAGCCCCGCCCTCAAACATAGTCACTGTACGCCCCGCCCTCAATCATAGTCACTGTAAGCCCCGCCCTCAAACATAGTCACTGTACGCCCCGCTCTCAAACATATAGTCACTGTAAGTCCCGCCCTCAAACATACAGTCACTGTAAGCCCCGCCCTCAAACATAGTCACTGTACGCCCCGCCCTCAATCATAGTCACTGTAAGCCCCGCCCTCAAACATAGTCACTGTACGCCCCGCCCTCAATCATAGTCACTGTAAGCCCCGCTCTCAAACATATAGTCACTGTAAATCCCGCCCTCAAACACAGTCACTGTAAGTCCCGCCCTCAAATATACACAGTCACTGAAAGTCCCGCCCTCAAACACAGTCACTGTAAGCCGCACCATCAAACATACAGTCACTGTAAGTCCCGCCCTCAAACACAGTCACTGTAAGCCGTGCCCTCAAACAAGCCCCACCCTCAAGCATAGTCACTGTAAGCCACACCCTCAAACAAGCCCCACCCTCAAACATACACAGTCACTGTAAGCCCCGCCCTCAAACACAGTCACTGTAAGCCGCACCATCAAAAATACACAGTCACTGTAAGTCCCGCCCTCAAATATACACAGTCACTGAAAGTCCCGCCCTCAAACACAGTCACTGTAAGCCGCACCATCAAACATACAGTCACTGTAAGTCCCGCCCTCAAACACAGTCACTGTAAGCCGTGCCCTCAAACAAGCCCCACCCTCAAGCATAGTCACTGTAAGCCACACCCTCAAACAAGCCCCACCCTCAAACATACACAGTCACTGTAAGCCCCGCCCTCAAACATAGTCACTGTACGCCCCGCCCTCAATCATACAGTCACTGTACGCCCCGCTCTCAAACATATAGTCACTGTAAGTCCCGCCCTCAAACATACACAGTCATTGTAAGTCCCACCCTCAAACATACACAGTCACTGTAAGTCCTGCCCTCAAACACAGTCACTGTAAGCCCCACCCTCAAACATACACAGTCACTGTAAGTCCCGCCCTCAAACATACACAGTCACTGTAAGTCCTGCCCTCAAACACAGTCACTGTAAGCCCCACCCTCAAACATACACAGTCACTGTAAGCCCCACCCTCAAACATACAGTCACTGTAAGTCCCGCCCTCAAACATACACAGTCATTGTAAGTCCCGCCCTCAAACATACAGTCACTGTAAGTCCCGCCCTCAAACATACACAGTCACTGTAAGTCCTGCCCTCAAACACAGTCACTGTAAGCCCCACCCTCAAACATACACAGTCACTGTAAGCCCCACCCTCAAACATAGTCACTGTAAGTCCCGCCCTCAAACATACACAGTCATTGTAAGTCCCGCCCTCAAACATACAGTCACTGTACGCCCCGCCCTCAATCATAGTCACTGTAAGCCCCGCCCTCAAACATAGTCACTGTACGCCCCGCCCTCAATCATAGTCACTGTAAGCCCCGCTCTCAAACATATAGTCACTGTAAATCCCGCCCTCAAACACAGTCACTGTAAGTCCCGCCCTCAAATATACACAGTCACTGAAAGTCCCGCCCTCAAACACAGTCACTGTAAGCCGCACCATCAAACATACAGTCACTGTAAGTCCCGCCCTCAAACACAGTCACTGTAAGCCGTGCCCTCAAACAAGCCCCACCCTCAAGCATAGTCACTGTAAGCCACACCCTCAAACAAGCCCCACCCTCAAACATACACAGTCACTGTAAGCCCCGCCCTCAAACACAGTCACTGTAAGCCGCACCATCAAAAATACACAGTCACTGTAAGTCCCGCCCTCAAATATACACAGTCACTGAAAGTCCCGCCCTCAAACACAGTCACTGTAAGCCGCACCATCAAACATACAGTCACTGTAAGTCCCGCCCTCAAACACAGTCACTGTAAGCCGTGCCCTCAAACAAGCCCCACCCTCAAGCATAGTCACTGTAAGCCACACCCTCAAACAAGCCCCACCCTCAAACATACACAGTCACTGTAAGCCCCGCCCTCAAACATAGTCACTGTACGCCCCGCCCTCAATCATACAGTCACTGTACGCCCCGCTCTCAAACATATAGTCACTGTAAGTCCCGCCCTCAAACATACACAGTCATTGTAAGTCCCACCCTCAAACATACACAGTCACTGTAAGTCCTGCCCTCAAACACAGTCACTGTAAGCCCCACCCTCAAACATACACAGTCACTGTAAGTCCCGCCCTCAAACATACACAGTCACTGTAAGTCCTGCCCTCAAACACAGTCACTGTAAGCCCCACCCTCAAACATACACAGTCACTGTAAGCCCCACCCTCAAACATACAGTCACTGTAAGTCCCGCCCTCAAACATACACAGTCATTGTAAGTCCCGCCCTCAAACATACAGTCACTGTAAGTCCTGCCCTCAAACACAGTCACTGTAAGCCCCACCCTCAAACATATAGTCACTGTAAGTCCCGCCCTCAAACATACACAGTCATTGTAAGTCCCGCCCTCAAACATACACAGTCACTGTAAGTCCTGCCCTCAAACACAGTCACTGTAAGCCTCACCCTCAAACATACACAGTCACTGTAAGCCCCGCCCTCAATCATACAGTCACTGTAAGCCCCGCCCATCTCCACCCCCTTGGTTCCCCCGGCATCATTCTTACTATGTGAAGCTCCAGATAGTCCCCGAGACCCTTGGCGCTCTCCACCCGCACCAGGACGGCCTCCTTCAGCTGAGTGCTGAAGCCCACGGCCAGCCGGTCTGCCCGCGTACTCGGCCGGTCGTTGGGGGGCCACGTGTACGTGATGAGGGCTCCTCCACGGCCGAAGATGTAGGTAGTCCCAGCTGAAAAACACAGAGACACAAACAATCAGCTTTAGATGAAAACACTGACAGAATGTTCAAAAACCACCCTAACAACTGAATGAGCTGAGCAATGAGTATAAACGCGAGCAGGTGAAGATCAGCGTCTGTAAATAACCCTTGTTTATGAGCTGTGTGTGAATGTAAATGTTGATGCGGGTGCTGAAGGTCACTGCCTCTCTGCTCATGTAATGAGGCGACGCTGAGCTCACGCGCGCTTCCATCTGCTTTAATCAGAGCTGCAGTGGTGACGCTCATAAGTCATTGTGATCAAGAGACTTTCCAAGCGTCTAGCTCTGCAGGTTTGAGATCAAGTGCCAATCAACAGCTGAGAACGGAGGCCTAATGGACCTTCATCAGAGCCGAAGTCTCTTCAGTGAGTCACTGTTGATCATTCAGCCAATGAAGCATCCAACACACATCTTAGTAAAAACATTCCAGCAGACAAAAAAAAAAAAGATGAAATGGGAAAAAAAAGATTCCCCATGATGATAATTAAATGATTTAAATTCAAACATACTGTTGACAAAATATAAACAAGTAAAAATATTAATATTAATTGGGAATAAATAGTAGAAAGAGCAAAAATACTGTAACAAAACAAGCTTGAACTGCTTCATCATCAAGGACACATTAAATTGGTCAAAAGTGACAGTAAAGACATTTAAAATGTTACAAACGATTGACAATCGATTTCAAATAAATGCTGTTCTTTTGAACTTTCTATTCATCAAAGAATCCTGAAAAATAAAATGTATCACGGTTTCCCTAAAAATATGAACTGGGAAGCATTTAGTTTATGTTCTGAACAGTGACCCGTCTAACCCATGTGGTCAGTTCCTTTGAAAATCAGAGCATGTGAAGACGAGAACCGGCCGAGAACGTCAGCGGGATTAAGAGCTAATGAATCATCCTGGAAGAATAAAAAAAGAACGAATCAAAACGAAGCGTCACCACCAGGATTTCTGAAGTGTCTCATGTGCCTCACGAGCAACAAAACATCAGCCACACCTCGACAATTACAACCTGGCCGAGAAACTCTGTCAAAGCCACCGATTCAGAAACAAGCAACGATTTAGAATTGATTTAGAGCCCAGACTCAATCGGCTCCTCTTGCTTCCCTCAGGCCAACCCGCTTCTGACTCCTGCTGCTAGTTGTAGTATCTGGCAACTGCTAATTATCAGAGGAGAAACATCAGAGAAAATACAAGAGCCTCATGGGAAACAGAACGAGGAGGAGGAGGAGAGAGGAAGGCATTGAATTGCTTTAGAGAAGGAAAACAGAAGCAGTTTCCTTTCATCACGTCTCTGTTCTGTTTTCATGCAGAGACGTCAAAAAAACCTGTTCGAGTTGAGTCGAAATGAGCCGCGTGCAAAAACAAAGAGAGAATGTAAAATGGCTGCCGGGACTGGAGAGAAGACATGTTGAGAGTCTCTCTCCGCACTATCCTTCCAATCTAATTTTCTTTTCCTCATGAATATGAAGCGTGACTGAAATGAGAGCGAGCCGCAGGGATGCACACAAATGCAGGAGACGCCGCGGCTACTGCGCTTTATTGTGTTGAACTCATTCTCACTCCATCACACACACACACACCTGTGTACACAACCAACACACACTCGATCTACACTCATTTGTGAGCTGACGCTGCTATTCCATCACATTCACTGACATAGAAACATGCGGCTGGACATGTGATGCTGTCAGGTGAGACATCACACTCTTAGAATCCCTTCATGCATTAAAAACAGCTTCTGAAAAGTATTGATCATTATTGATGCTTCATGCTGTGCTCAATCGACTGACATTAACTTACTTGTTCTAGTTAAATGCAAACACACATTCATGTACACTGAAAAAAAAACTGGTGTAGAAATATGTTTTATTTACAACTTCATAAAAATAACTTTTACAGTGTATCTATAGAAGGAGTTAAACCTCAGATTTTCAATCCCAGTGCAGAATTTTTGAGATGATGAGAACCGACCGAATAATCCAATCAATGACAATATGAACTTCATCACTGAACGTACATGAAAGATGCTGTGAATAATTATCAGCACACCATAATAACTGGAAGTGACAACAAACAGTCATCTGCATAATTTATTCACGCTGCAGTGCATGCTGGGTGCTCAAGCATAACTGAACACTGACAGTGTTCAGTTAAATACATTGACTCTAACCCTTCTGAATTAACTTGATTAACTAATGGAAGGGTCACATCTACAGACCAGGACATCACAGAGACTCTTCATACAGGAAAATGCCTAGCAACCACACAGACAGCCTAGCAACCCCATCACACTGTGTGAGAACAGACAGAGTGTTGTGACTGAAGTGCTTTGATTTGCTGTGCGTCAAGCGATGAATTCTAATGACTCTGGCTGATAATGAAGTGTATTGATTGTGTGTTAATATTCTGTGTGTGTGTGTGTGTGTGTGTGTGAGAGTGTGATTAATCAGTGTATGAGTCAGAGGCACTAGAGACAGCCGTCAGATGAGCATGTGTGTTTGATTTTAACACGCTTAATTGCTGTTATTGCAGGTCTAAATAAAAAAGAACAACACATAAACACTCTGTATTCCAAGAAAAGAATAGAGTGTCAATCACACACTCATTCTTGAACATCTATCTTTGCGAGGACATTCATTGACACAATGCAATCTCCAGCTCCTTACCCTAACCCTACACATCACAACTAAGTGCCTAACCCAAACCCTTACCCTAAACCGACCCTTTACCCAATTATAACCTGATTCTTGACCCTCAAACAGGCCTTTAAATGGCTTTCAGAAAGCAAGGACTGGCCAAAATGTCCTCACTTTACTCTCCTCACTCCGATGGTCCACCGGTCCTCACTAAGATATCTGTACAAGTACACAAACACTCATCCATTCATCGGTGGTCACTCGAGCCGAGTATGACTGTCCTCTCCTTTGGGTCATCTACTTGTGGGTCTTCAGACTTCAGATGGCTGTAGAAGCCCATCCATGATCCGCATTCTTGTGGGCAGGGCAGAGCGGTGATGGTTGGTGGTGGTTGAGGCTCTTTGTCTTTCTCCTCGCAAAGCTGTCGCATTGTCTCTGGCACGGCGGAGATCTATTTCATGATATGCAGCACCTTCCTGCATGGATTTCTTCCAGGAGCTCCTGTGCAGTGCAATGTTTTCCCAGATGTTCGATGTGATGTGGAATTTCTTCAGAATGGCCTTGATATTTCAATGGCAATTTTATTTGTATAGCACATTTCATACACAATGGTAATTCAAAGTGCTTTACATAAAGAAGAACCAAATACATAATAAAAATGGAACGCATAAGAAATAGAAATAACAGTAAAAACAGAGAATTCTGCTATCTGGATGGAAGAGTTAGGAAGTTTCAAGGAGTATTTTGTTGTCCGTCAGAGCGGATCTAAATGGATCTTCCTCACACAGGGGGATAACTATTTATATTTGTCAGGTAGCTGTGTGTTTAAACAGTACCCTTACAAACAAATCTTCCTGGACTAACTCTGTCAGAGCTCCATCCAGGGATAACAAATGCTTACTTCCTAATTCTCCCAGCTCTCTCAACCAGATAGCAAGATTTAAAATGCATTAAAAGTCAGAAATAAAAAGATGATACATAAAAGATTGATATAAAATGCATTAAAAATGAAATAAAAACAAGAAAAAGAATTTAAAGAATAAAAAGATAATACATATAAAATAAAGTGCAAACAGTTTAGACATAGCACAGTGCTCAATCAGCAAATGCATAGATAAAAAGATATGTTATGAGTCCGGATTTGAATGTGGCTACTGTTGGAGCACATCTGATCTCTTGGATCTCTCTGGAAGCTGGTTCCAGCTGCAGCTGGCGTAACAGCTAAAAGCAGACTCTCCTTGCTTTGAGTGAATCCTTGGTATTTCTAAGTGACTTGATCCTGATGATCTGAGTGATCTGTTAGGTTTGTATTCTATGAGCATATCTGCAATGTATTGAGGTCCTAGGCCATTGAGTGATTTATAAACAAGTAACAGTACTTTAAAATCAATTCTAAATGCAACTGGAAGCCAGTGCAAGGACCTGAGGACTGATGTGATGTGTTCATGTTTTCTGGTTCTGCTCAGAATCCTGGCAGCAGCGTTCTGTACGAGCTGCAGTTGTCTTATGGTCTTTTTGGGAAGACCAGTGAGGAGTCCATTACAATAATCCACCCAGCTGGTGATGAAAGCATGAACAGGTTTCTCTAAGTCTTGACTGGAGACAAAGCACCTTATTCTTGCAATATTTTTGAGATGATAATATGCTGATTTAGATATTGTCTTTTCATAGCTACTGAAACTCAGGTCTGACTCCAAAATTATTTGACGCCTGGAGTGAAGGTATGCGTTCACTTTGAGAACTTCATCTTTGTTTCCAAACGCAATGACTTCAGTTTTGTCTTTGTTTAACTGAAGGAAGTTTAGGCCCATCCAATTTTTAATTTCATCTATGCATTGGCACAGGGAGTCAATGGGGCTGTAGTCGTTAGGTGATAGGGCTAGGTAAATCTGGGTGTCATCTGCATAGCTTTGATATTTGATAATTTGGTCCTTTCTCATTATTTGGCTCAGTGGCAGCATATATAGGTTGAACAGGATGGGTGCAAGTATTGAACCTTGAGGGAACGTTGATTGTCCTTGTAATGTTTCATTTGCCCGCCATTGGCTCAACGACATTCCTTCAGCTGGGACTACAGGATCTGTTTGTGGAGACATGTATTGGACATGCGGATGACATGGCCGGTCCATCGAAGTTGGTACTGCATTATTACAGTGGTGATCCTAGTCATGTTGGCTTCCTTCCTGACACTGATGTTGGTGTATCCCAAATGATTCTTGGAATATTTCATAAGGATCTTTGGTGGAATTATTCCAGGGCTCTCAGATGCCTGCTGAAGATGGTCCATGACTCGGCTCCATACAGGAGGGTGGGGAGGACAGTGGCTCTGTAGACCAGGAGTTTTGTTTGGGCTGTTAGGTTTCGGTCTCCAAAGACTCTTTTCCTGAGTCTGGCATAGGCTCCACTGGCACAACTCAGGCAATGATAAACCTCAGAGTTGATGTCAGCTTTTTAGGAAAGAAGGCTGCCGAGGTAGGGGAAATGGTCCACGTTTTCAAGAGTGGTGTTGTCCACTTTTATGGTGGTCTGGGTAGCTGGCTGGTTGGTTGGAGATTGATATAGGACCTGGGTGTTCTTGATGTTTAAGGTTAGGCCTAGGGAAAGGCATTCAGGATGCCCTAGAGGTCTTCTGAGGAGTGTGCTGCGATGATGTCATCGTCCGCGTACTGAGGCTCTGTGATGGTGGTGTAGTTGACTTTGCTCTTGGCCTTGAACCTGTGAAGGTTGAAGAGTCTGCCATCAGTTCTGTATATGATTGGAATCCCCTGTGGCAGCTCTTTGCCAATGAGGTGGAGTATGGCAGCAATGAAGATGGCAAACAGGGTGGGTGTGATGATGCATCCCTGTTTGATCCCCGTTTTCACCGTGAAAGACTCAGAGCCACCATTTCTGAGAACTGTGACTGACATGCCATCATGTAGAAGCCTCAGTATTCTGATATACATGTCATGACAGCCGTACCTTGATAGTAGGATCCACAGAGCCTGGCCTGTCAAAAGCCTTTGATAGGTCTATAAAGGCCATGTACAAAGGCTGCCTTTGTTCACTGCATTTTTTCCCGTAGTTGGCTTGCTGTGAATATCATATCTGCTATACCTCTGGATGGATGGAAGCCACACTGTGATTCTGGGAGTACTTCCTGAGACAGTGGCCACATTAGCCTTGTCCCCCTTCTTGAATGTGGTCACTATCAGAGCATCCCTGAGTTCTGAAGGAAGTTATTCTTTTTCCCAGACTTTGAGGAGTAGAGCATGAATGTGGAACAGGAGCCTTGATCTACTATGTATTAAAAATAAGGAAAAGATTCAATAAAAAGGCTCATAACTATGAACAGAATGATTTCACAAGTGATGTTACAAAATTTACCATATTTTGAGTAAGTGATCATTCTGTCATCATTTACCCTCCCTCATATGACTTTCTCCTGTAAAAGAAGATATTTTGAAGAATGTTGGGAACCAAACAACATTGGAGCCCAGTGACTTTCATCTCATCGACAATGAAAATGTATCAAAATATGTTCTTTTGTGTTCCACAGGTTTGAAAGACGTCTAAATGATGTCAGGATGATTATTTTTGGCTGAATTAACCCTTTAAACATCACTTCAAATATCAAGTCTATATATGATGATCGATATCAGATCACGTGTTTTCCTGAAGTGATGGAGGTGAACGTTCAGCAGCGCGACCTTTCCAGAAGCCGAGCGAGATCGATGGAGCGCCGGACGACTGTCTGATCTGCTGGAAGACCACCGGCCGCTGAGATCAAACACACAACGCAATCAACCAGCAGGACCTGAGTGAGAGCAAGCCTTTCATCACTCGCAGGGTCGATGAAGACGTGTCGCAGCTGTTTTCGAGAATGTGATCGATGCAGCGGATGTCCTGCGATGAGATCACGGGTTCAATCGAGTCTGCAGGTTCTTCTCGTTCAGAAGCTCCTCAGGCCAGTGTTGTTAATCTGAACTAAAACTATTAAAATCATTTTTGGTAACTGAAATAAAGCTGAAATAAAATAATATATAAATATTAGATTAAAATCTTAAGTGAACATTAGAAACTGAATATGTTTAAGTTGAATTAAAACCCCAAAAAAAAAAAAATTTAATTAAAGCTACATAGAAATATAAAAAAAGTAACCTAAAATGAAAATAAAAACTTGAAATATAAAAATAAAAGCTAATTCAAAATATTAATAAATACTATATTGTATATAAATAAT
Source organism: Megalobrama amblycephala (assembly GCF_018812025.1). Taxonomy (NCBI): domain Eukaryota; kingdom Metazoa; phylum Chordata; class Actinopteri; order Cypriniformes; family Xenocyprididae; genus Megalobrama; species Megalobrama amblycephala. The sequence continues at coordinate 1,194,320 of NC_063046.1, forward strand.
AACAAAATATAACCATCTTCCCATTTTGTTTTCCATCAAAATAAAAATTAAATGGTTTTGACAAAAAAATTAAAATAGCCATTAATATTAATATTATAATTTAACAGATGTAATGTAAAATTAATTAATTATTATATTATTTTTCATAAACTATTTTTATATTATATTATTTTTTTTACTATTTTTTATTTTACAGTGAAATATTACAATAGTAATATTTATTTTGCATTTTTCAATAATGTATATATTTTTATGTAATAATAATAACAACAATTATTATTATTTTATAATTTAATTTATAATCACAAAAAGCACAGTAAACCTGGAATTTATAAATATCATATTTTAAATCGCAATCACAATTTTTATAAGGAAAAAAAAAAAGGAATTGTGCAGTCCTACACACATATATGCTATTTCAGACAGGAGAATAAAGTGCAGAAGCACCAAAGTGCTGCGGCAGAGACGATTATACTGCCGGGATTCAGCTGGACATGTGCCGAGTGAAGATCCCGAAAACATCACAAAGATCCAGGAGAACTCAGAGATCTTAATTGTCATGATCTCTCTGAATCCAAACCTGTCAGAATCACAGTTGCGAAGACTTCAGTGGAGAAACGGGAAGCAGCTGGAGGAATCAGGTAGGATCAAACGGCTGAAGGACGCAGGCAGTTAATTCTGCATTCACAATGTCACACTGCATTATACTTTCATCGCTCTTTTTCTGCGTGACTAGCGTTTCTTTCTCTTTCTAACAGTCAGAGCGTCTCCTGGGCCTTTAGACCGTCTTCTGTCTCATCCATCACTGTCCCACATTCATCATTAAGAGCCGCTCTCTCTCTCTCTCTCTCTCTCTCTGTCTCTGTTATGTAACTCGTCACGTGTGTCACTGCAGCAGTCAAACACATTCAACAGTCATCAAACACACGCCGACTATTAAAACTATAAGAACTCAAACATTCAACTGACACTAAACTGCTAAACTTTATTCTATGATCCCTATTATTATTTTGCAATATGTATGTAAACTTATGAGCACAAGTGTATATTGTTGAATTGTGCTGAGAAACTCTTTTCATGCATGACTGCATTAAAGATGACACACAACCATTCAAACGTTTGAAGTTTGGGGTCAGGAACGGATCTGTGTAAGCAGACGGCTCTCGGTCAGCAGAAGCTGGACCTGAGACCGGCTGTGCCGTGATGAAAGAAAAACACACACTGAAGCATCAAGACACGACGACGACCTGTCACAGATCTGAGAGCAAGCAGGACAGATCTCCTCTTAGGCCAGACATCTTGTCACACAGAAAACATGGGAAGCCATTTTGTGTGCCGAGCTCAAAGGCCAAACATGCAAGCGGCAGAACAGAAGCCAGCAGATTCGACAGCACAACTGTACAAACACACGCTCTCCAACACGAGTCACGCAGATAAAACAAAGTCCAGCGGCTCTGAGGCTTCAGCACTCCGACTAAACAAGACCTTACTCACAAATACGACTCAAAACAGACGTGAAGGGATTGTTCACTCCCTTATGTCCATCTGTTTGTTTGTTCTCAGGCATGTTTGAGTTTCTGTTTACCGTATTTAATGAGCTCTGTGCTTGTTAAATCTGTCCATCATATAAAGTGATCGTGTCTCTTCAGAAGAGCGCTTGAATGTTGATCACATAGACTTTCAATGGAGTGACACAAAATGAAAATCACCCACAGCTTCAGTCTAGTCTCAAACCAAACCCTAAACAATATCTACAAAGACTTTGATCCAGGAACGCGTCCTGTAAATCATGCTCATCACATACAGCTGGTGTTCCAGCTCATGGATTCATTCTCTTCCTCTCCTCGGTTGAATGAAACTCACCTGCGACTGTAGCGAGACGACGCAAACACAAACCTTCCCGATGGAAACCGCGAAGCTGCTAGAAAAAACGCGACGCGGAAGTGTTGCTTCTGTCACGTCTGATTCATGATGAAACGTTCATGTAATGTGACATGCAGTAGAAGGACGGATGTGCTGAGATCAGCCTCGTCTCACAGAGATGCGTCTGTGCTGATGTTGGGATGTCTTTAAGGTGCGTCTCACATACACATCTGCTTTATTTGAAATCGAACTCTTTAATGAGTGCAATTTATTCATCTAATTAAAAGACACAAACAGCATCGCTCACAGCAACCGATCCAATTAAACATCCATTACACCTGGTGTGATCTGCAGATGCTTGTCACGAGACCGAGGGCCTGACGGTCACTATAACTACATTATATTACTGACACGACGGCATATAGTGCTATAGTAACGGGGGTCTTCTGTTGCTGTAGTGACGAACAATTCGTTGTTTGTGACAAAAAGTTTCATATATTCAGTGGGTGTAATCACATTAATGATAATTAGCTGAGCTAGGCGAAACTGTGCATCTCTTTAATTTCATACAGATTACATTGCAGGACAATATTTGTTTTAAATGAGAATTGTTTTATTGATTCCTTTAGACATATATTTAACGTTTGTATGATAAGTAGGCTATTCGATGAGTTTCAGACAGAGACAGTCTCGCTGCAGCCTGCGGTGGACGTGTGACGTCAGAAGCCACGACTGTGATGGGAGGTTCGGATAATTTTACTGACTCTGCTCTTTGAATCTCATTCATCAAAAGGAATTAATCTTTTTTCAAGTCATAATTTCTTTTTCAAGTTATAATTAAAATGTTACATGATAATAGCCAAATTCCCCAAAAACATCAACTTACGCAACATTTATCACATTTAGAATAAGAAAAAATAACTGCAATGCAATGCCAAATAATGAGAAACAGCAACGATTAATGCATTGCTTTACTGGGTCTGTCATCTCAGTTTAGCAGTCTGTTAGTTTACCTCGCCGCGATTTTCCCTCAAACCACTTCACTAGAAATCCAGCTAATTTCACTTGTTAAGGTTACAGTGACGGGTAGGTTTAGTGATCAGTGTTTGGTGTAGGGAACATAGTACCTGGCTTCTGACGTCACACCTGGATACGGGCCGGGTTGGACGTCCACCACAGGCTGCAGCGAGACGCTTCTCACAGTTGAAAGCGCACAGTTTATTTTCTTTATTTTACAAAAGCACAAGGTTTTGATGTTATTGTGAGTGTACATGAATAAAAGTAGACCCTTTATAGTTGTCTTACACTAATCTGTACACTAATACACTAATAAAAATGACGGAGTTGCTTCCGCTGTCATTAAGAAAAGATCCATCAGAACGCGCCGGCGCGATCGTTGAACGGGGTTAAAGAAAACGTAGCCTATTTAGTTTAATATTTATGTTTAAATATATAGATATATATATATATATATATATATATATATATATATATATATATATATATATATATATATATATATATTACATGGTTAATTTTAGCTCTGCTGATTATGAAAATTGAACAGCATGAGTAAGACATAAGATTTGCCATACAGCCTATGTCGGGAGACATGGAGTGGCTCAGACATGATTTCGATCACTTCATTAAGTTTTATTTTGAAGAAATCTTTTCTTTAAAGTGTCTTTTTTTTATTTTAATCAATATTTCATCAACCAATTGCCAGGATTTATTAAATGAGAAGTTCTTTTTACCCTAAAACAAAGTACGAACAAGAACTTTGTTGTGCTTACATCACAAAATGCATCTTTGCTAACTCAGTTTCTCCACACCCCCTTTCAATTAGGCCTAGGTCTCCTTCTTCATTGTTAACGTTGATGTTCAGGGCATTCTGGGTTGAGCGAGCGGAGCAGAATCTTCAGAAAGACACTCTCAGCTCTAGAGGAAATATTAGCCGCTCCACTCCGCTCTCGAACGTGACGTGCGATGCCGCGCTGACTGACACGTACGCGCATGAATCACGGTCACACGCTCAGAGCAATATTTTAAGTTGCTGAATGCATAATACACTTTTTAACAAGCAGAATAATACAGTCACGATACACATAATCTCACTTTTATAGTATTATAGTATTTCAAAGGACAAAAACATGAGCTTTAACTATTGGCTTTACATCATCAAGTCAGCTGTTCACTTTACTTTGGCGTGAGCCGCGAGGCCCTGTGTGGTCGCACACTTGGCACAGCCCTCGCGACGGTACTGATCACATTACTCTCACGTCACAACATTATTAACATAACTGCAACATCACTTTACTGATGCCAAATCATCGCCTTACTGATACAACATCACATAACTACATTATATTACTATAATTATATTAATTAATCACAGACTGTCCTCAAAAAAAAAAAAAAAGACCCTATAGGTCATTTTTCAAGCACCTTATTATGACCTATATTTACGTTTTAAAGTCATGCGCCCTCTAGCTGTGTCGTGTTACGTCTGTCATCATGAAATGACGTATGACCGTCGTTACCAATCAAAATGCGTGTTCATTTAAACAATGTTTGGACTTTTTACACCATTTGTCCATTTAGCAAAACTAATTTTTTTATTAACGACTACACCCACTCCACCCCTAAACCTACCCTCAGTGATTTATAGAGCATTTACACTTTATATTCCCTGGGATCAAACCCACGATCACATGACTGCATACAGTTGTATATTGCAATGCTCTGCCATTTGAGCTATGCTAAACCCGACATATGACGCAGATAAAAGGGAACAATGCATTAAAAGGAAAGTGTCCTGTTGTCGATAGGGACGCCACTTTAGTAAACGCTCCTATGGGTCGTATTTCAGGGAAGTGACAAACAAGTGTATTGGTTGGAGAACATGTTGCAACATCATCACATTATTGACATGAATATCATTATATTACTGGCACAATACCATCACATTACTGACACCAAACCCTCACCTTCACTGCAGCTCTCCTCTTCTACGAACCAAGACTCAATGACACATATATTTATTTCATTCTCACTCAAGACGTGTCAAACAGACTAACAGTCTCATCTGCGGCGTCAGGGGACGAGGAGCACCATCAACCCAACAGATGGCAACACAATGTTGTGTCTGGATGAGGTGAGAGACCCAGGGGAGGAGGACAAACACCATCAGGACAGACGCGAGGAACACGAGGTGCTACAGAGAAACAGACAGCCCGGAAAATAAGACACGAGAGCTTCGTCTTCTGGACGGTCTGGATTCACTTGCAGCAGGAGCAGTTTGTTTACTATGATTAGGAAAGCGAGCGGTGTAGTGACAAACTGGAAGGCAGGAATAGATTAGGAAGGATTAATGAGTAATTCATTAATTCCAGATGAACGCATCCAGTGAGTTTAATCACAGTGGCACACGGGCCCCTGAGATCAGACCCTCCAGGGCCCCGCAGGAGGAAACGCTTGATAAAACTACGCTCAACAACCAAACGCCAGAATACGGCTCTGCTCGCTCAGAAACCTCCGCTATCGGCCAACAGCCTGCCTTAAAGCTGGATTTACAGTACAACGCTGTGATTCGAGACCCTGATCTCCTCAGTGAAGCTCTCAGACGTTCTGCAGGACGTCTATGGAATCACCTCGAGCTGTTTGAGTAGATTATATTGACATCTGTCGGTGTATGTGAACAAACAGCACAAGCCATCCAGTCCATCACACCACTGAAGCTGCTGCAACTAAGTAGAAACTAAAACTTCAAAGTTTGTGAAACATTGCCATTTACCCTCCAACTTAAAAACACTCAATACATGAAACATCACTAATAATAACTTTATGCAAAATGATGGATACGTGATGGACCAATTCACTCCTCGACCACCTCCCACAATACCAGATGCTTTTACTAACAATTTGACTGAAAAAATGACGTTCTTCCTCAGTATTTCTGTCTTGTTTTCAAGTACAAACATCTAAACATTCTTAAACCAAGATACATTTACTGGAGAAACAAAATGACTGAAGATATTAAGTGTTGTTTTCTGAAAAATTGATCAAAATGACATTAAATTAAAAGAAGAACAAATATCTGCCAATGGAGTCAGAGAAATAAACTTCATTCAGAGGGAAAACAAGATTATTTTTCTGACCCTTCTGGCAGATATTTCAGCAAAAACTTTTCATTTTAGCATCGGAAGGAAATGTGTCTTGATTTAAGGATATTTGTGCAGGAAAACAAGAGAGAAATACCGAGAGATTAGAGAATTTAATTTACAATATCTTACTCAAACATTTCTTTCCTTCAAAAGGTGCGATGCTTTTGGGTCTGATCTGGTACTCATATATTACACACATCCTAACACACATTTATGAGCACAACATCGGCCTTCACGCCCTCGTGAAAAACAAGTGCACTTAACTGTATCGAATGTGCACTTAAAATCTTAAAAGTACATTTTTAAACAACTATATTTGCAGGTAATATAATATTAATGAAAGAAAAGATCGCTTAAGTGCACTTAAAGAGATTTTCTTAACACACTTAATTCAAGTGTATTTATGTCAAAAAAATTTCAAATTATATCATTATTTAAAGAAATAAACTTGGTTTGGTGTGTTGTGTAACATACTAAAATGCATTTAAAGTACTTGATTTGAATTTTAACTGTAGTTCGTTAATCAATACTACATTTGATGTTAATATATTTTAAACATACTAAATTGCAACCGTGTTACAAATGCATGTATGACATTCAAGAGTCAATAGAAATGGCATTGCAGTATATTTTAGTTTACCATAAATGCTCTTGTCAGTACATTTGGTGGTATTTAACCATATTTCAAAGACAGGAGAAGTAATCATGAAATTACATATACAAATGTACTTACGTTGGTCATAAAGCACTCTTAAGTTCAACTGCATTTAAACTGAAAACATTATATTCTGTAATAAGTACTCTTTTTAAAAGGCTGTACTAGTTTTGTTTAAGTGCATGTGACTCGTTTAAGTAATGAACTGACACTGACAATGTCAAAGATGTTTAAGAGCAGCTTTAGGTTGAAAACACTTCTTATACGTGTTCCTCCACACTTGAGAACGGGTGAGATTTATTCAGCGTCTCTCAATATGCAATTAAAAGCTATGAATGTAAAGCTCAAGTAAGTTTTCAGAAGTGCAGGATGGCATCATTCAGGGCCAAGAACAAAGATGCGGTGCACGGCCATGTAATTAAAAAAGCTTTCACATCCGTCCCTTCGTGGCCATTAAAACACTGGGCTTTATTAAAATTTGATGAAGCACAAAAAATCTTTTGGCTGCGGCTGAATGTCGAGACCTGGACTGCCTCCGCCGAGCTTCGACGGTTTTTCACCCTGTAATGGGGTTTCGCTAAATAAAACATCCACTGCAGATAAACAACACTAGACGGATGAAATATTCAAGCCACCGAAATCGCAGGCGCTGATGTTGCTGTGAAATGTTTTAGTTTTAGTTAGAGGAGACTTAAAATAAACTGTGAAAGTGACTGCGAAACACGTCAGCAGACAAAATCATGCTGAAGACGTCAACACGTGTGTTACATGTGTGAAATGACACGCTGAAGGAAGGGAAATCACTCACCTGACGAGATGAAGTCAGTCAGCGGCAGAGAGAGAGGAAGAGGAAGAGAAACGTTAGTGTCAGATACAGTGAGTCATGATCAGGATGATCACTTCATGTCACCGATCGACTTCACAACACAAAACACACAGTCAAACTCACTGAATCCTCATCCATACACTCCTGAGGAGAAGTCTGTGTGATTTTATTTAAAGAAATTCATGCTTTTATTCATCAAGGCTGTATTAAATTCATCAAAAGTGACATTAAAGACATGTATAATGTTACTGCAGATTTCTGTTTCAAATAAATGCTGTTCTTTTGAACTTTCTATTCAGCAAAGAATCATGAAAATTAAAATGCATGACGGTTTCCCTAAAAATATTGAAACTGTTTTCAACATTGATAATAATCATAAATGTTTCAAATCATCATATCAGAATGATTTCTGAAGGATCATGTGACACTGAAGACTGGAGTAATGATGCTTTGATCACAGGAATAAATTACACTTTACTATATATTCACATAGAAAACAGCTGATTTACACTGGAATAATATTTCACTGTTTTACTGTATTTTTGATCAAATAAATGAGCAGAAGAGACTCTTTCAGAAACATTTTAAAAATCTCACCGACTCCAAATGTCTGAGGATCGGCAGTGAGCCCTAAACTTTGCCTTAACTTATCTAAAAATTTGTTCAAAAAGCTTTTTTTTAATATTTAGCATAAAGATTCCATCGAGAGGAAAGATGCGCTAATGCAGCTCACAATCTGACACTAATAAAAGAGCAGACGGTCTGATCATCAGAATCTCACCTACAGCTGCACACACTCACACTGGTGTTAAAACAGCAGATGAGACACACACACACACACACACACACACACACACACACACACACACACACACACACAGTTGTGAACGTGTTCATTTGTGCTGCAGTCAGGAGTTTCCAGAAGCTCCATCGCTGCTAAATGGGTCAGAGGAGACGATAATGAGACTCTACATGAGGAAGAACGTGTGTGTGAGTGTGTGTGTGTGTGTGTGTGTGTGTGAGTTTCTTTAACTTCTAACACAAACGCCAGCACTCAGATCTGCATTAAATATCTGCTGATCGCTACTGGAAAACATGTGACTTCAATCCTTCAGTCTGTGACATCAAACAAACCCGTAATAAATGAGTCTCGTTCTGCTGTCTCGATGGAAGACACAAGCCTCCGCGCTGGACACACACACACACACACACACACACACTCACAGGTCACACTGAAGTCATGCGTTTGTTCTGTGGTCACGCCTGACATTTCCTTCATTCCTTTATCGCTCGTCCATCGCAGACTATTATTGAGCAGCATCTCTTTTTTTAATCTCCCTCAGTGTGTTTATTGATTCATTTCATTTGCTAAATGTCACTGGAGACCCTCACGTCTGTCACACACCGGGCGTAAAAACCACCGCAGACGGTCGCTGGAGACAATGAGAATGAGTTCATGTGAAACTGGAGATTATTACATGACTATAATTGTATGTTTATCTTCTTTAATAATGTTGGTGAGAAGCTGTTTTACTCTCAGAACAAGATTAATCACAGTAAAACTGATACTTTAGTGAACATAATATGCGTCAAACACGTGTAACGAGAAGCGCTGATCAAGAAAAGAGGCGCTTTAAGGGCTTTTTCAAGTACATACATCCCTAGAACAAGAGTTCGTTCATCAGTAGATGGAGCTCAAACAGCCCATGATCGTGAACTGATGAAACACATGCGCTGAGTTCAGTGTCGTCACTGAGGATCAAGCGTGAATGTCAGCGAGACGCTGTTGGTGACGCCGTCGGCCCAAACATCATCTTGAGAGAACGGACCGGATCACAGGAGCAGATGTTATCAAACACAGACATGGACCTCACGCTCTTCATTTCAGCCAATCGCAGCCTCTCAGAGGAATCGTGGGTCTCCGTCTCCGATGGCTGCGCTCCGAATAATTAACGGGGAACAACTCCGGAAACACGGAGCCAATGCACACACTCATCACAACACCTACAGAAAGACTAAAGATAGAAGAGCACTGAATCACACACACACACACACTGATCAATCAGCTCGTTCAGCAGGAAACACCTCCAGTAAATCAAAGTACTAACAAGCAGCACATGTTCCCTGCAGAAACTAGTCAATAACACACAGAAACAAACCAGACGCAACATCAATAACTACTAAAACAACAAGCTGAACACAAAGACTGAATCAAACGTCCTTCCCTCTGCCAAACCCAAGAAGTGTGAGAAGAAGCAACTCAGCAAACAAAAATACGCTCTCAGAAAGTTTTGCTAGCATTCCCAATTATAAATAAAACGTCAGTCCTTTTTTCTTGGTTCTTGGTGGAGTTTGCAATTTCAACTTCTGAAGTGCTTCATTTGTAAAGATGACGCAGTGAAGCAGCCCCTGTGTAGAGCGAATGATCGATTCTCGAGCCATCGATATCAACCAATCCATCATGGACAGCACCTGATAACACTTCAGATGGTGTTCCTTACGCTCCTTATTGGGAAACACACCCCAGATAACGTTCAACAAACGTTCTAATAACGTTTGTTCATAACTTTGCCACAACGTTCTGACAACATTCCCTGTTAGCTGCATTACGTGTGTTTGAGCAGATAATTGCTGCAGGACAGACGCTTTCAGACATCCATTAGTGACCCTGAGGTTAAAGGTCGTGACCTGCTGTCTCTCTCTCTCTGCCATTATACGGACAACAAAGCTGAAGTGACAAACGCACATCTCCAGTGACGCTGCCTCAGTCTGGTTTTGCTCCATGAATCGTTTGTGAAGAAGAGCCTCTACAGGACGAACAACAAACTCATGTGGTTCATTCATGTTATTTACAGCTTCATTCTGAACATGACTTCAGATCCATCAGCGTCTCCCGCTCACATCGATCACGTCTGAAGTATCCAGAGATCTGCGGCGGGACTCAGGTGTCCTCGTTCGCTGCGCTCCGAGCGTCTGATGGATGAGGAGGAGTTTGACATCCATCTCTCCTCCTCCTGACGGATCTGTGTCCATAAACTTCATGAAGCTCTAAATCTGAGCATCTTCGTCTGGACCACCCGCCCCGTCACAGGATTCAGGGCTCCGGCAGGATGGACGTCTAACCTTAACTAACTCGTCCCGTCACTGGATGTTTACTTGGTAAAATGATGTTTGTTCATTTATGTGAATTGTTGATTAGACAAATGACTGGATAAGGCAGTTAAGAACTGCCCACTTAGACTGTAAGAGACCACATGATGTGAAACAACCAATCACGACTCAGTTTATTTTTGCCAGCAATTGACTATATGCATGGAGCGTTCTTTAGAATAATAAAAGCCAGCTGGAAAACTTCCAGTGAAACGTCAATTGTTTTTGTGTTGAAGATCAATACTGTAATACTTAGTTAATCAGAAGTCACTTAAATAGTCAGGCATAGCATAATAAACAAATAAAGACTTCCTCAGTGTTCCTCCTCAGCTAAATTCAATTTAAAAAAACCCCATCAACACACTGTAAATTAAATATTTATTGTGCACTTTAGTCAGATTCATTGAATGAAATGTGAGTTTTCAGAAGTGTGATCTTGAGCTGCTCTGACTGACAGCTTCAGTGATTATAAAGAGAGAGCGGCGCTCGCTTCTGTGTCATTCATTCACTAGAAAAGTTATTGTTTTTCAGGAGATTTTGTGAGTACTTCATACTTCACCTTGACAAAATAAACCTAGTGATTGTAAAATGTTTAATATTTATTCAAAAGTGAAACTGAGTGAAAAACTATTACAGGAAATGGCTAATATGAGCCAATAAATGGTCCTCTGCTGCCACCTGCTGGTTATAGTGGTAATTCATGTCTTGTTTATTTTTAAATAAAAGTGTTTTCTATCAAATGTTGGATTTCCTACATCTTGAAACGTTTGGTTTTTATAAATGGGGACAATCTCAGAAAGATGAACACATAATGTTTGTGGTCATCACATTAAAAATAACATTTGAAGTGCTGGAAATATTGTGTGTGCATCTAATTACTGACACAGCGTTTTGAAACGGCCCCAATAGCTTCGTCTTTACTGCAATCAATAAAACTGGTTTATTGACAAACTAGGTAAGTGTGATAGCTGATAAATACAACATTAAAAAGTCAACCATCGATGGTTTTGTGTCGATGTACAGCGACTACAGAATGAACAGTTCACCGGAAATGCCCGAGCTGACTTAACCACAACCAGGAAGCAACTGTGAATATATATTTTTATTTTGACCTTAAAAAATAAACATGTGATTACTTTCTTCACAAATCATCTGAAAATTGAATTTGAACTGAGATGCAAACAGGATCTGCAAAATTCAAAGAAATTCATATTGATTCAAGACATTCATCGGACAGACAGATAGACAGACAGACATATAGATAGATAGATAGATAGATAGATAGATAGATAGATAGATAGACAGACAGACATATAGATAGATAGATAGATAGATAGACAGATCAAAAGCTCTTTTAGTGTGTTTTAAACGGTTCTTCCGGCTGACAGTGTGTTGGTGTTTCTGAAGGTCACTGCAGCGGCCGCTGGCTTTATTTGTTTGGTCTTGTGAGCGTAACACGTCGCCCGAGGACGTGCCTGTTATTTCCTTTACGACTGACGGCGGCGTAACCTTTACGGCGGCATTGATTGTGAAATTCTCCAACAGCATCAGATAATAGCCGATGTCCGTCTGTCTGCACACCAAACTCTACAGAAAACAACGCTTTCAGTCAGGTTACTCAAATATCCACATCAAGTCCATCTGCTCAACATCAACACACAGCAGAGGATTGCTTCACTGAGTCTCTCTGTCTCACACACGCAGCGCTGCATTTGACTTACAGCAAACACACACAAATCCGGCAATTAGCAGTAATTGCTCTGAAAGCCTCTGATCACGGCGGGTCCGGCGGATGGAGGGTCTGCCATCTCTCTCTAATAAACACTAACGCCACTTTAATGCCACATAAAGCACTAATGATGGTCTTATTTACCGCCATCCGTTAGCTGCATCATTACAGGCACACGTGACGAGAGTCAAATGCATTTGTGTGTATCTGTTCACAATGCACATTGTTTCATAAAAGCTTTACAGAAGCCTCAATAAAAAATAGCCCCAATGTCATTCCAAACCCGAATGACCTTCTTTCTTTCTTCTGTTTTGAAGAAGTTTTGGTAACCAAACAACATTGGACCCCATTGACTTTCACTGCAGCTCAAACTTCCTTTAGGCTGATAAATGGTGTTAAATGATGACTCATTTTGGGGCGGAGTTTCTCTTTAAGTGTCCGACGCTGTAAAGACAGAGAGGTCAGGAGCTTGAGCGTCTGTATAAATGTCACACAGATTGAGACATTCAAACCAGCGAACGCCGCGAGCACCGAACAAACAGCATCGTCTGAAATATTCATGACTCCCAAAAACATCTCAGGAAGAGTTCCTGATGATCCTCTGTTTGAAACGGATCAAACGGTGTGTTTCTGGAGCACTTTCAGCCCAGACCGGAAGAAGAGACGTGACCCTACTGAAGAGGGTGAACGCCTGAATTATTGATCAGTCCGAACATCCTATCTAAAGAGCTCTGATTCCTCAATAATTCATCATCTCAATCAGATAAAGGTCCATTCAACACACAGAGTCATTCCAGCTGAACCAGGCAAACCGGTGAACAGGTTATGCCAAACAGAGCCGGTTTATTTCAATTCACCCTATTTATAGTCAACATGTCACTCAACCAGAGCTTGTTGCAATGTGAGTTTCTGTAAGAGCCTTAACCCTGTGCAGCCTGACATAATAATGAAATAAAATATATCAGTATATTAATATGGGAAATTGTATCACATTACATACAGTACAGTCCAAAGGTTTGGAACCACTAAGATTTTTAATGTTTTTAAAAGAAGTTTCGTCTGCTCACCAAGGCTACATTTATTTAATTAAAAATACAGTAAAAAACAGTAATATTGTGAAATATTATTACAATTTAAAATAACTGTGTACTATTTAAATATATTTGACAAATTTATTCCTGTGATCAAAGCTGAATTTTCAGCATCGTTACTCCAGTCTTCAGTGTCACATGATCCTTCAGAAATCATTCTAATATGCTGATCTGCTGCTCAAGAAACATTTATGATTATTTTCAATGTTGAAAACAGTTGTGTACTTTTTTTTTCAGGATTCCTTGATGAATAGAAAGTTCAAAAGAACAGCATTTATCTGAAATACAAAGCTTCTGTAGCATTATACACTACCGTTCAAAAGTTTGGGGTCAGTAAGAATTTGTATTTTTATTTTTTTGAAAAGAAATTAAAGAAATGAATACTTTTATTCAGCAAGGATGCATTAAATCAATCAAAAGTGGCAGTAAAGACATTTATAATGTTACAAAAGATTAGATTTCAGATAAACACTGTTCTTTTGAACTTTCTATTCATCAAATAATCCTGAAAAAAAATATTGTACACAAATATTTTGTACAATTGTACACATTAAATGTTTCTTGAGCAGCAGATCAGCATATTAGAATGATTTCTGAAGGATCATGTGACACTGAAGACTGGAGTAATGATGCTGAAAATTCAGCTTTGATCACAGGAATAAATTACTTTGTGAAATATATTCAAATAGAAAACAGTTATTTTAAATTGTAATAATATTTCACAATATTACTGTTTTTTTACTGTATTTTTAATTAAATAAATGTAGCCTTGGTGAGCAGACGAAACTTCTTTTAAAAACATTAAAAATCTTAGTGGTTCCAAACTTTTGGACTGTACTGTACATCAGGATTTTCTGGCTCATACGGTATGATAAAGTGAGAATATAGAATAGAGCTGCTGTGCAGCCACAATTATATACCAGTTATCAATGTAAAGCTGCTTTGACACAATCTGCATTGTAAAAAGCGCTATAGAAATAAAGGTGACTTGAATATGGAGGGGAAAAAAATGCCTTCATTTTATTAAAGACATGCAGTTTGGTGTATTTGCTGATATTTCTAAATTCTGATGCTTGTAAATCTTTATAACAGTATAAACTCTTACATATACTCGTATCTAACAAGTATAAACTCTTCAGTAAAACTCAAAAAGAAGATATCTCAGTGTTTCCATGTAATGAAAATCAATGGGCTCCAGTGTTGTTTGGTTCCCAAAGCTCTTCAAAATATCTTTTATGTTCCACAGTTGAAAGAGTCGTTTGAATGGCATGAGGACAGTAAACGATGACCGTTTCTGGATGAACTACCGCTTCGACGTTCATGGGAGCACAAGTGGCCTATAAATGTTGTGAGGAGGGTTCAGTCAAACTTCATCATTAGGATCCGGAGAACTGGACTGACTCTCTCTCTCCGTTTGGCTTGGCTCTGTGTCCGTATGGTCGTGCGGTCGGAGGTTTGAGGTCAGTCAGTCGGTCATAAAGGGCGAGCGGCTGCATCTGCTGCAGTGATTACAGCACACCTGATGACCCATCAGACAGAGACAGAAGATGCTGACAGCCGCTTTCACACTCCAGCTTCTGCATGCATATACACACACCGATCAGGCATTATGACCGCCTTCCTAATATCGTGTTGGTCCCCCTTTTGCTGCCAAATCAGCTCTGACCCGTGGAGGCATGGACTCCTCGAGATCCTGAAGGTGTGCTGTGGGATCTGCACCAAGATGTTAGTTGAGGTGGATGGACGGGCTTGTCATTGTAATGTCACGTTTAGCTGTGCCTTTAATAACGTGACTGGTCACATCAATGGTTCAGGTTATTTTTATTGCATCGCATCAGATCGACATGGACATGCCTGACTGTATTTCCCAGCAGGTCTGGACACGCACACGATCATGTGACGACGTGTGGAATCACGTCTGATTTCCCCGAACGGAACGACTGAAAAACGAGGTCACCTACTTTTGCTTCATTCTTTCTCTTGCGTCTCTCGAGTGCGTCTTATATGGAAGAAAGAGACAAAGACAAAGAGACGGAGAAGAAGCCAAAGAGAGAGAAGATAAGCTGAACCGTTGTGTTTCTCGACAGCGTCTCGCGGCTCTAATGGCTCCGGGTCCTTTATCGGAACAGGATGTTGATTAGGGGCCCGTGACCGCTGGGAAAATCAATTCTCATTTCAGCGGGAAACATTCGTCTTTTGGCTCCACTGGCTTTCAGGAGCTGACGGCGTTCTGGGAGAGTTTGGGGACGTGACGGAGGACAGGACTGGAAAACAGCAGAATCACTGTGGCTGTGTTCATCATCAGACTGCGACGCCAGAGGATTTAATGCTTCAGCATGTTAGTTAATGCAGTTAATGTCGGGAATCGGCTGACTGGGAGATCAGTCGACACAGCCGAGTGTCACGACACCGACAGAATAAACCTGTGCTGAAGATGAGCGTCTAAACATCTCAACTCTGTGCTCATGAATAAATCATCATATCACAGCGTTCCTCTGCAGTCTGCAGATCACAAATTGAGAAAATAACCGACTGAACAAAACATATTTATACACTGCTGTTATATATATAACATGTAGAACATCTTAATGATGTTAAGAACTCTGATAACATCATGTGTATCTCTGCTGCTTGTGTGTGATTGGTCAGGAGAGAGCAGTGGGCGGTCCATCCTAATGAGTGACAGTGAGTGTGTGCTGCATATTAATGAGATGGCTGACATTCCAACAGAAGACCCGTGTGTGTGTGTGTGTGTGTGTGTGTGTGTGTGTGTCTGTTCCCGCGGGAAGACTGTCTCCACGCTTCACTGCCCAACGGGAAAAGGAAACAAGCTGCTGTCGGTGCTACAACAGATGAGAACAAACGGAGTCAAAG